>NC_140233.1:30190946-30230946 GCF_951802725.1 Rutilus rutilus
GACACACACAACACAACACACACATCAGCACCACAGACCCCTGCTGGACACACACAACACAACACACACATCAACACAACAGACCCTTGCTGGACACACACACAACACAACACACACATCAACACCACAGACCCCTGCTGGACACACACAACACAACACACACATCAGCACCACAGACCCCTGCTGGACACACACAACACAACACACACATCAACACAACAGACCCCTGCTGGACACACACACAACACAACACACACATCAGCACCACAGACCCCTGCTGGACACACACAACACAACACACACATCAACACAACAGACCCCTGCTGGACACACACAACACAACACACACATCAGCACCACAGACCCCTGCTGGACACACACAACACACACATCAGCACCACAGACCCCTGCTGGACACACACAACACAACACACACATCAACACCACAGACCCCTGCTGGACACACACAACACAACACACACATCAGCACCACAGACCCCTGCTGGACACACACAACACAACACACACATCAGCACCACAGACCCCTGCTGGACACACACAACACACACATCAGCACCACAGACCCCTGCTGGACACACACAACACAACACACACATCAGCACCACAGACCCCTGCTGGACACACACAACACAACACACACATCAACACAACAGACCCTTGCTGGACACACACACAACACAACACACACATCAACACCACAGACCCCTGCTGGACACACACAACACAACACACACATCAGCACCACAGACCCCTGCTGGACACACACAACACAACACACACATCAACACAACAGACCCCTGCTGGACACACACACAACACAACACACACATCAGCACCACAGACCCCTGCTGGACACACACAAAACAACACACACATCAGCACAACACACACACACATCACAACCAGAGGCTCGCCGGTTAAACCTTCATCAAAGAGGATTATATGAGAGCTGAGCTGGACGATGACATCACGGTCTCTCCAGAGTATATGCACTAAATTAATAACTTTTTTACAACAGAAATGAAGCATCACTGAACCTACTCAAGCTGGACTGTGACGCTACTTTCTCCTGCAAACAAACGTTCATTATTGTCCTGTTATCTCTGTAAAGCTGCTGTGAGACAGTCGGTGATGTAAAGAGCGCTGTATAAATAAAGCTGACTTGAGGAAACTTCACGAATGGACCGATCAGCGACCGAACCGGCAATATAGTGTATTTAAAATGTATAGTAAATATAAATTTAGTTTTTAATGAGATTTTGGACATGAATACACAGGAAATGTTCCTTTCAAGCTTAATATCTTATTGTTTACAAAGCTAATCACACCGTCAGTGTAAACACGCTAATGTCCATCAGCACATCAGGTATGATAAAGGCCGGCTTCATCTGAGCCACACATGTTCTGCTTCCGGTTTTACGGTTGATTTGGATCAATTTTATCGTGAAAAAGGGCATCAAAAACTTTCAAAATGACATTATAAATGTGACGGCCCAGAGAGAGCAATCACACACTTCTGCAACAGAGCAAATATTGATCAATGTCTCAATCATCTGATTAATGTTTAAACCTCAGGACATGATCAGACGATCAGATGAGCTGAGATATTAGCACATGCTGTGTGTGTGTGCTCATCACTACAGGAGAGCGAAGCCCGAACACACACACACACACACACTGCACAGATGAGCTGAGATATTAGCACATGCTGTGTGTGTGCTCATCATTACAGAAGAGCGAAGCCCGAACACACACACACACACACTGCACAGATGAGCTGAGATATTAGCACATGCTGTGTGTGTGCTCATCATTACAGGAGAGCGAAGCCCGAACACACACACACACACACACTGCACAGATGAGCTGAGATATTAGCACATGCTGTGTGTGTGCTCATCACTACAGGAGAGTGAAACCCGAACACACACAAACTGCACAAATACACATCTTTTACTCATCATATGATCTCATCAACATATCAATGATTTTCTACACTGGAATTATGAAATCTTGTAGCTTGAAATTGTGACATCTGTGACTTAGAATGATTGAATGTTTACAATCTCTTCATTTGGATTTGATTAACAGAATATGCATATATTAAACTTGCCGTCCATGTGATCTGTGTTGATCAATCTCAGCTCTGCACATTTCTATTTCTATCTAACAATAACAAGTGCATCAATTATTCATCAAGTACATCAAGTACACTCATTAATGTAAGATCAATCATTGATTTGTTATGGCAACATATTTGACAGAAGATCAAAATCTTATGTTTTCTTGGACTTGTTCAGTAAGTAATTGTTTATTATGAGTATGGCAGTGATCCAGTGCGCAGTGCTATCATCTGATCCGTCACTGTACTGAACTGTAGAGCTAGACACGGTCATATGCGCACGGCAGAAGAGTTGTCGAGCTGTTATTAATAAACAAACACAGTAATGTCCTTCTGACACTCACCACACACTGAGGGCGACCGGGACAAGTGTCTGAGAGCGGCTCCGGCCCAGCCCGCGGTCCGCTGGGGTTTGCTCTGCGCTATTACTCGACTCTGAGTCGGTACCTGGAGCTGTGTTAGTGCTCTGAGAGCCGTGAAGACGCCCCTGCGCCCGAGTCTCATGGACGCCGCCATCTTCCCTGTGCCCTTCTTCCTCACACCGACTGACAGTGCGTCTCTCTCGAGCTGGGCATGCACGGAGTGGAGTAGCACATGCGCATGCGCGCTCCCTGCTGGACTGGAGGATCGACAACAGCACCACATAGAAACACTGCGCTTGCTTTTTCAGCACTACACTATATAAAGAATATATGACGTCATCCAGATGTGTCAAAAGTATTCACACTCATCACTCAGGTAGAAGTGTAGAGACCAGGGCTTAAAAACACTTCTGTGGAAGTTGAAGCATCAACTCAAGCTTTTCACTCGAGTAAAAGTACTGGTTTCAAAACTACTTAAAGTATAAAAGTAAAAGTAATGTAAGGACAAAAGCTGAGGCCGCCCACAAGCCTATAGTGCACTTTTGGGCTGAGCCCTGAGGGAAGCAGTAAACTATCCCACTCTGAATACGTTAAGAAGCTGACGGAGAGTCTAACTGAAAGCTATCGACTGGCCACTGAACACAGTTTGAAGAATGCTTTACTGAACAAACAGAGATTTGACAGCAAAGTGAGAGAGTCCACGCTGGTAGCAGGAGTCCGAGTCCTTGTGTGGAATGTCGGCATCAGAGGGAAGCATAAAATCGCTGATCGATGGAGTGAAACCATATACACTGTTGGTAAACAGATCCAAGACTCCCCTGTCTATGTCGTCGTCCCAGAACATGCAAGTGGACCTGAAAGAGTTTTACATAGAGACCTGCTTTTTTATTTTATTTTATTTTTTTATTATTAGATTTTCAATTTTTGACAATAAACATGCCAAAAAGAAACACAACAAACAACAACCCATCTACCAATCCCTCCCACCCCACCCCGCGATCTCTTTATAATGGGGTACAAAATGGACAGATAAGTCTACAGAAAAACAGTCACAGGAATGATAAAGACATTTATAAAAAACAATAAAAAATAAAAAATAAAAATAAACAAATGGGATAAAGTGTTGAAGTGTTCAAACTGAGTCCTGAACATTGCTTTGCGCAATATACTCGGAGACCTTATCAGCAGCTGTTGTCCATATTTTTAGTGTAGAGATTTGAGCCAAGTTCACCCGAGCTGTGGATATTTCTAACATTATAATGTCCCGAAGTTGAAACAACCACCTGAATATATCCAAGGTATGTGGTGGGAGCCAGTGTTGAGCTATGAGTTTTTTGCAGACATTAAACCGGCCAGGTAGACAATTTTTTGCAGCTTAGAGAAGTAAAACTGAGAGTCATCATTCAGTAATAATACAGAGGGTGTCACTGGAATCGGATATTCAATGATTTTCGATAAGATACCACATACCTCAGTCCAAAAATGTTTAACCTTTTCACATTCCCACATCATATGGAAAAAGGAACCAAGTTGTTGGTCAGGACATTTAGCGCAAAAAGGACTGAAGGAGGAGTCAATACGATGTCTTTTGAGTGGGGTCCAATAAGTTCTGTGACAGAAGTTATAGTGAATCAGTTGGTGATTAGGATTCCTTGAAGAAGTAAAAATGTTCTGCCATACTCTTCCCCAGTCGGTGACATCCTCCTGTTGTTCACAATCTCTTTCCCATGCACGCTTTATAGCTAGGCGATTTGCTGAAGCCTCTAAGGCCTTCCCGTACATCCATGAAGTAAAGTGACTAGAAGAGGACGACTCAAGCCAAGCAATGATCGGATGTATAGGAAGTGTTTCCCCCCAGGGCACCCCATAGGCCTTCATGGCCGACCTTATAAAGGATATAAAAGATATAAAAAAAAAAGCGCAGATATAAAAACAAAGAAGAGGGTTCTGGTCCATACCTCTCACACAGTTCTTGAAAGCTTAACAAGCGTTTAGGACCAGCAATATCTTTGAATGTATAAATGCCCTTCTGCATCCAGTCTCTAGAGAAAAATGGTATAACTCCCGAACGGATATTATTATTATACCAAATAGGTGTATGGGTGTGCCAAATATGCGAAAAATTCATACATTTTTCCATAAGTTTGAAATTGACTACTGTGTAGGCCATGATTGGACCAAAAGCTTGCAAACATTGCTTGTTGTTTAGCCCAGAAAACAGTATATCTTGTAACCTATATTTGCCAGCTAAGCTCTCCTCTATCTCTCCAAGGAACCCTAGAGTGCGGGTCTAACCAATCCTTAATGAATTTGATTTGAGAGGACCTATGATACAATTCGAAATTCGGAAGCGCTAATCCTCCATTATGTTTTGCACGCTGCAGTGTTTCAAATTTCAATCTGGGTTGCTTGCCATTCCAGATGAATTTATGAATTTTAGAATTGAGTTTGTGCCAAAACATTTTAGGCGCAGGTAACGGAATCATGGAGCTAAGAAAATTGATTCGTGGCAAAACATAAATTTTAACACTTGCTATTCTGGCATGTAATGATAATGGCAACGAGGTCCATTTTTGGAGATCTTGTTCAACCTTAGTTAGAATTTGTAGATAATTGGCATCAGGTATGCCATGGAGGGAAGAGTGAACAGCAATGCTTAAGTAACTTAGTGAAGATTGTATGGAGATATTACAAGGTATTCCAACTTTCTTAGCCATGCTATTAAGTAGAAGCAAAGAGGATTTATCCCAATTAATTCTGTACCCAGAGAGCCCACTGAACTTTTCAAATACCTTCAGTATCTGGGGAAATGAAACTTGAAGATCCGAGATAAACAGTAAAATATCATCAGCATTGAGTGATATATGTTGCTTATGAGAGTTAACTGAGATTGAACAGACATTTCAACGCCTTCTCTGCATCCAACGAAAGAACCGCAGCCGGAGTGGGACATCCCTGGGATTCATGAATGACGTGTAATAGTCTCCGAATGTTGTCCGCCGCTAATCTATTAGGCATGAAGCCAGACTGGTCAGGATGGACTAAAAAATTCTCATATCGCTGTAGTCGCAAGGCGAGAATTCTGGCATACATTTTTATATCAGTGTTTAGCAAACTAATGGGTCTGTAGTTTGCACCATCCGTATGATCTTTCCCTTTTTTGGGTATCAGCTATATAAGTGCCGTATTCATCTGCAGGTGAAAAGCGCCCACCTCTACGGCCGCGTGGATGGCAGTCAGGAAGACAGGTCCGAGAAGATCAAAATATTTAAGAGATAATTCTGCAGGGATCCCGTCTAAGCCTCGCGCCTTGCCTTTCTTAGCACCTTGTAACACCCCCTTAGGTTCCTCCAAAGTCACTGGCTGTCCTAAAGATTCAGCTTCCTCATGACTAAGTCGAGGTAGAGTAAGAGACTGCAAAAAGGCAGTACAACTTAAACTTGACGGATTAAGGTTAGACGTATAGAGTTTGGAAAAGAAATCGGAAAATGAGGAATTAATTTCTTTGCTATTCCCAACCAGTCCTTTAGAAGGGTGCTTAATTTTTTCAATGTAGGCTTTTGCCTGATTTTGCTTCAGTCTTAAAGATGAACTGAACTGGAATTTTGAGTAAAGGTGATATAACAGATGTATTTTATTTATTCTCATTGGTACAATTTTTAAAGTGGCAGAATTTGTTAAAAAGGATAAAATGGTATGTTGAAAATGTTGTTGTTGTTACACGGGCGTCGCCATGTTGGATTTCAACATTCGGCAACGTCACTGGAATGGTAAGCTACTCCGTTGCTAACCAACACTAGCAGAGCAGCCATTGCATGCAGCCCCTGGATTTCGAGTCCGTAGTGAGCATTTTTTAGCGACAGACTATTTAGAGAGTTGTACTTTCAATACAACCGGTTCACTGGTGAGGGTTAGGCTAAACCTGAGGCCATTCCGTCAATGTTAAACTTTTCAGGCTGTAGTACAGGGCAGACCGATAGACCAATGGCAAGTACTAACACCACCGATGCTATCTATGTTACCGCAGAGACAGGGCGCTGAAACGCTCACGTCAAGGCAGAGGACAGAGAAGTATGTTAACTGTTTTCATGATAGCAAGTTATAGCAAGCTAAGCAAAGGGCTGGATGTAACGTTGTCACATACACAAAACATGTACATATTCACTTACACGCACATAACGTAACGTTAGGCTTTATAGCGTTCAACAAAACTGAGACACTCATTAATTGAAATTGAGTAACAAAATCAAGCTAGATACCAAACGATCCAACCTAGGGAAAGAGCTAGCAGCTAACGTAAACACGTTGGAAGCACTTTTGTCAAACTCCACAAGCTAGCCACCACTCCGACCATATAAACCGTATAAATCATGACTCGTCTCGATAATAATGCGTTTACTAGCTGCTAATTAAACCACAGCAGGTCTGTAAACAGATTCCAATGTCCTACCCACCCTGAAGCTAGCTGATGTCCATCGTCTCAGGGCACATTGTTGATACAGAGGGAGTTCAGGTTTTTTTTTTTTTTTTTTACGTTTCTTCATTCGGATCCATTTGCGATCCATTCCATTCTGAATAAACAAACAACGCAGTTTACATGCTTCATCCTTGTTGCATTATTCATTAAGATAATAATTAATAAATGCACGCACAATTATCCGTGAACTTGATAAATGTTGCAGATATGTTTTATGCACAAAATGCCTTTCAACGTGCACAATTCAGAAGTAAATGAATGTGCAGCAATTTGTACAAATAGAGAGTGTAAGCCTACTATACGTGTTGTAGCCACTAAATAAGCTCATTCAGTTTCATTAAAATATTATTATTTTTTATTATTATTATTATTTTCATCTATGTTGAATATAAAAAAGTTAACAGCATGAGTAAGATAGGATGCGCAATATATCGAGAGATATGGAGCGGGTCAGACATGATTTTGACCACTTAATTAAGATTTGCATTGTAGAAAGCCTTTCTTTAAAGTGAATTTCGTTTTGTATAAATTGTATCTTAATTTTAATATTTTTTTTCATCAACCAATTGCCTGTATTTAATAAGCAAATATAGCAGACATTATAATCATGGAGGCGTCCGCGCGTCCACTTGCATTGCACGTGAACTGGAGCGCATCTCATCCTAACTTAACCGAAACTTAGTGTATGCCTTACAGACATGAGAAATATAGAAAGCTTTAAATGTCTTTAAACGAAACAATTGAAAACGAAAAGAAATAAGCTACTCTCTGATTATGTAATGATGTGCATTTCTCTCTATTGGCGCGTTCACTACGGAGATGGCGATCGTCAACTTAATCTTTGCAGCCGACACTGTTTATTAATAAAAATCAATGCACGCGTGTCACCGGATTTACAAATGCACATCTTGCTTGTTGCACGCACACATATTATGTAGGCTACATATTACGAAATAACGAGATATTATGTTGAAATAATTAGGCTAATTATTAATTATCATTATTAATAATAAATCTATAAGAATATTTGATTAAATGCTGAATGTTGCTTGTTCAATTGAATAAAATTAATACTTTAATTGTGATAATTAAAATAATTGATTATTAAATATATAAGTGGCCTATATGTTTGCTCATTTATTAATACTATTTGTATATAACTAGCACCCCCTCAGCACCTGCGTTAAAAAATTCTCTGGCGCCGCCTCTGGTTATAACGGCCCACGTATTAAAAAAAATGGTCAGGTTTAAATCGGGCTTGGGTTTTATAATTACAGTTAATGTGTCGGGCCGGTCGTGTGGTGGTAGTCAGATACCCATGCCATTAAAATGACTCATTTTCGTCTGTGTATAGGACCTGCAGCTGCAGCTGCCTATATACCTTCGCAGGTTCTACCATGCCGGTGACGTCATCGGAATTGCCAGCGTTCTTATACTAACAAACGCAATTTTTGTGTTGCTTAAAAAAAGAGCTATATATTGATATTTTTAATTCAAATTTTTTGTGTAATTTACTTTTAATTGTCATAAACAACACGTTATCAACATTGATTATTTTAGTTCAGTTCATCTTTAAGGCTAAAAGTTTGCTCGGTCTGGCACCACTAAAGTAATAGGACTGTCTGGTTCTGTGAATCACAAATTCTGCTTTCCTTCTCAAAAGATTGTTCAATTCCGCTTTAAAGGTCTGAAGCGTCTTATAATTTGAATTAGAGAAAGAAGATTTTAGTGGCAAATCAAGTTTTTGACATTTTCTAAATGGTCAATTCTCTGATTATGTGCCTTTTTTATGTTAGTAGCAAAGGCTATAGAAAAATCTTTGATAAAACCTTTCGTAGCTTCCCAGACAAAAATAGGGTCTTCTTCAACCGAACCAATATTAAATGAAAGAAATTCGGACAGACCGGCTTTGAAGTCTTCATTGAACTTATTGTTCTGTAAAAGAGAGATATTAAAACGCCCCCGCAGAGATCTTTCAACAAATGGAGCACATTCAAATTCTACCATTAAAGAATTATGATCTTCAAGAATAGCTGGTAGTATAATTGTCTGGTCAAAAGAGTTCAAAAGTTCCTTGGAGCATAGTAGATAATCTATTCTAGAAAAAGAGAGATGTCGTGCCGGGAAAAAGGTATAATTTCTACTCGAGGGGTTCCCCGATCTCCAAACGTCAACCAAATTCAGCATTTTTATGAAATCATTAAGCTCAGGAATTAAGCTGAACTTGACTGCAGCAAGAAGATCTGTCCAATACAGGGTCAATCACCGCATTCATATCCCCTCCGATAATCAGAGAATAGTCTATCGATGAAAGTAAATGATTAGTTACATGTGGGAAAAAATTTGTCGCAAATATTGTAGGAGCATAGATTGATACAAAAGCTATTTTCCTCCCCTTAATGTTTGTACAAAAATATGCAAGCCTGCCAGATTGATCCAGACTTTCTCTGTCAATCTTGAGGTTACAGTTACGTGCTATCAAAATAACTGTACCTTTAGTTTATAAAATTTATTCTGTAATCTCTGAACATCTGCTCTCTTTAGATGAGTTTCCTGGATTAGAGCGATATCAATCGCTTTCCTGCGCAAGTAGATCAAGAATTTAGCTCGCTTATTTGGACTGTTAAGACCTCTAATATTAAATTAAAAATTTATATAATTTTTATTTATCCATAATCTAATGAAACAAAGGTACGAATTTTAATACGATTTGCAAAACCAAAATGTATCTGTTTAACCTGTGACAAAACTAAAACATTGTAATAGGGTAAATAGAAGTAACATGAACAAAAAAAAACCATTAGAGACCGCAAATTCCCCCATCATTATAAGGGCCCGTGACAACATCCACCGTCATTCAACAGAACGTCAAACACTCTCTTCCATTGAACATAAAGTATGTAGTATATAACAACGAAGTATACATAGTATAAACAGTGGTGACAGCCGTATATTATATGTATAAAATAAATAAAACAAAATACAAATGTTTGACCGATTTAAAAAAAAAAAAAAAAAGTAAACAGGACTCCTCTGGGGGGGCGCTAGTGCGCATGTTTGAGGTATAGACGTGTTTGTTCAGGGCTCCTCTCTGAGGCCTCGATAAAGTTATTATTTTGCCGTGTTTTATTTTGTTTTGAGCTATTATAGTGTGTCTACATATTTCTCTCAAGTAAACGCGTGTTGCGACTCGATAATGCCGAAGCCGAGTACCTCTAAAGTTAAGAACGCTGATGACCAAGTCACCGCAGCCACTGTTAAAGCTAACAGCTCGCCCGACAAAGCTGAGAAATTACCGGACACTGCTTACGCTATGTGTAAGGAGATCTGCAAAGAGATGTCCGAGTCCATTTTGCGGGGAGTAAACGCCCGTTTTGATGCTTTTGAGCTCAATTTTCAGAAACTTGTGACATCGCAGTCTGAGCTGCAGGCCCGGGTGGCTAACCAAGAGTTGGCTATTACTGACTTTGAGGCACGAATAACTGTTGGAAGCCAAGTATTCAGAGCTGTCTAAGCAAAACAATCAGCTCCGCGCTAAAGTTCTAGACCTTGAGGCTCGGTCTTGAAGGCACAATATTAAGATTGTGGGGATACAAGAGGACGAAGAGGATGGTAAACCCACCGAATTTGTCTCCAGGCTGATTCCTCAACTGCTCGGGGAAGAGCATTTCCCTCACCCGGTTAAAGTGGATCGAGCACATCGTTCTCTCCAGCCTAAGCCTGCTGCTGGTGAGAAGCCGCGTACTATCTTGGCGCTCATCCATCATTTCCAAGTGAAGGAGCTGATTCTGCGTCGCGGGAGAATGCAACCATTAGAATACAAGGGTAAAAGGGTGCTGATCTTTCCCGATTATACCGCCGAGGTGATGTCGCAACGGAACGCCTTTCGGGACGTAATGCAAGCCCTGTGCAAAAAAAGGAATTAAGTTTACATTGCGGTAACCAGCTAGGCTGCAGATTCACCAGCATGGAGAGAGGCCGCCAACAGTCTTTGATGATCCGGAGAAGGCAGCGCGATTCGTGGAAAAATGTGGTGAGAATTCCGGAGAGAAGACTCGAGTATGGTCGATTGCAATTTTCTTGTGCTGTTGCGTACTTGAGACTGACAGCTAGTAGAGTCGCTCCCACAGCGGATGAGTCGCTGTGAGCGCACAATGCACTAAACTACAACAATTACGATTGTGCTGCGTGCCCAATCTGTTATATGGTTTGTTCTCTTATCGGTTTTATGAATGCTTAATTTCAGTTTTGGGGGTAGTACTTCAGTTTTGGGGGTAGTAGAAATTTTTTTTTTTTTTTTTTTTCTGATGAAAGATGAAAAATAAATAAATAATTCTGTACCTTCTTTCTAATTTATTTTTTAATTTAACTAACTCATTTTATGTATTGATATTTACCCATTTGTTTATTTTAATTTCCACTTTTTTATTTATTTTTTTATTTTTTTATTTATTATTATTTTTTTATTTTATTTTTTTTGTGGCAATATTCTGTCTGTGATTGTCACGGTAGATGTATTCTCTGTTCCTTCTAGTCTTGTGTTTATGTTGTTGTGTGAGCGCGTGTGTTGTGGGCGTGAGTGTATGACATCACTTGATCCGCTCCAGCTGATCACCATAACATCACCAGCTGCAAGCCATTTTATGACTCCATAAATACTTACCACTGTTCTATCATCCTTGTCAGATCGTTGTTTGATGTCGCTCGTGTTGGTGTTCCCGGTGTCCAGTTCCTGCCTTGTGTTCCTGTTTCCAAGTCTTCGTTGTGGATTCGTCTGTTCGTCTCACCGTCACCTTCACTGCACTTCTTCACGGATCCTGACCATCGAAGTCCCTGCGTCACCTTTCACCACCTGCTTGTACTGCCGTCTTTACAGTCAATAAACCACTTGCAATTGCTTCCTGTCTCGTATCCAGTCATTATGACAGAACGATCTGACCGCGGAAAGGAAGCAGCGAGCGCGTCTTCAGGATCGTTTGAAGATTTCATTCATCACAGCATCCGGAGAATGGACTCACAGCAGCAAGTGATCGGTGACACGGGTCGTGCAGTACAAGTCTTGGTGACGCAGGTGTCCGAGCTCACCCAGCAGATGCAACGCATTCAGACTCCCGCTGCGCCGCCCACACCGGCCGTTCCTCCTACACCTCCCACGAGAGCCTCCCAGTCAGAGCCCCGCCTACCGGTACCAGAGCCTTACTCAGGTGAACCAGCTTTTTGTAGAGCATTTTTGACACGTTGTTCTATGCATTTTGCTCTTCAGCCACAGACTTTCAACACAGAACAGGCCAGAGTGGCGTTTGTGTTAACATTGCTGACTGGGAAGGCGGCACTTTGGGGAACGGCGGTGTGGGAGAACCAGAACCCATGCTGCACCTCGTTCCACACCCTCGCCGCCGAGATGAGGAATGTGTTCGACCGAGCGGTCTTGGGGAGAGAGGCCGCTAGAACATTGGCGGATCTGCGGCAAGGAGAAAGATCAGTCTCCGATTATTCGATCGAGTTTCGGACCTTGGCGGCGGAGTGCGGATGGAACGAGGAGGCGCAGTGGGATATGTTCCTGCATGGGTTGGCTGACCACGTCCAGAGGGAGATCTACGCCTTGGATCTGCCCACCACACTGACTGGTCTGATTGATCTTGCTCTGCGGGTAGACGCTCGGCTATCCAGGATCGAGCGCCGAGTTCCGTCCACCCGTACCTTCGGAGGAATCAACGGGTCCAGATCCAACGGCAGGGACGTGGTCAGCCCCGTCTACGATCCCGAGCCCATGCAGGTAGGTCGAGCTCGGCTTTCCCGGGAGGAGAGGGAGAGGCGGAGGTCCCAGGGCCTTTGCTTATATTGTGGAGGAGCCGGACATTTTGCATACAACTGCCCAGTAAAAGGCCAAGCCCGATAGTAAACTTGAGGCTACTATCGGGTGGGATCTCCGCCAGGAAGACCTCATCCACGACTACATCTACCTCCACACTCCTCCCGGTAAGACTAAGATGGTCAGTCCACCAGCACGACTGTCGAGCACTTCTGGATTCTGGGGCTGAAGGTAATTTTATGGACCACACTTTCGCACAACAGCTCCAGATTCCCCTCAAACCTCTCACACACAGAATCGCGGTTCACGCACTTAATGGACAAGAACTCCCCACGATTTCCCTCTCCACTCAAGACTTAACTCTCATCACTTCTGGCAACCATTCTGAGACTATTTCATTTTACATCATGGATTCACCCCTGGCACCCGTCGTCCTAGGACACCCCTGGCTCATCCAACATAACCCCCGAGTGGACTGGCATCATAAAGCCGTGCTGGAGTGGAGCAAGGAGTGTCATAAGTCCTGTCTCGTGTCTGCCTGTTCGTCTGTACCTGTTTCTGTTTTTCAGGAGGAAGCAGGGGATTTGTCTAACATGCCCGCAGAGTATCTGGACCTGAAGGAAGTGTTCAGTAAGTCTCGTGCTGCTTCTCTCCCTCCGTGTCGTCCCTATGACTGTGCTATAGATTTACTGCCAGGTAAGTCTCCGCCTAAGGGCAAGTTATATTCACTCTCTATCCCTGAGAGGGAGGCTATGGAGAAATATATTTCTGATTCTCTAGCAACCAAGTTCATTCGCCCTTCCTCTTCTCCAGCGGGGGCGGGGTTCTTTTTTGTGGGGAAGAAGGACGGTTCTCTACGACCTTGTATTGATTACCGAGGGTTGAATAACATCACGGTGAAGAATACTTATCCTTTGCCGCTGATGTCTTCAGTTTTCGAGAGGTTGCAGGGAGCGTCTATCTTCACAAAATTGGATTTGCGTAACGCTTATCATTTGGTTCGCATTAGGGAGGGGGATGAGTGGAAAACTGCTTTTAACACCCCCAGGGGGCACTTTGAATATTTGGTCATGCCCTTCGGGCTGTCCAACTCCCCAGCAGTTTTCCAGGCACTGGTCAATGACGTGTTGCGAGATATGATCGATCAGTTCATATATGTCTACTTGGACGACATTGATTTTTTCTTCTTCTCTCCAGGAACACGTGCAACACGTCCGACGAGTGCTTCAGAGGTTGCTAGAGAATGGTCTTTTTGTCAAGGCGGAGAAATGCGATTTTCATGCACAGTCAGTTCCTTTCCTGGGGTACATCGTGTCGTCTGAAGGTGTGCGGATGGACCCTGAGAAGATTAAGGCTGTGCTAGACTGGCCAAGCCCGGATTCTCGCAAGGCCCTGCAAAGGTTCTTGGGCTTCGCCAACTTCTATCGGCGTTTTATTCGCAATTTCAGCCAACTAGTCGCACCTCTGACTGCCTTGACCTCTCCCAGAACGACGTTCAGGTGGTCAAACACAGCCGAGGCTGTGTTTACCAAACTGAAAGGCCGCTTTGTTTCAGCCCCCATTCTTGTCGCCCCTGATTCCTCACGTCAGTTCGTGGTGGAGGTCGACGCGTCAGAGGTGGGAGTAGGTGCAGTGTTGTCCCAACGCTCCCCTGTAGACGACAAGATGCATCCCTGCGCGTTTTTTTCTAACCGATTGTCCCCAGCAGAACGCAATTACGACATTGGTAACAGAGAGTTTTTGGCAGTTAAGTTAGCGTTGGAGGAATGGCGCCACTGGTTAGAAGGGTCGGGGGTACCTTTTATCGTCTGGACTGATCACAAGAATCTAGAGTATATTCGAACTGCTAAAAGGTTGAACTCTAGGCAGGCTCGGTGGGCACTTTTTTTCGGTCGTTTTGATTTCTCTCTTTCCTACCGTCCGGGTTCCAAGAACATCAAACCTGATGCCTTATCTCGCATGTTTGATTTTTCTGAACGCCCGTCTACTCCCGAGTGCATTTTACCCGAAACTATAGTCGTTTCCACACTCTCATGGGAGATCGAATCGAGGGTCGAGAAGGCCTTAGAAGGGGTAACGCCTCCGCCCGGTGGTCCACCGAGTCGTTTGTTTGTGCCGTAGGGATTACGGTCTGACGTTATCCAGTGGGGTCATGGTTCCAACGTGGCTTGTCATCCAGGAGTCAATCGCACTAGTTTTTTAGTCAGGCAACGATTCTGGTGGCCACGTATGGCTCGCGACATTCACGATTTTGTTTTGGCTTGCTCGGTTTGCGCCACTGGTAAGACTTTCAATCGACCTCCAGATGGGTTACTTCAACCGCTGTCGGTTCCTTCGAGACCCTGGTCCCATATCGCTCTAGATTTCATTACCGCCCTCCCACCCTCTCAGGGGAACACTGTCGTTTTGACTGTGGTGGACCGGTTCTCGAAGGCAGCCCATTTTGTTCCCTTACCCAAATTACCTTCAGCTAAGGAGACAGCGGTTGCGGTCGTAGACCACGTCTTTCGGTTACATGGCCTCCCGATTGACGTGGTTTCCGACAGGGGACCCCAGTTTGTGTCCAAATTTTGGCGAGAGTTTTGTAGATTACTGGGGGCGACTGTTAGTCTGTCCTCAGGGTTTCATCCCCAGAGCAATGATCAAACCGAGAGAGCCAACCAGGATTTGGAGAGAGTGTTGCGATGGTTGGTATCCAAGAATCCTTCCTCATGGAGCCAACAACTCTCTATGGTGGAGTACACCCACAACACGTTGCCAGTGTCGGCCACGGGCCTTTCTCCGTTTGAGTGTAGTGTAGGTTACCAGCCACCTATTTTTTCCAGTCTGGAATCCGAGGTTGCGGTTCCCTCCGCTCACGCCTTTGTTCAGAGGTGTCACCGTACCTGGAATAGAGCCTGTGAGACTCTACTCCAGGTGGGGGCGCGCACCAAGGCCAAGGCCGATCGCCACAGGTCAAAGCCTCCCGTATACGTCGTGGGTCAAAAAGTGTGGCTTTCAATTAAGAACATTCCTTTGCGCACCATCTCTAATAAACTTGCTCCCATATTTATTGGCCCGTTTGCTGTCACCAAGATCATTAGTCCGGTGGCAGTCCGCCTCAAGTTACCTCCGGCGTACAGGAGGATTCATCCCGCCTTTCATGTTTCTAAAATTAAGCCCGTGTTTCATTCTCACATTAATCCGCCTGTCCCGGTTCCTCCCCCACCGCGACTCGTAGATGGGGAGACCACTTATTCGGTTAATCGCATTCTGGACTCTAGGCGGAGGGGACGCGGATTTCAGTACTTGGTGGACTGGGAAGGTTACGGTCCGGAGGAGAGAAGTTGGGTGCCTGCTAGAGACATCCTGGATCACTCCCTTATCGATGATTACAATCGACAGGTAGGGGAGCCTGGGAACGCCAGGAGGCGTTCTTAGGAGGAGGGGTACTGTCACGGTAGATGTATTCTCTGTTCCTTCTAGTCTTGTGTTTATGTTGTTGTGTGAGCGCGTGTGTTGTGGGCGTAAGTGTATGACATCACTTGATCCGCTCCAGCTGATCACCATAACATCACCAGCTGCAAGCCATTTTATGACTCCATAAATACTTACCGCTGTTCTATCATCCTTGTCAGATCGTTGTTTGATGTCGCTCGTGTTGGTGTTCCCGGTGTCCAGTTCCTGCCTTGTGTTCCTGTTTCCAAGTCTTCATTGTGGATTCGTCTGTTCGTCTCACCGTCACCTTCACTGCACTTCTTCACGGATCCTGACCATCGAAGCATCCCTGCGTCACCTTTCACCACCTGCTTGTACTGCCGTCTTTACAGTCAATAAACCACTTGCAATTGCTTCCTGTCTCATATCCAGTCATTATGACAGAGATCACATAACTGAGGCCTTGGGGAGGTGTTCTTTTTTCCCCGGAGGTGTTGTTTTTTGATAACTGCCCGGCAGCTCCTTTCTGGATGGAACTGGGAATTGTGTGTCGGGTTCGGGTAGACACGATGGTGGGTGGGGTAAGTTGGGGGTTGTTGTTCTTTCTGGCTCGGACTTGTTTATTTTTGTTAAGTCTTTTACAATGTATTCTTCAGACGCTGCTAGTCATGTTATGTTTTCAAAGGTGGATGCCCATTCTGAGAATTAATTTTTTTTTCTTTGTGTATGCCTAGGCCTTCTGATAAGGCATTGATAAGGGGGGAAAAAGTGACATTGGCCTCTTGGAACGTTAAGGGGCCTGGACATGCTATAAAAAGAGAAAAAGTATTTAGACACCTTAAGTCATTATCAGCAGATGTGATTTTTCTGCAGGAGACCCATATTAAAACGACAGAGCAGCGTTGTGTCATGATTCTGCCTTCATGTCCCAGATCTTCTCTTGTCTTGAGGCAGGATCATGACAGACTCATGTTATATGTGTAAGCACATGGCCATTTGTTTGGGCTGTGTGCTTGCGTTGTCTTGTCACCTTACCCCGCCCCCTTGTTATCTCATCTTGAAATCATTATATCATTGCTTTCACCTGTGTTCCTGATTAGTTTGCTCTCTATTTAATCCCCTCATGTTTTCTGTCCTGTGTCGGTACATTGTCTAACATTGTGTGTTATTCTCTGTGATACCTTGTCTGAATCCTGTGAATGCTATTAGTGAGTTTATTACTGTTTGTTTCTTTTTAGTCATTGTCAAGTCTGAGTCTAGTCTTTATTTATCATTTTGGTCTTAGTCTAGTTGTTCTCTTCCCCAGACCTGTTTTGCCCCCTCGTGGGTTTTGTTTTCTGTTTTTTGTCATAATAAATCTTGAGTGTCTGCATATCCTCTGCGTTTGGGTTCTCTCCTACAACTGCATAACAGAATGTACCGACCACAGAAGAACCCAGCAGACTGTATGTCTTCTGCCGCTAAACCACAGCTGACTGATCAAGAACTATGGTGGCAGTTGGCCATTGCTGACAGTGGAAATGGAAAACTTCCATTCCCTCCCCAGGGTGAGTTGTCCCTGAAGAGGTATTTCATCGCTGGTCTCAACTCTCCTCCTCCTCTGTCTGAACGAGAGGAGCTTACTCGTCGCCCATTTCGAGCAATGGTGGATTGCTTGTCTCAGAGAGAGCCTAAGGGTCCCACGAGGTTTTCATCTGCCATGCTTCCAGTGGTCCCAGAGGGTCGAGTCCTTGCTGTCGTCACTCAAGGGGATCAGGCTCTCTCCGTTTCTTCTCCCGAGGTTTCATCCACACCCACCGAGCTCCGTGGCAAACGAGGGAGACGGGTTTCATGGGATTCTTCTTCGGAATCATCCTCGACGGAGTCAACGCTGCCGGAGGCCGCCCTTCCAGCACCAGTTACGGTCCCAGCGGAGCTTCTCCAACCGGCCACTAGTCCAGCTATAACTTGTGCACCTCAACCTAGGAGAAAGAAGAGGAGAAGGGGAGCCTCCCATCCTTCATCTTTGGCTGTCCCAGAGCCCGCTGCTGCAAGCGCTGTCCCAGACCCCGCTTCTGCAAGCGCTGTCCCAGACCCCGCTGCTGCAAGCGCTGTCCCAGAGCCCGCTGCTGCAAGCGCTGTCCCAGAGCCCGCTGCTGCAAGCGCTGTCCCAGAGCCCGCTGCTGCAAGCGCTGTCCCAGAGCCCGCTGCTGCAAGCGCTGTCCCAGAGCCCGCTGCTGCAAGCGCTGTCCCAGAGCCCGCTGCTGCAAGCGCTGTCCCAGAGCCCGCTGCTGCAAGCGCTGTCCCAGAGCCCGCTGCGAGAGTTGCGTCCGATCTGCCCAAAAGGAGATGCCAGTCGTCTTAGCTGCTCGAGCCTTATCTGACTATCTTACCGCTCTTGCCAAGATCCTTGAAATGCCGCCCAGACCCAATTTACTTTCGAGTCCCGAACCCACGACATCAGACAGCGCTTCCCCTGAGCCAAGTGGATTAGGTCTGAAGGATACAAGAGAATCAGATACGTCTAGCCTGAATGATTCTGATGAATCGAGTCCTGCTTCGAGTCCTGTTCCGAGTCCTGCTTCGAGTCCTGTTCCGAGTCCGGTTCCAGATGATTCAAGTGAACTGAATGTGTCGGGTATGTGTGAATCTAGTGAATCAATTCCTGTCCCGAGTCCTGTTCAGAAGTCAGCTCTGAGTCAAACGCAGCCTGGAGTCATCGGCCCAGAGGGACCAGTCCGGTCCGTCTGTCCTCTCAAACAGGGTCCTGTCCCACAGTCACCCGCTTCATCCCCTGTTTTGTCTCCCGTGTCGTCGCACCCTGTTGTCCCCATCAAGACTCCTGTGAAATTGCCATATGTTTCCCCCATCACCCCTGTTGTTGCACAGTCCCGGACTGTTTCCACCAAGACTGTACCTTGTGTTTCTTCATCTAAACCTGCCCATAAGCCTTGTCCAAAGCCCTCGTCCCGTCAACCCAAGACTCCAATCTCACCCGTCCTCTCTGGATTTCCCCCCATGGACTCAATGTTTCCTCCTCCTCCCCTTCCTTGTTTGTTGTTTTTATTGTTCCATCCCAACCCTGTTGTAGTTTATACGTTTGGGTTCGTTTGGGTTCTCTCCTACAACCACATAACACGTAAATTGAGGTGCAGTTGGATATCACAGGTCTATCAATCACCGTTCACTTCCCATGCTCGTGGGGTGGCCATTCTTCTTAGGAAAAGCATTCCATTTAAACTTTCCCCTATGGTCACTGATCCTTACGGCAGATATATTATTGTATCTTGAACCATAAACTCGTTCCCGCTGACTTTCTTAAACATATATGGTCCAAACACTGACGACCCTAATTTTTTTCAAGAAGGTTTTTGACTTACTCCCCGATGGGAGTAATTCCAATATAATAATCGGGGGAGATCTGAATTGTTATTTAGACCCTTACTTGGATAGACTATCCACTCGCCCTCCCCCCGGAATTGCGTCCGTACAGGTTTTAAACAACCTGCTTAAATGCAGGAATTTGGTGGAAATTTGGAGAGTTCAGCACCCTGCTGATAGGGATTATTCTTACTACTCTCATGTCCACAAATCGTATAGTAGAATAGCTTATTTTTTGGTTGATTCCCAGTTAATTTCACAGGTTATTGATACCAAATACCACAGTATATTGATATCTGATCACAGTCCCCTGACGATGTCTGTTGACTTCTCTCTTCTTAAGCGGTCTTATTCCTGGCGTTTTAATCCATCTCTGCTTACTGATGGTAAATTTGTAGAATACATTAATATCAAGCTGAAAGATTTTAAAGAGTTTAACGATAATGGGGAGGTGTCAGATTCTACTCTTTGGGAGACTTTAAAAGTGGTTATACGTGGGCATATTATTTCTTATGAATCTGCTTCTAAAAAGGAAAAAGAGAGGCGGCTTTTAGAGATACAAACTATTCTCCCTACCCCTGAATTGGCATATCAGAAGTCAAAATCATCTGACGATTATAACAAAATAATGAAGCTTAAGTATGAGTACAGCGGCATTCTTGGTGGTCAAATAAATAACCTTTTCTTGAAAATGAGGCAGAGACACTTTGAAACGGGGGATAAGCCTGATAGGCTCTTGGCGCGACAGCTCAAAGGGATTCGGGCTTCCAGGTCGATTTATAGCATTAAGTCTAAAGAGGGAATCCTGTTAACTAACCCCAAGGACATTAATGCTCGCTTTAAGGATTTTTACAATGAACTTTATACTTCTAATAATATAGCCACTCATTTTGATCTAACAGATTTTTTCGACTCTCTTGAAATTCCTAAGCTTGACGACGATGCTAGAGCCGACTTGGATTCTGACTTTACTTTGGAGGAGATAATCAATGCTGTGAAGTCATTTCCAACTGGGAAGGCGGCTGGGCCAGATGGATTCTGTGCTGAATTTTTAAAACGATTTTGTGATATCCTTGCCCTGCTCCTCCTAAGAATGATAATCTGTTCTAAAAAAGAAAAAAATTTGCCTAGTTCATTGTACGAAGCCAATATCTCTCTTATTCTAAAGAAAAACAAGGATGAAACTGACCCAGCCAGCTATAGGCCAATTGCACTTCAGAATTTTGATAGAAAAGTAATTACTAAAGCTTTAGCTATTCGGCTTAATAAACATCTACCCTCTATCATTCACCCTGACCAGACTGGATTTATCCCTGGCAGATTCTCTTTCTCTAATGTACGTCGCCTTCTCAACACAATATACGCCAATCATATAAAAGCAAATGGGGCAGCTATCCTGTCCTTGGATGCGCAGAAAGCTTTTGATCAGGTCGAATGGCCTTATATGTTTGCGTCATTACAGCATTTTGGGTTTGGCGAGGCATTTATATCATGGATCAGATTAATATACGCCAGGCCAATGTGTTCAGTTTTAACTAACACAGACAGTTCGCCTAGATTTCCCTTGCAGCGCTCAGTGCAACAGGGTTGTCCCCTCTCACCTGCCCTTTTTGCCATTGCGATAGAGCCTCTCGCCCCAAGTATAAGGCGTCATACAGATATCACGGGTCTTGAAGTGGGGGGCAGGGAAGCTCTTATTAGCCTGTATGCTGACGATATAATATTATATTTGCGGAACTCTGAGAGATCAGTTCCCATTCTCTTAGATTTAACTACTTCTTTTGGGAGACTATCGGGATATACCATTAATTGGTCAAAGAGTAACTTTATGCCTCTCTCTGACACTTACAGCCCTGGTTTCTTGGAGAATATGCCATTCAAGATAGTTAGGGATCATTTCACGTATCTTGAACTGACAAAGATCCCAAATTTATATTTAAGTTCAATTTTGTGGAGTTTCTCTCTAAGCTCAAAAGTAATATAGGGAATTGGAAAATTTTACCTTTGTCTATGATTGGCCGTATAAATTCAATTAAAATGGTTTCTCTTCCTAGATTCCTATATCTGTGTCAAAATCTCCCTATTTTTCTTACCTCTGCTTTCTTTAAGGAACTGGATTCTATAATCCTGTCTTATTTTTGGAATTATAAGACCCACCGGATTTCTACAAAAATCCAAGTCTTTGGGTGGTCTGGGTATGCCAATATTTAAACATTATTATTGGGCTGCCAATATTAGGGCCTTAATGTTCTGGCTGAAGGGGGCACCGGGTAATCAGACCCCTGAGGCCCCCTTGTGGGTACAAATGGAGACCAACCTGGCTGTTGGCACCTCCTTAACGGCACTGCTGTTCTCCAAATTGGATAAGCCCAAAGAGTTGAATAAATTAAGCTTTGTTTTGAAAAATTCGGTCAAAATTTTAAATCAAGTGAGAAAAGTTCTGTCCCTGCCGGAGACCTCTGTTCATACGCCAATTTGTTATAATCAGTCCTTTTTACCCCCATGGTCTGATAGAACTTATCATGTCTGGAGGGAAAAGGGTTTGGGTTCCATTAAAGATCTTTATATTGAGGGACGGTTTGCATCTTTTAATCAGTTAAGAGAGAAATTTGATTTGCCTCATGCACATTTTTTTTTTTTATTTACAAATCAGACATTACGTGAAGTCCAAAATTTGTAATTTTGAACTCCTCCCAGAGAAACATGTCTTTTTCGATGTTTTTTTTAAGCCTCCTGGCTCTGTACATCTTATTTCTAATTTGTTTTCTTTATTTGGAAGTTGCCTCTCAGCCCCTACTATAAGATGTAAAGAGGCCTGGGAGGAAGATCTAGGAATTGAGCTCTCCGATGACACGTGGGACGGGTGCTTGGCTACGATACATGCTTGTTCAGTCAATAGCAGACACCAACTGATCCAGTTCAAAGTTATTCACTGCTTACATTACACCAAAGCTAAATTGCATAAAATTTTCCCCTCTGTTTCACCAATGTGTGACAGGTGTAAGGTGGTGGAGGATACAGCTTCTCATGCTTTTTGGTTTTGCCCTTTATTGTCTGGATTTTGGTCAAGCATTTTTGACTGGTACTCCAAGGCTTACAATAAGCCTCTTCCACCGGATGCTGAACTTGCCATCTTCGGCCTCTCACAGCGCACCTCTTGCCTTCCAGGTGCATTGAAACAGTCCTTAATGCTTGGTATGGTCGTGGCTAAGAGACTTGTGCTTAAGAACTGGAAGTCACCCTCACCCCCTTCCTTCCAGATGTGGATTATGGATATGATCTCTGTCATACAGATGGAAAGACTTCGACTTTTGAGGACTGATTCTATTGAAAAGTTTTCCGCTGTCTGGGGTCCATTTCTCGGATATTTGGACAAGTTAACAGCTCAGTCGGCCCCCAAAGACTTCTCTAAGGTCTAGGCTGCATATCCCTTCTGGGCACCTAGTCTGTTGTGCAGCTCTTTATTAATGCACTTTTATGTAGGTTTTTTTTTTTTTTTTTTTTTTTTTTTTTTTTTTTTGTGTGTGTGTGTGTGTGTAGTCCGAGCCAGTGTTGTCTGTTCTGTGTTTTTACTTGAAAAATCCTTTAAAATAAAGTATATAAAAAAAAAAAACAGGACTCCTCTGAAGTCCTGCTAGCGCTTTACATTATCGGCGTACTCACTTCTATCACGGTTGACTCATTTTACTCATCCATAGACTCTGGAGGTGGCTCTGGACCATAAAAGGACAATTTACATCTGGCGCCCAATCCAGGATTATTACGAGCTTCCACTAAGAAATCCTCCACTTTTTTGACTGAATCAAAAGAGTGTTGATTACCACCAAAGCTGACACGAAGAGTGGCGGGGTATATGAGGAAGTTTGGAATTCCCAGAATGTGCAATTCCTTTTGAATACTTCCGAAGGCCTAGTCTACGGGAGGTAAACCCACTGTAGTCTGCAAAAAATTGGTTCGGTTTTAGTCACTTCCCTGGCTCCCTGAAGAATCGCCTGTCGATCCTGGTACCGTAGCATGCGAAAGATCAAAGTGCGGGATTTACCGGAGCCATAGATTCTGTGCGCGCGGTCAATTTGATCGATCCCTTCCTCTTCAGCGCGGGTATCCCAAGGGCGAAATTGTCAATCAAACATTGGGGGGGGGGGGGTTGGATGGGGATCAGCTGTGGGACTTTTTGTGTTGGCGCATGCACACTTTTTTTAATCAAAATAAAATAAAAGTCAGAGTCCGAATGTTTGTAATTGTATAACACAACAAGGAATTTTATTACATCTGATCGTCAAACCAACGTATACTCACCCTGTAATGATTACAGCATCGGCATCAATTACAAGCCTGAATTGACAACAAAGCGGCCAGTGATCTCTCTCTTATATTCTTCTATAAACATATAGTGGCTATAAACATTTTGATTAAATTACTGTTACAGGATAAGAATATTCTAAGTCTTGAGCAATGATAGTAAAACCAGTACTAATGAGGGAAAATGCTGTTTATTTTGTACAAATTTAAACAAAAGTAACTTGTCAGTTTAAAAATAAACTCGCTGAAGTGCTCAAGCCACATATTATAATAAATACAGTTTGTAGGCCAATGTAGGCTCATACAGTAGGTCCTATTTTCATGTATACAGTAACGTTAGCTAGCTGTCAGCTAGCTTGTCAATAGTCCCTCCCATTCAGACAAGCTGTATAGTATTACAGTCGAAATTCACAAATTCTACAATTCGAAATTCTAGTGAAATTCACCTGGTCGTTATCTAAGGGATTATGTCAGCCAAATACAGGATATTTACCATTCATAGATATGTGCCAAATGTCTGTCAGATTTCGCGCTCCTAACTCTTCTTCTGTTTGGTTTTTCCTAACTCACTGACGGTGCACGAGCTACTAAAGATATAGGGAAAACATGACATAGATTTCAGGAGAAATAAGTTTTGTTAATGTATAGTGTAAGGCCAGTCGAATGGATTTGGGAAATGGACCGGCCGGGATTTTATATTTTCGGAGCTGGAAAGAAAGACGTATTTGCAATCACATCGATATTGCCTGCATAATCATACAGTATGATCAAATATTGGGGGTGACAAATTGTCCTTCTTTGAATATTGGGGGGGACGTGTCCCCCTGTCCCCCCATAGAATTACGCCTATGGGGTATCCAGATAGGGAGCATCTTTTGATAGTTGACCGGAAATGATGGAGCTGGCTTATCTAAACCAGGAATTGGCCATACATATATGGCGCGTTCAAGTCCTCCTGGGAAGTTCGTACGTACGAGGTGGGAAGTTGTGTTTACAATGACTGATGCGTTCAAGTCACTTTCGTCGGAGTAAGATGCTTAACTCTCGCCAAAATACAACCTAGGGTTTTTTGTTAATCTACCCGAGGCAAACTTTCGTTTAAAAGCATAATTAGGATGGAAACGCCACTTTTAAGTTTGACTGTATTTTCATTTTCGGTCAAATTGCCTTTTGAATGGGAGTGATTGGGGCACTTCTATGATAGCATCAAAAATCACTATTTTTAAAACACTAAGAAGGCTCGACACAACATGAAACTGTGCTGGAAGTGTCACCAGCGGCTCTACACATGAACTCCAGCACTGAGAACAGTGTTTGTGAACGCAGAGTTTACTAAAAAGTAGGTCTTTAAATTCACTATTTAAAGAACAATCTCGATGAGGCCAGTGCTGAGAGCTCGGGTGGGTATTGGCCACAGAGGATTGTTTTGCACTCATTAGCGTGATTGTTGAAGCTGTGAGAGCTGTCTGTACCTGCAGCTAAAATACAACAAAACAAACGTCATTCTTCTTCATTTTTGAAACGATATGGAACATCAGATTACCACAGCACTTGCTCACATCAGTTAATAGTTCATAAACTATTGCTTCAACGGATCTCAAACTCTTTAACTTCAGTAAACACAGAAATGAACCGATCAACTGCAGTGCACACACACCTCTGCTCAGCCACGAACTGGTCCATGGTCGAAAGCTTTATTCATTTTTAAGAGATTGGGTTTGGGGCTGTTTCTGGGGGACGAGTCTGAGGGAAGAACAGGAGACAATGGTAAGGAGAATGCAAAAGACAAAAGGTAAGTAAAAGAAAAAGTGAATCCCCACAAACAGTCCCACAGACCCAGCCCCAAACCCCATATCTGCAATAATAATTAATAAAGGCTGGTTTCTAAAGTACTTCTTCCTGCCTCTATGTATTAATGTTCATGGGTAGCCTAAATGGGTTCCATTCAGACCTTAATATTAAGTATTTTACTGTTATATGTCAACAAGATTCAACAAGACATGTTCACCTGGCTTGACCCAATGTTTAGATCTGTTGGGGTGTTTATGCAAATTAGCACATACGCAATTAGATTATGCACCGATTGTCCATGTTAACAAACAATTTTTTAAAAAAACTTGTAATACATTTTTGTTTGTCTTGATGCAAGTAATCAACTCAGTAATTTCCATGGTGATATCTAAAGGTTAATTTTTTTTACCCTATTCATGTGAGAGAAAGAATGAATAGGCGTATGAATAGGATATATTTGGGCCTTTTTCCGAACTTTCCCCTAATGGGATTCTTCTGGGCTTTTTGTCCCTTACTCAGGACATATTGAGGATACAAAATCAGTTGAGTTTGCTTCTGTTGCAATTTGTTCAAGGTTGACCTCCATTTTGGCTTAAAATGACTGGACTATATATACAGTATTATTTATATGACAGACCTATAGGTTTGGATGTTTTGTTAATGGTATTTATTTCTGCTAAATAAAAGGCTGATAACTTGCACTTTGAGATTAAGAAGATTGAGTGAGTGTAGGTAATAGTTCTGGTGGATGAAGGGCTCCTCAAGAGGTTATATATAGTCTTATAGTCCCTTATAGTCTTGATGCGGCCCTGACTGTGTTAGACAACTGGGAACTGTCACGGCACTTGCATATTATGGTCCTACAGTTTCACTGCTTCTGTTGCTCTCCTCATTTGTAAGTTGCGATTGTGACCAGATGCTCTCCTCCCATTTTTATGAATATTAATTATTTAATTAGAGCTTGCCGCCGACAAATTTCATTTTAGTCTGGGTGACGCATCATTTCCGATCAGGCTATAAATAGCGCATTTCCATTCCTGTCAACTCAAGACATGCGTCACCTCCGATTGACCCGGGGGTTCCCATTTGCCTCCAACGTGCGGGAGATTTGACTGCGGCTGTACGCCAGCTTTTGCGTGCTCCTGAAATGATTTCTTTTGGTAAGCTGTTATTGCAGTAAGTTCGTGGGAACCAACTGTTTGGTCAGGATTCTGACGAGTGGGTATGGTTTTTAGAGTATTTCAGGCATATGTAAACAAACATGTGCGACGCTGCAGGATCAAAACGAGACCAAGTGATCTAAAAGTGATACGGTTCAGAGTAGGGTGACCACCTGGCTATTGCTCTGTTGCAGGTCAGCAGACCTGATTTTGCGGGACAATGCGGGACACGGGAGATAACTTACTATTATTATAGGCCTACTAGGTGAATAAATATAGATTTTATATTAGATGTCTTTTTGCAGTGATGCTAACATGTTTTAAATAGCTAATGGGCTTTATAAAAATGACGGTGCTGACCGCGGCGCTGTGTGCGTCACTAATAATATAAAACTCAATTCAACAGCACGTGTCTATTCAATCTAAATAATTAAGTAAAAATAATAATCCAATCGCTAAAAAGCACATTTCCAAATAAGCACATAAATTCCATTAGGAAAGACTAGAAATATTAAATGCGTTCTTACCGGATTCAGTGCATCTTGAATTTTTTAAAAAATATATATTTTTTGTCTGATCTGGCAGCTTCGAGTAGGGCCTTCTCATTTATTATGTGTCTTTAGAACTCCTGGCAGGTGTAGCTGTAGTTCACTTTCACCAGGAGTTTAGTTCACTTTTTATGAGGTCCACAGTTGCGCGTCTCTGTCCACGCAGCCGTCATCAGAGAAAACACCCTCTTTTTCTCAGTGTTTGTTTTCCCGCTCTGTCTAGAACCAATAATGGTTCGGCTGCGCTGCGCATGTTCAGTGTTTTCTTATTAATATTTTTTATTTTAGAATTGTAATTTAAAGGACGATGGAATAAAATGACGCACAATTAAAATGCGGGACACTGCTTATGACTTGCGGGACGCGGGACAAAGCTTCAAATTTCGGGACTGTCCCGCATGGTCACCCTAGTTCAGAGTGTTTGATTCTATCGTCGGGTGAGTCTTTATCATAGGAAGTTATGGGTTATGTGTGCTTAAGCATTGATTGGGAAAGTGGGTATGATTTTAGCTTGTTTCAGGCATACGCAAACCAGTTAATGCAGCGCTGCAGGATCGAAATGAATCAACGAGCGATCTAGAGTGGTCTGTTCCAAGTGATTGACCTGGTTCTATCGGTGGGTGAGTCTGTTCCTGATTGGGTTGAGAACATTGGGCATTCGTGCGGGCGTTTAACCATTGTGTTTCCCTTCTAAGGTGTCCGAGATTTTTCATCTCTGCCTTTTTGTCAGTATTTAATGCGAGGAATCGCCGTTGTCCTACAACCTACTACGGTTTTGTGGTTTTTGTTTGTTTTATTTAGTCTGGTTGGCAAGTGTGGTTTGTTTTATGTGTTGAATGACGCTGCTAGTAATTTTCTTTGTTTCCTTTGTTTTTTTTCTTTTGAGATTGTGTTAGTGTGATTATAGTTTCTAGTTAAGTGTGTTTTTGGTTTATTATTGTTATTATTATTGTTTTTTGTTTATATTGACTTGATTCAGTTTTGATTCATTCCAATTGTGATATTTTTGTCTCTTGATTTTGTGTGTATGTGCAACTGTAAACTTCTTCTGCTAGATGCTGGGGCTTCAGTCAGGAATCCTCCCTGGTTTCCTCAGCGTGCTGGTGGTGGTTTGAACACTGGGTGCTGTGTGCAGTGAGACACACGGATCTTGTGTGTGAGTGATAAGAGTTACTCTACAGTGTGTGGTTGGGTTCCTTGCTCTTTAGTCCTCAGCTGGAAAGCTTTTGAGTGTAATATTGTATGTTCATTTTGTAGTGACTGACTTTTGAATGACCGTATTTATCCTCTGCTTGCATAACATACTTTATGAGCAGATGCTGTGAGAGTCTTGCCTGGTACGCCCAGTTTACTCCTGTGTGCTTTTAGTAATAAAGAATTATTTTTGTATGATTTGCATTTCTCTGTTCCTTACTAGTGCAACGAACTTGTGTGCCTTAAGATAAAGGGTATCAATCATTCTCTGTGATGTCAGAGTGGCGTAGTCGGTTTCCTTAAAGCTGCAGTGTAACTCATGCCACATTTTGAATAAAAGCGTCTGCCAAATGATTAAATGTAAATTTACTCAGGATAGTTTCTATAGTTTCAGGATAAGTTCTCAGGATAATTCTCATGTGCAATGGAGTTACAACTAAATATCTCTAAAACAAAAGAGATGGAATTGACTTTAGGGGAAAAGCGCTGCAAGGTTGTCACCTGTGTTCATTCATGACAAGGCAGTTGATGGAGTAGAGGAGGACGGCATGCCTCTGCGGTTTAGCTGAGTTTTATGAGCAGCAAGTGATAAGGAAAGCCAGGAGTATTATGGGCATTAGCATACACCACCTGAGATAATGGCCCTCATTTATCAAAAGTGCGTACACCAAATTTCCAGCGTACACCGGGCGTACACCCAAAACCACGGTGACTTTGAGATTTATCAATATGGACGTTGGCGTACGGCACGCTCAAATCCTACGCCTGCTCAGGAGGTGGTGTACGCACGTTTTGAGTGCGGGAATGCGCAGAAAAACAATTCCTAACACCACAAAACGCACTGACAAACTAAAAGATATGATATATTATGACCCACTGTAAAAAAAAAAAAAAAAACATAGTAATTATAAACTTCAATGTTTATTTTTGTGCAACATGGACTTCAATGTTTAATTTGTGTGACTTTACCAAATCATTTGAATTGTAGGCATATGTATTCCTTAAGTTGCGAGCCTGTGCGCTTTACCTGACGTTTCAAGCCTTGTTTATACTTTCGCCTGGCTCCGCAGCGCGAGTCTCCGCAGACTGCGCGCGCACCTCCCCAAACGGACGAGGCGTTTATACTCGACGCGCTCGCCGTTTTACTATTCTTTGAAACAATGGTTAGGCCAGGGTTAGGCCCGGCAGGTATGCACGGATTGGGTTTAGTAATGAAAGGCTTTCAATGACCAAAAAAATAATTCAGACTGACAAAATAATAAAAATGCCATTCTTCTTCTTTTAAATAATAATAATAATACAAATAATAATAACGACATTCTTCTTCTAAATAACAATAAGCGTCATTAATAATAAAAATCTAGAAATCAATTTTGTTTCTTTCCACTTCCCTGGTTTCGCTTTCTCTTTCTCAAAGAAGTTTCTCTTTAATTTGCCGTCTTCCGTGTGTCCATGGCGTAAAATGAGGGCGTGGGGGGAGCGGAGACTTGAATATATAGGGGCGTGTTATTCTAATGACGATCGATTTCAGCCGCGGCATTTATCAAGGGCAGGTATTGCGTACACCAGAATTTCAAAGGTACGCACAGCTTCATAAATCAGGCGATGAGAGGAGTGTAAGCATAATCTTACGCCAATATATACGCCCGTTTCTACGCAAGATTGATAAATGAGGGCCAATGCCTTTATCTCAACTAGGCAGTTCAGAAGTTTTGAGTGTATGACCAACCACTACAAGTTTACTTTTATGACAGAGCCCATCGGTCCTGGTATTTTAAAAATGTTTAAGGATTCTTAATGCGTTATTTTGGTATTTAATAATCTTATCTAAGTAATTATCTCACCAGGGGCCTCATTTATAAAACTGTGCGTAGGAACCTTACTAAAAGTGTACGTGCGCCCGAAAGCCAAAAATGGCGTACGCACAAAAACTATTTTTTTTGCACGAAACTTTTTTCTCAGACAATCTGGTATTATCATGATAAGCAATTATCTCTGTGGTTAAAACATTAAAACACAGCACGCCACAGGAAAAGTGTTCAAAAACAATCGCATCCACAACAAATATTTCTAATGATTGAATTTAAAAAAATGTTGTAACTTCTCAGTAATGATTTCATGTTTAAGTGTTTAACTCCATTCATTTGAATGGCATATTTAATATAAATGTTTATATCAGAAGTATTTTATTTATTTACACTGTTATTTGCGTCAGTTTCACTAAACGGCTCAACACGCTCGCTGCCGCGGACATTTAAGAAGGAATGGATATTTGCTTCAAGTGACAGGCTTGGTGATTGAAATTGTATTTGTATAATCTTTCTGTATATGTTTAATTTTCTTTAGATTTTCTGTCTAAAAGTGACCAAAAATACATTTAACTCCAGCTCACCATCGGTGTCGCCAAACTGCTCCATCTCCAAAATGTGCGTACGCATGGGTCAGAGTTTGCGTGCAGGTGCGCAAATTTTCCCGTCAAGTTTTTCTTTATAAATCCCACCTTTTGCGCAGGAACTGGCGTACGCATGTTTTCAGCCCCGTTTTGTGCGTACGCAAGCTTTATAAATGAGGCCCCAGATTGAGATTGAGTTCACCAGAACGAGACGAGATCTTTGCACAATATTTAATAGAAATCCTCAATGACAAAATTCACGACTGGAAAATAGTCTGCAGGTGCATTTTGAAATGTTTTAACTAATAATCTTGTAATGAATGTAATTTCAGTTCTACTTTATAAGTATGAATTATCAAATGTATTGAAAGACTACAATATACAAGCACTGTAAAAGGTTTTGCCACAAACTCAACTGACTGGCTTCTCTCCTGCATGATTTCAGTCTCTTCAGACCTTACTGTTCATGAGTTATGAGCTTCCAGAACTTCTGATTGAGGCTGTGTGTGTGTGACCTCATAACTTACCTTTACACAAATTGAATAGAAATAAAACAGTATTTAATAACAAAAATGAATAACAGTTTTCTCTTATTAAGTGCAAACAATAAGTGCAAATGCAACCATAATCAAAGTACTGTAGCGCACAGACACAGACTCTGTAGCAGATAGACATCTAAAAAACTGGACATTTTGAACGTTCCTAGAACATTCAGAAATAACGTTTTTATAACTTAATGGGAACGTTATTGAAACGTTATTATAACCTAAAATAGTTAGCTGGGATGTTAAATGTAGCATCACCGACTGGCTTAAACCACCATGATGGCTCAGCATGTATTCACAGAACAATGCAATAATAAAACAATGCATTTTTGATATGTAAGTACTTTTACTTCATTAAAAATCTGTCTTTACAACTTTCACTTGCAACAGAGTAATACTTGACCAGTAGTGTCTACACTTCCACTCAAGTAATAGTGTTTGATATTGATATTGCTAGGGGCGCCACTAGGCTGAAGCCCTCCTATAAATGTGTGATTAAGTGTGGAGGCTACACAAAGTCGTGTTCACTTCAGCCTCGTTATAATCAGATTCTGCGCGTTCTTCATCTTCAATCCTTAGCAAGATGAAGAACGCAATGAATCTGATTATAACAAGTCAGCACGTCAGAAACAGAGGACAGAGTGTGTGTGCGCGTGTGTGTGTGTTTTAAACATGGTACATGGTTTTAAAGCTATTTCTTATTCTTTTTTTTTTTTTTTTGCTTTCAAATGTCTTGAAATGCTCATATCAGAGAAATAAAAATTTTAACCCCCTTACAACCTCAAATGTTGGGACTCAGTAGCCGCGTTTCCACTGTCACTTCCGGGGCTTAAAGTGAAATCATAGACAGTAGGCGTTTCTCAATGTCAAGGAAGGATCCTCGGAAGCCAGAATTTCGAGGATGCTACGTCATCGACATCCGTCGAAGGACTGTTCCAATGTCGAGGATCCTCGGAATTTCCACCAAGGACTCAGTCCTTCGTTCGAAAAATATCCCATACACAGGAAAGGATGCATATGTGTAGCCTTCGCGCTCTTCACGCTCTCAAATCACCCACAATCCTATGCGCGCAGCTTTGCTATCTTGTTCAAAAAAATTCAAAATGTTGGACGTTAACGGACTAACGCGGAGTCGGATCGTTAACGGGTCAAAATGCTTTCAAATGTAAATATATTTACGTTACCAAACATTTGTTTAAAAAAAATAATTACATCCATTATGTTATGGATCAAATTGACCTGCACTGTTTAAACACACTTGACAGTCAAATAATATGATTAAAAAGGAGTTTATTGATTTAAAAACGATTATATTGCCCGAGTGAACAGAACTGCGTCCATAGCAACGCTCTGTTTTTCATTTTCACTGACGTAATGACGCACTGACGTGCACTTGCTAGCCTGTTCCAGAGCCGTTGAAAAACCATAGACAGTAGAATGCTAAAGAGGAGCCTCGTCTAGCCTTTGAAGGAAGTGTCTTGGAAGGACCAGTCCTGCCAAGGAAGTATCCTTGACATTGAGAAACACCCAGTATATAAACGAGTGAAATGAGCCCCCCTTTCTCGGGGCCAACAGCCAGGATTTTCTGGCCCACTGAATACATCGGGCCAAAGCGGGGCAGCTCGGGCTGGCGAATGGTTACGAACAGAGGCGGGGTTTACCTGAGTCTGGAGACGCCAGCGCTGCATGATTCTGTCAGCATTAAAGACTTTTATAATCATTTATCTTCTCTTCTCTTTATACCGGTCTATCATAAAATACAGCAACTCTTTTTTTGCAGGAGCTTCCTCTGTTTCTCTGAATGAAATATAACTGTACTGGGAGAGAGTGCTAAAGCTCCTCAGGTCGTATTTTTTATCAATTATGATCAATGTATCACTTTTTATTGTAAAGCTGTGGTAAAACATCGATTCTTGGGTTTTAAATATTCAAGTAAACAACGAAAATGCCAGCAAATGGTCGCTTTTATCATGTTTCATACCTGTTAACATTGGGATTTGAAAATTGTCACAGTGTCTGGTTGTGTTCCCTTGGTATCCACTAGATGTCCTCATTTCCCCACGGTGTCATTCACAGGAACTACCTTTCCCACAATTCCAGTCTGTGTGATTGCACAGGTGTTTGTTATCTGTTTCCAGCTGTCTCTCGTTGTCATCTAGTTTGTTCCTGTATTTAAAGCCCTGTTTGTTCCATGTCCTGTGTGTATCGTTGTTGTTGTCACACCGCGTTTGGTTTCCCGTGTTCCCTGAGCCTGTTTATTGTTTACTGTTTTGGATTGCTTCACTGGATTTTGAACCCTGCCTGTTTTGACCATTCTTTGGATTACCCTTTTAATAAACCTCACCTCAACTGCACTTGGATCCTCCTCGCTGTCTTTCTTGAGCGGATCGTGACAGAACGATACACCCATGTATGGATCTAGCAATTTGGGGTTTCGTATCCCTCCTCCTACCACTGAGCGGGAGAGGAGAGAGTGTTTCGAGGGTACCCGTCTGGTCATTTTCCGTGGGACCCGGGGAGCTCGCAGAGGAATGGTGGGTCGAGAGGGAATCCAACACTACCCTCCACCATGCCCCCTCTTCGAATTCGGGTTGCTGAGGGACGGGTCGGAGCCCCCATCTCGCCGTCGTGGACAGAGAGGGGATAGGAGACGCAAGTCTGCCGGCCGTGAGAATGCTTCACCGCTGCCCAGCCGAGACAATGCATCACCGCTGCCCAGCCGAGACAATGCATCACCGCTGCCCAGCCGAGAGAATGCTTCGCCGCTTCTCAGCCGAGAGAATGCATCGCCGCTGCCCAGCCGAGAGAATGCATCGCCGCTGCCCAGCCGAGAGAATGCATCGCCGCTGCCCAGCCGAGAGAATGCATCGCCGCTGCCCAGCCGAGAGAATGCATCGCCGCTGCCCAGCCGAGAGAATGCATCGCCGCTGCCCAGCCGAGAGAATGCATCGCCGCTGCCCAGCCGAGAGAATGCATCGCCGCTGCCCAGCCGAGAGAATGCATCGCCGCTGCCCAGCCGAGAGAATGCATCGCCGCTGCCCAGCCCGAGTCCGGTGGTCCCGAGTCTGGTGGTCCCTAAACGGAGGAGGAGAAGGAAGACTCCCTCCATGACTGTTCCAGTGGTGCCAGTTCCAGTGTCCGAGCCGGTGGTCCCAGTGCCGGTGGTCTCAGTTCCAGTGGTGCCAGTTCCAGTGTCCGAGCCGGTGGTGCCAGTTCCAGTGTCCGAGCCGGTGGTGCCAGTTCCAGTGCCTGAGCCGGTGGTGCCAGTTCCTGTGCCGGAGCCAGTGTCTGTTCCTGTGTCTGTGTCTGTTCCAGTTCCTAAGCCAGTGGTGTCTGTTCCAGTCTCTGGGCCGGAGCCAGTGTCTGTTCCTGAGTCGGAGCCAGTCTCTGTTCCTGTGTCGGTTCCTGTGTCGGTTCCTGTGTCTGTGTCTGTTCCTGTTCCAGAGCCGGTGACATCTATTCCTGAGCCCTCAGTGACCGCGACACTGGCCATTATGGCCACAGCCATGTGGTGTGTGTGGGCTGCGCGCACGCTTGGACCGGTGGTGTCTGTTCCAGGGCCGGTGGTGCCAGTTCCAGTGCCCGAGCCGGTGGTGCCAGTTCCAGTGCCCGAGCCGGTGGTGCCAGTTCCAATGCCCGAGCCGATGGTGCCTGAGCCGGTGGTTCCAGTGCCCGAGCCGGTGGTGCCAGTTCCAGTGCCTGAGTCGGTGGTACCAGTTCCAGTGCCTGAGCCGGTGGTGCCAGTTCCAGTGCCCGAGCCGGTGGTGCCAGTTCCAGTGCCAGTTCCGGTGGTGCCAGTTCCAGTGCTTGAGCCGGTGGTGCCAGTTCCAGTGCCCGAGCCGGTGGTGCCAGTTCCAGTGCCAGTTCCGGTGGTGCCAGTTCCAGTGCTTGAGTCGGTGGTGCCAGTTCCAGTGCCTGAGCCGGTGGTGCCAGTTCCAGTGCCCGAGCCGGTGGTGCCAGTTCCAGTGCCAGTTCCGGTGGTGCCAGTTCCAGTGCTTGAGCCGGTGGTGCCAGTTCCAGTGCCCGAGCCGGTGGTGCCAGTTCCAGTGCCAGTTCCGGTGGTGCCAGTTCCAGTGCTTGAGTCGGTGGTGCCAGTTCCAGTGCCTGAGCCGGTGGTGCCAGTTCCAGTGCCCGAGCCGGTGGTGCCAGTTCGAGTGCCAGTTCCGGTGGTGCCAGTTCCAGTGCTTGAGCCGGTGGTGCCAGTTCCACCATCCGAGGGGTCGTCTCCACCGTGGCCGCCCGAGGGGTCGTCTCCGCCCTGGCCGCCCGAGGGGTCGTCTCCGCCCTGGCCGCCCGAGGGAATGTCTCCGCCCTGGCCGCCCGAGGGAGAGTCTCCGCCCTGGCCGCCCGAGGGAAAGTGTCTGCCCTGGCCGCCCGAGGGGTCTTCTCCGCCCTGGCCGCCCGAGGGGTCTTCTCCGCCCTGGCCGCCCGAGGGGTCTTCTCCGCCCTGGCCGCCCGAGGGGTCTTCTCCGCCCTGGCCGCCCGAGGGGTCTTCACCGCCCTGGCCGCCCGAGGGGTCTTCACCGCCCTGGCCGCCCGAGGGGTCTTCACCGCCCTGGCCGCCCGAGGGGTCTTCACCGCCCTGGCCGCCCGAGGGTTCTTCACCGCCCTGGCCGCCCGAGGGTTCTTCACCGCCCTGGCCGCCCGAGGGGTCTTCACCGCCCTGGCCGCCCGAGGGTCTTCACCGCCCTGGCCGCCCGAGGGGTCTTCACCGCCGTGGCCGCCCGAGGGGTCTTCACCGCCGTGGCCGCCCGAGGGGTCTTCACCGCCGTGGCCGCCCAATGGACTGTCGTCTCCGTCCCGGCCGCCCGAGGGACTGTCGTCTCCGTCCCGGCCGCCCGTGGGACTGTTCGCTTCGCCCCGGCCACCGGATGAACTGTTTGCTTCGCACTGTTTCCCCAATGTACTGTCTGTGTCACCCTGGCTCCCTTTGAGTCTGTTACCCCCTGTTTCTGTTTCCCTTCATGGACCTGGCCCCCCGTCCCTCCCCCTGATCCTCCACCTTGCCACCTCCCTCCTGAGTTTTTGTTTTGTTCCGTGTCTGGTCTTGGAGTGTCTGGGAGCCACTCCGTAGAGGGGGGGTTATGTCACAGTGTCTGGTTGTGTTCCCTTGGTATCCACTAGATGTCCTCATTTCCCCACGGTGTCATTCACAGGAACTACCTTTCCCACAATTCCAGTCTGTGTGATTGCACAGGTGTTTGTTATCTGTTTCCAGCTGTCTCTCGTTGTCATCTAGTTTGTTCCTGTATTTAAAGCCCTGTTTGTTCCATGTCCTGTGTGTATCGTTGTTGTTGTCACACCGCGTTTGGTTTCCCGTGTTCCCTGAGCCTGTTTATTGTTTACTGTTTTGGATTGCTTCACTGGATTTTGAACCCTGCCTGTTTTGACCATTCTTTGGATTACCCTTTTAATAAACCTCACCTCAACTGCACTTGGATCCTCCTCGCTGTCTTTCTTGAGCGGATCGTGACAGAAAATAGGACGCCCCAATTGATTTTATTGGTCATGTGAATCACACCAAACACTGATCCCGAAACCTACGTCATTGTAACCTTAACCAATGAAATTAGCTGCAGGGCGGGATTTACGCTTAACTGGTTTGCGCCCAGTGGGATTTATATATATATATATTTATTTTTTATAGAAAGATTAAAAATACGGGAGATATACATGAAAATATTGAAACGGAATGATAGCGGGATAGCAAGGTAAAATACGGGAGAAACGGGAGGGTTGACCGGTATGATGTTTGTTTTGTGATGTTCGTTTTGCGATCACGCTGTTTCCAGTGATTTCTTTCTGATTAGTTTTCTGATAAAACTTCCATTTGTTGGTGAAATGATGTGTGTGTGCCATTGTTCCAGAGAGGCGTGTTACGGGTGTGTGTTAGTGAAGCGCTGTGGAGCTTCTCCAGACAGTGTGTTTTGGGCGCACGGTGCTTCAGGCTCGAGGCTATTAGCCCGGTGTGGTGAACAATCGGGTCCGGCTGAAGAGATGAGTCCTGGTTTAGGACCCCATTAGTATGCCTGATCTAAATCTCAAGTTGCGTCAATAGCAGAGGAGAAAGACCGCAAAATTTTAAAATATTGCTGTTATTGTGTCACGAAATGTAGTTTTAAGAGTTTTTCAGTCGAGAATGTAGTTGTTTTAATCTCAAATATGTTGTTTGTTTATACAGATAGTGCCTATTTAAAATTTTGATTTGACGTTTTCGGAGTTGTGAGATCCAAGGGATCTTATTACAATATTTTTCCGAAGTAAGGTCCCATGGTGGTCCACCGGAAGGGGAGGGACTTAGGCTCTCTATAAAGCTCTGTTTACGGCCCTGTGTTAGGCATAAGATCAATAATGAATGTGTACATATTGTGAATGAATTCAATAAACTTAGTTACCTAGCTTTCCTTGTAGCTTTCAGTAAATGAACGCGTCGGAGAAAATGATTCATAAATCAGCCTATCAGTTGACCCTGAGTTTACTTTCTTCTTTGACACAAACAAAAATAAAATCCTCAGTCAAATCTCAGCTTTAGGAGGGGAAGAGACAGAGCAAGCGAAAAACAAAGAGAAAAAGAGTGTGATGCTGATGAGGAGAGAAAAGTAATCAGCTGTTTAAAGCTGTTGTTATCCACATTTTTGCCCTTCAAAACATCTTAAAATGCACACATGTAGATCAGAGAAATCAAAATTATCCCCCGAACCCCCCTAACTAGTCTACCTCACATTCGGGACCTCAGTGATGATAAAACCCTTCCATCTGCATGTTAATGAAACTAGTAAATAGTGAGCATTAGACCCTTTTTTAAATCATACCCTCATTGGAGGCTGAGCCCCCCTAAAATGAAAATCCTAGAATCGACCCTGCATATATACCTGTTTAATTTATTTATTGTTATTATTTTTTGCTTGCTTTTAGGTTAATGCAGTACATGCTTAAATATAAAGATGCTTGAATGCGATGTGATTGTAAAGTACCTGAAGTGATTGTTTGCAACCAAACACAAAGGTTGGCGAGAGAGCGCAACGTTATTAACGTGGCTATAATTCCGAATGCTTGAACATGTATGTTATAATTATTCATATGTATGCAGTGTATGTATGCAGTGTCATAACTACATCTCTGATGTTTATAACAAACCAAACCGTTTGAAAATCGGTAGAAAATTGAGCAAGTTATGGTTATTTAAAAGTACATGCACCATTAAACGAGTGAGCGAGCTGCCTGTGGCAAGATGGCCGCCGTGTGCAGACGTCGATCTCCATTGGCCAGCAGCACGAGACATCTAGCGTTTATATACGATATCTATGGTTAAACCCACAAGCGGAGATAAGAATGATGAAGACTACAGTAATGGAGAAGAGTGTAAGAACAATGAAGAGAATAGTGTAGTGGAAGGACATCCATCTGTCCTGTATAACGAAGCTGCCTGCATTAAGTGAATAGGAAAGCCGAACCCTATCGAGGGACGCTTGATGCATGCTTGACTAAAGAGCCCTTAGCTCAGCTGATTTTAAGTTTTTCAAGTGCTTTGTATTGTAACCAATAAAATAAGTGTTTTCATTATTACGATTGCCTCCTGTGAGACTTTTATTATAACTACAAACTGAGCCTCAAAAAAGCAGAAGGGAGTCTTCTCCATCACTCCAGAAGGACTCTAGCCTGCGGGCGGGGGGGTAGCTCATGGTTTAGGCTAGATTTGACTATCCTTACCCTAGCTGATAATCATATGGTTAAACGTGTAAGATAAAAAGACACACCAAGTAACATGATGGAGTTGTGTATTTTGTCCACGTCTACAGACGTGTGTTTCTATCTCCTCCCCTTGTGTGTTAAACTCTATAAAGAGAGAGAACATCTACATTCTCCACTCTCGCCTCTTCTGACACAGAGAAATCCAGAGATTCAGTTTCTGCTCTCACAGTTTGAGTTCATCATGAAACTGCTCGTTCTTCTTCTGTTGCCTTGCCTCTCTCTGAGTGAGGTTGTGCCGGGTTTTACTAATTGCAATCAGTTCTTTTTGAATACAGATCCTCCTCAATTCACAGCAGTAGTACCGGGCACAGCACCACTATGGCTCTACTCACTCAAGGAGATCTGCCAGTGTCTTTGGGACAACAACAACAATCAGCCAAACTATCTTTATGCAACTTTGTACATCACAGACTGGAAGATCCCCATCTACTCTGCGTATGTGTTTAAGGAGAGCATAAGAGTTGGGAGGTGTGATGTCTGGTACATCGAACCTCAGGTAATTATTCAACTGTATATTATTATAGTATATTGGTCACACTTTATATTAGGTGTCTTTAAACTACTATGTACTTACTTTAAAAAATGAAGTACATTATAGGCTTATAGTGTTGATGTTGAGGAGGAGACGGGTAATATTTGTGTAGAATTGAAAATAATCCAAGATATTTTAAATGAACAAAGATATTTGCTTGACTGTTTTTCTACCCCCTCTTCCGACCACAATGACCATGTGGAGTTCCTAAAG
>NC_140233.1:30235946-30238446 GCF_951802725.1 Rutilus rutilus
GCGGCGGCCATCTTGTCCGAAGACACAGGCTCGGCAGGCGTGACGTGAACAGGCTCGGCGGCGGCCATCTTGTCCGAAGACACAGGCTCGGCAGGCGTGACGTGAAAAGGCTCGGCGGCGGCCATCTTGTCCGAAGACACAGGCTCGGCAGGCGTGACGTGAACCGGACTCGGGATCACCGGAACTGGGACCACCGGAACTGGGACCACCGGACTCGGGACCACCGGAACAGGGACCACTGGACTCGGGACCATCGGACTCGATATCACCAGAACTGGGACCACCTTCCTGGCCATTCTCTCCTGATGGCGAATAAGACCCTCCACCATCGCCTCAAAAGTGACCCCGTCAAACGCCGATCGGATCAGCCAGTCCATCGGTTCGTCGAGCGCATGATTAAATAAGTCTTTACGAGCCTCCACGTCAAGATTCAGCCCCTCAGCTGCGCTACAAAACACGTGACTGAATTCTCTCACCCCCGTCCCCTGCTGACGAAGGGAGATTAGTTCCTGAAATTGGAGAATCCGCTCCCAGTGCGGACAGGAGACTGGTTGCGCCCCCTTTCTCCGCTGAGTCCTCATTGGTCGGTTCATTCTGTCACGGGTTGGGTAAATACAAAAAGGTGCAAGGACTCAAGTGCAGAGAAGAAATATTTATTAATAAAAGAAAAGCTAAACACAAAACAAAACCCACGAGGGGGAAAACATAGCTAGTAAATACAAAACCAAAAACAGAACAAGAACTTACTGGGGAATCACAGGGAACAGGAAACATTAGACAATGAACCGACACAGACTGCAAACAAGAGGGGACTTATAAAGGGAACTAATCAAGAGGGAACAGGTGGAAAAACTCAAACAATAATCAGATAACAAGTGGGAGGGATCAGACAATGACATGAGCACATGGCCCAAAATAACAAAACACCCATGTGCAGCACAAGACAGGACAGGCATGTGACACAGACACATGAGAAAAAGCTTCAGAGCTATTACAATTCTGAAACATAGATGGTTTTACACAAGAATGTTTGTACATTTTTACTGAAGATGAGAAATTACTTGATATGTCTTTCACTATAAGATCTACTATTCTGTCATGGCGTGCGATGTACATTCCTTTATAGGCATGGCAGCCATTCAAGATAAGTGGCAGTGTCTCAGTGATCTGCTCTGTCGTGTGATGCAAACAATGAGTTACCTGAGCTGTTGGAAACCAGATAGAAAGGTTGAGTCTAGTTGGAAGAACTTGTAGTCTGGCTTTTACTGCAAAAATAACAATGTCCTCACTGAGTGCAGTGTTCTTAAGAAATGAGTGAGAAACAGAGTGATCAGCAGAGGAGAGACACGCAAGCTTCCCCTGAAGTTTCAGTCCAGTCCAGTGTTGTTTCTCGTGATACTGGTGTAGGTCCAGGAGAGTTGTCCGGGCACCTGTGGATGTTAACGTGTGACTGTGACCACCGTATGTGGCTGTTGCCCTGACAGAGGTCAGGGGGTCAGTAATGATGTCCTCAGAGACCCTCACAGTCGCAGAGTCAGACCTCACCCACTCCAGTGATACTCCGGTTCGGACACAAAGATCGTTCAGGTCCGGCCAGTCCGACCAGACACCAAAGCCAGCAGAATGGGTGTCAAGTTTCCCGCTGGGTTTTCTTTTAAAGCCGAGGAAGTGTGGCTCCGACTCCTTGGCCAGCGGCACCTTGCGTCTCCGGAGGTCCAGGAACAGGGAGGATCGGGCCAGCTCTCTCACATCTTTGTCATCATTATTCAGCATATTCAGAAGATGGGAAATCCGCACGCTGGTATAAATCCATATCACGTTTGGTACCCCCAACCCTCCTTCCCATCGGGGGTGAAAGATAATATCACGGGTACTGTGCGTGTTCAGTCCAAACCACTTTCGCACTAAGCTCACTGTCGTGTTATTCATTTCACTCAGCACTTTCTGTTGGATATGAACGTTGGAGAATAGATGTTGTACTTTAGACAGCGCCACCTGTCTAATAGCCTCTAACTTCAGAGTCAGTGGCAGTGGGCATCTGTCAATCAGGTCCAGCCTGGATGTAAATTCTGACAAGATGATGTTTACTTGCTCCTTCCATTCTCCTGCAATGTTAATTTTATGTCCAAGATATGTGTATGTCTCATGAAGAGAATATACACGTACAGGTTTTGTTGCTACTGTGAACATTGGGCATTTATCAGTTTTTGAACGGTACCACCTGTTCCCTCCACTTCTCCTCTCGTACAGAACAGCACATTTAGTGTTGTTAATCTCCATGCCGGACCACTTCAGAAAAGAGTCTGTCCTGGCCAGCATGTCTTTAATGACGCTCTCTTCTCTGGAGGCAATCTGGACATCATCTGCATAGCCCTGTACTGGGATAGGAGATATCACGTCAGGGGGGGCACATTGACACATCCACTTTAACCATTGGTTGATGGCAATTATAAAATTAATTGCACTCCAAGGGCAGCCAGTTTTAATGCCTATCTGGAGT
>NC_140233.1:30243446-30253446 GCF_951802725.1 Rutilus rutilus
TCGAGCCCGTTCTCCACACGGCCGGCTTCATCATGGAGGAGATCGAGCCCGTTCTCCACACGGCCGGCTTCATCATGAGGAGATCGAGCCCGTTCTCCACACGGCCGGCTTCATCATGGAGGAGATCGAGCCCGTTCTCCACACGGCCGGCTTCATCATGAGGAGATCGAGACCGTTCTCCACACGGCCGGCTTCATCATGAGGAGATCGAGCCCGTTCTCCACACGGCCGGCTTCATCATGAGGAGATCGAGCCCGTTCTCCACACGGCCGGCTTCATCATGAGGAGATCGAGACCGTTCTCCACACGGCCGGCTTCATCATGGAGGAGATCGAGCCCGTTCTCCACACGGACGGCTTCATCATGGAGGAGATCGAGCCCATTCTCCACACGGCCGGCTTCATCATGAGGAGATCGAGCCCGTTCTCCACATGGCCGGCTTCATCATGGAGGAGATCGAGCCCGTTCTCCACACGGCCGGCTTCATCATGGAGGAGATCGAGCCCATTCTCCACACGGCCGGCTTCATCATGAGGAGATCGAGCCCGTTCTCCACACGGCCGGCTTCATCATGAGGAGATCGAGACCGTTCTCCACACGGCCGGCTTCATCATGGAGGAGATCGAGCCCGTTCTCCACACGGACGGCTTCATCATGGAGGAGATCGAGCCCATTCTCCACACGACCGGCTTCATCATGAGGAGATCGAGCCCGTTCTCCACACGGCCGGCTTCATCATGGAGGAGATCGAGCCCGTTCTCCACACGGCCGGCTTCATCATGAGGAGATCGAGCCCGTTCTCCACACGGACGGCTTCATCATGGAGGAGATCGAGCCCATTCTCCACACGGCCGGCTTCATCATGGAGGAGATCGAGCCCGTTCTCCACACGGCCGGCTTCATCATGGAGGAGATCGAGCCCGTTCTCCACACGGCCGGCTTCATCATGAGGAGATCGAGCCCGTTCTCCACACGGCCGGCTTCATCATGGAGGAGATCGAGCCCGTTCTCCACACGGCCGGCTTCATCATGAGGAGATCGAGACCGTTCTCCACACGGCCGGCTTCATCATGAGGAGATCGAGCCCGTTCTCCACACGGCCGGCTTCATCATGAGGAGATCGAGCCCGTTCTCCACACGGCCGGCTTCATCATGGAGGAGATCGAGCCCATTCTCCACACGGCCGGCTTCATCATGAGGAGATCGAGCCCGTTCTCCACATGGCCGGCTTCATCATGGAGGAGATCGAGCCCGTTCTCCACACGGCCGGCTTCATCATGGAGGAGATCGAGCCCGTTCTCCACACGGCCGGCTTCATCATGAGGAGATCGAGCCCGTTCTCCACACGGCCGGCTTCATCATGAGGAGATCGAGACCGTTCTCCACACGGCCGGCTTCATCATGGAGGAGATCGAGCCCGTTCTCCACACGGACGGCTTCATCATGGAGGAGATCGAGCCCATTCTCCACACGACCGGCTTCATCATGAGGAGATCGAGCCCGTTCTCCACACGGCCGGCTTCATCATGGAGGAGATCGAGCCCGTTCTCCACACGGCCGGCTTCATCATGAGGAGATCGAGCCCGTTCTCCACACGGCCGGCTTCATCATGAGGAGATCGAGCCCGTTCTCCACACGGACGGCTTCATCATGGAGGAGATCGAGCCCATTCTCCACACGGCCGGCTTCATCATGGAGGAGATCGAGCCCGTTCTCCACACGGCCGGCTTCATCATGAGGAGATCGAGCCCGTTCTCCACACGGACGGCTTCATCATGGAGGAGATCGAGCCCGTTCTCCACACGGCCGGCTTCATCATGAGGAGATCGAGCCCGTTCTCCACACGGCCGGCTTCATCATGGAGGAGATCGAGCCCGTTCTCCACACGGCCGGCTTCATCATGAGGAGATCGAGCCCGTTCTCCACATGGCCGGCTTCATCATGGAGGAGATCGAGCCCGTTCTCCACACGGCCGGCTTCATCATGGAGGAGATCGAGCCCGTTCTCCACACGGCCGGCTTCATCATGAGGAGATCGAGCCCGTTCTCCACACGGCCGGCTTCATCATGAGGAGATCGAGACCGTTCTCCACACGGCCGGCTTCATCATGGAGGAGATCGAGCCCGTTCTCCACACGGACGGCTTCATCATGGAGGAGATCGAGCCCATTCTCCACACGACCGGCTTCATCATGAGGAGATCGAGCCCGTTCTCCACACGGCCGGCTTCATCATGGAGGAGATCGAGCCCGTTCTCCACACGGCCGGCTTCATCATGAGGAGATCGAGCCCGTTCTCCACACGGCCGGCTTCATCATGAGGAGATCGAGCCCGTTCTCCACACGGACGGCTTCATCATGGAGGAGATCGAGCCCATTCTCCACACGGCCGGCTTCATCATGAGGAGATCGAGCCCGTTCTCCACACGGCCGGCTTCATCATGAGGAGATCGAGCCCGTTCTCCACACGGACGGCTTCATCATGGAGGAGATCGAGCCCGTTCTCCACACGGCCGGCTTCATCATGAAGGAGATCGAGACCGTTCTCCACACGGCCGGCTTCATCATGAAGGAGATCGAGACCGTTCTCCACACGGACGGCTTCATCATGGAGGAGATCGAGCCCGTTCTCCACACGGCCGGCTTCATCATGAAGGAGATCGAGACCGTTCTCCACACGGCCGGCTTCATCATGAAGGAGATCGAGACCGTTCTCCACACGGCCGGCTTCATCATGAGGAGATCGAGCCCGTTCTCCACACGGACGGCTTCATCATGGAGGAGATCGAGCCCGTTCTCCACACGGCCGGCTTCATCATGGAGGAGATCGAGCCCGTTCTCCACACGGCCGGCTTCATCATGGAGGAGATCGAGCCCATTCTCCACACGGCCGGCTTCATCATGGAGGAGATCGAGCCCGTTCTCCACACGGCCGGCTTCATCATGGAGGAGATCGAGCCCGTTCTCCACACGGCCGGCTTCATCATGAGGAGATCGAGCCCGTTCTCCACACGGCCGGCTTCATCATGAGGAGATCGAGCCCGTTCTCCACACGGACGGCTTCATCATGGAGGAGATCGAGCCCGTTCTCCACACGGCCGGCTTCATCATGGAGGAGATCGAGCCCATTCTCCACACGGCCGGCTTCATCATGGAGGAGATCGAGCCCGTTCTCCACACGGCCGGCTTCATCATGAGGAGATCGAGCCCGTTCTCCACACGGACGGCTTCATCATGGAGGAGATCGAGCCCGTTCTCCACACGGCCGGCTTCATCATGGAGGAGATCGAGCCCGTTCTCCACACGGCCGGCTTCATCATGGAGGAGATCGAGCCCGTTCTCCACACGGCCGGCTTCATCATGAGGAGATCGAGCCCGTTCTCCACACGGCCGGCTTCATCATATTAACAGAGACTAGAGCTTTCACACTGCACACACGGATGCAGTCCGGCAATGCGTTCCAGGAGCGGTGCATACAGCAGTGCAACGATCGTTTCCACACCGAGTCTATTTTCGCTGTGCTGCACGCGCTGAATTAAAGTGAAAGCGCGTGGTTCGTGGTCAAAATTAACACAGAATATGACATTATATATAATTTGTATTATTTAAAATTACCTTTAACATTTAAAAACAGACGTTTTCAAATTCCAAAGCTTGCAGAAGGTTCCTAATGGCAATACTGACTTAGGCTACAGCTTTCCTTGTAGCCTTGAGTGAATTAACTTGTCTAAGAAAATGATTCAGCGTATAAATATCTGTTGAGCCTATGTTTACTTTCGTCATTGACACAGGCGAAAATGAAAAGACTATCAGTCTAAGTTCAGCTTTAGGAGGGGAAGAAATAGTCCAGGATAAGAAGACTGAGAGAAAAAGAAATATGAAGATGAGGAGAGAGCAGGTATTGACAAATAATCTAATGACAAGGTTTTAAAGATAGCCTATAATTTTTTGGCCTTCAAAAGTCCTAATTTGCACATATTTAGATCAGAGAAATCCAAATTTTCTAGGGGGAGCATGCCCCCGAACCCCTAACTACGGGGGGCCTTGCCCTTGAGTCTGGTTGTCCAGGGCACAGGAAATTGTTAATCCGGCCCTGGGTGAAGGCGGTGAGAGTAAGGCAAGAGAGTACCGTCACCTTTTTCCCCACACTTCAAGCACTGCTTGAGACTGTTAGATAAATATTAAATGTAGAACATTCTGTGTAGCTTACTAAAAAAACATTCTGTGTGTAGGCCTACCATGAAAACGAGTCCACTTCAAACCGCAGTATTTTCTGTCAGCAATGTATGAAAATTGCTGTCAATGTCAACGCATGCGATTCATTTTTGTCCAGCTTTAACGTTTTAAATTATTTAACGCAGCATCCATCCGTTTAAAACCATTCCTGCGCGACAAGACAAAAGAGAACGCGCTTTCAGTGAATGTCCTGACACGTACGACGCACAGAAAGATGCGCGCCAGTATCGAGTTCTCTTTCGCGCTTGAACGAACAATAACACACACATTTATGCCAGAATGTCCTCTTTGTCGAGTATCCTCACAAGAACAGTCTTAAATGAGTTAAATAAAATCTTAAATGGAAGTAAGTAGAGAGAATGAGATGTGAGATCCTGTCAACAGCGGCAGATCTTAAAGTGACAGGAGCCATTAATTCTGTCTGTCAGTAAAGTTGACCTTAAGAACAGAGGGAGCAAGAAAATTACTCACTGTTCTTGACTAAAGAACGCTTGTAGCTTTGATAAGGATTAATCTATATTTAATTTATAATTTATGCAGTGCGGACTGTTTTATAACCTTATTCAATTTCTGTATGGTACAGATAAATATGACATGTATTATGGATTTAATGACGATTGTCTTAAGTTCACTTAAATTAAAAGTTTTTTTTTTTTTTTAAGCCTAACGTTTAAAATTTTTGGGGAAATCATTTTCATCTAGATATCAGTAGCTATAATATTAGAGATACTGGCTTTCATTCATAAAAAGATGCCATTAAGATACAGCTTGAAAATAAATGGTGCGTCTAGTCCGTCTGCCCCCCCCAAAAAAAGTTCAGGCTCAGGAATTTTTTTCACTTTAACCCCTGTATTAGCCATAATAACAATAACAAGTGAAGAAATAAGAGGGAAATGAGTAAAGAATGTTCTCCGATGTGGCAGTAGTGTTTCCGAGGTCGCTCAAGAAGATGGCGGTAACGCGACATCCAAGCCGCCGATAAACCCAGAGAAGAAGAGGAAGCACGTGACGTCACGGTGACGCCGCACAGCTGAACCCGGAAGAGAGAGAGAGAGCTCGAGCGCAGACTCATAAACAAACTCATCGAGCGGAGAAACATCTAATAATACATCAATCTTCATTAAAGCCCAGTCAACATCAACATGGACGGTAGGAAGACTCTCGCTCGAAGGCTGTCACACACACCGTGTTATTACGGAATGTTTTAAACTCTCGAGTGAATCATGATTCTGTATTATTCCGTCTTATAGTGAACATGAGCAGATATGCGGTGTGACAGCGACTGATGTGTGATTAGATGATTGTTCACAGTGATGTTGTGTGACTTGTTTATCACTGGTGTAAAGCTGTAGGGCGTTTCATGTTGTTCTGATGATGATTGTGTTTCTCCCACAGACACACTCTTCCAGCTGAAGGTGAGTGTATATGTGTGTGTGTGTGTGTGTGTGTGTGTGTGTGTCTCAGTGATGAAGGCTCATGTCTGCTCTTCGTCTTCCTCAGTTCACCTCTAAACAGCTGGAGCGACTGGCGAAGAAGGCGGAGAAGGACTCGAAGACCGAGCAAGCTAAAGTCAAGAAGGTACGAGGCGTGACGTCACTGACCCGGGGGTGGGGGGGAGTGACGTCATCCAGATGTGTCAAAAGTATTCACACTCATCACTCAGGTCGAAGTGTAGAGACCAGGGCTTAAGAAGACTTCTGTGGAAGTTGAAGCATCAACTCAAGCTTTTCACTCGAGTAAAAGTACTGGTTTCAAAACTACTTAAAGAATAAAAGTAAAAGTAATTTAAGGACAAAAGCTGAGGCCGCCCACAAGCCTATAGTGCACTACCCCCCCCCCCCCTCCCCGAGAAAAAACACACAAAATTTTACTGCCAAAATAATGTGATATTTTATTACCATGTCATTCAAGGTTGATAAGCAGCATTTTTATCTCCTTAAAACAAAATAACGATGAAATAAGAAAATAAAGAATAAATCAATTTTCCAGAACAAAACAGGGCAATAATTAAGGAGAATTAGCCAATCTGACTAAAATGTCCAGGTGGACTCTGGCAAAGCGGCACTCGAGAGATGACCCGTACGTCACCTAGCATTAGCCAGCACTCGAACACACAGCTACAGCTCCTGGCTCAGTCGCGTCTGCCCGCTGATCACTGATTGGCTGAGAGTGTGTGCTCGTCGGCGACATCATCACCAACACCAGCTGGCTCTGCATGGGCGTGTGTGTTCAGTGATGTCATGATTAGACTTTAAAATGCAGATGTTTTGAAAGCGGCCGAGCTGACCCCAGACCAGCCCTAACCCTGTCCACCGCACAGTCACATTCACACGAGCTGACCCCAGACCAGCTCTAACCCTGTCCACCGCACAGTCACATTCACACGAGCTGACCCCAGACCAGCCCTAACCCTGTCCACCGCACAGTCACATTCACACGAGCTGACCCCAGACCAGCCCTAACCCTGTCCACCGCACAGTCACATTCACACGAGCTGACCCCAGACCAGCCCTAACCCTGTCCACCCGCACAGTCACATTCACACGAGCTGACCCCAGACCAGCCCTAACCCTGTCCACCGCACAGTCACATTCACACGAGCTGACCCCAGACCAGCCCTAACCCTGTCCACCGCACAGTCACATCCACACGAGCTGACCCCAGACCAGCCCTAACCCTGTCCACCGCACAGTCACATTCACACGAGCTGACCCCAGACCAGCCCTAACCCTGTCCACCGCACAGTCACATCCACACGAGCTGACCCCAGACCAGCCCTAACCCTGTCCACCGCACAGTCACATTCACACGAGCTGACCCCAGACCAGCCCTAACCCTGTCCACCGCACAGTCACATCCACACGAGCTGACCCCAGACCAGCCCTAACCCTGTCCACCGCACAGTCACATTCACACGAGCTGACCCCAGACCAGCCCTAACCCTGTCCACCGCACAGTCACATTCACACGAGCTGACCCCAGACCAGCTCTAACCCTGTCCACCGCACAGTCACATTCACACGAGCTGACCCCAGACCAGCCCTAACCCTGTCCACCGCACAGTCACATCCACACGAGCTGACCCCAGACCAGCCCTAACCCTGTCCACCGCACAGTCACATTCACACGAGCTGACCCCAGACCAGCCCTAACCCTGTCCACCGCACAGTCACATTCACACGAGCTGACCCCAGACCAGCTCTAACCCTGTCCACCGCACAGTCACATTCACACGAGCTGACCCCAGACCAGCCCTAACCCTGTCCACCGCACAGTCACAGTCACACGAGCTGACCCCAGACCAGCCCTAACCCTGTCCACCGCACAGTCACATTCACACGAGCTGACCCCAGACCAGCCCTAACCCTGTCCACCGCACAGTCACATTCACACGAGCTGACCCCAGACCAGCCCTAACCCTGTCCACCGCACAGTCACATTCACACGAGCTGACCCCAGACCAGCCCTAACCCTGTCCACCGCACAGTCACATTCACACGAGCTGACCCCAGACCAGCCCTAACCCTGTCCACCGCACAGTCACATTCACACGAGCTGACCCCAGACCAGCCCTAACCCTGTCCACCGCACAGTCACATCCACACGAGCTGACCCCAGACCAGCCCTAACCCTGTCCACCGCACAGTCACATCCACACGAGCTGACCCCAGACCAGCCCTAACCCTGTCCACCGCACAGTCACATTCACACGAGCTGACCCCAGACCAGCCCTAACCCTGTCCACCGCACAGTCACATTCACACGAGCTGACCCCAGACCAGCCCTAACCCTGTCCACCACACAGTCACATCCACACGAGCTGACCCCAGACCAGCCCTAACCCTGTCCACCACACAGTCACATTCACACGAGCTGACCCCAGACCAGCCCTAACCCTGTCCACCGCACAGTCACATTCACACGAGCTGACCCCAGACCAGCTCTAACCCTGTCCACCGCACAGTCACACGAGCTGACCCCAGACCAGCTCTAACCCTGTCCACCGCACAGTCACATCCACACGAGCTGACCCCAGACCAGCCCTAACCCTGTCCACCGCACAGTCACATTCACACGAGCTGACCCCAGACCAGCCCTAACCCTGTCCACCGCACAGTCACATCCACACGAGCTGACCCCAGACCAGCCCTAACCCTGTCCACCGCACAGTCACATCCACACGAGCTGACCCCAGACCAGCCCTAACCCTGTCCACCCGCACAGTCACACGAGCTGACCCCAGACCAGCTCTAACCCTGTCCACCGCACAGTCACATCCACACGAGCTGACCCCAGACCAGCCCTAACCCTGTCCACCGCACAGTCACATCCACACGAGCTGACCCCAGACCAGCCCTAACCCTGTCCACCGCACAGTCACATTCACACGAGCTGACCCCAGACCAGCCCTAACCCTGTCCACCGCACAGTCACATTCACACGAGCTGACCCCAGACCAGCCCTAACCCTGTCCACCGCACAGTCACATTCACACGAGCTGACCCCAGACCAGCCCTAACCCTGTCCACCGCACAGTCACATTCACACGAGCTGACCCCAGACCAGCCCTAACCCTGTCCACCGCACAGTCACATTCACACGAGCTGACCCCAGACCAGCCCTAACCCTGTCCACCGCACAGTCACATTCACACGAGCTGACCCCAGACCAGCCCTAACCCTGTCCACCGCACAGTCACATTCACACGAGCTGACCCCAGACCAGCCCTAACCCTGTCCACCGCACAGTCACATTCACACGAGCTGACCCCAGACCAGCCCTAACCCTGTCCACCGCACAGTCACATTCACACGAGCTGACCCCAGACCAGCCCTAACCCTGTCCACCGCACAGTCACATTCACACGAGCTGACCCCAGACCAGCCCTAACCCTGTCCACCACACAGTCACATTCACACGAGCTGACCCCAGACCAGCTCTAACCCTGTCCACCGCACAGTCACATCCACACGAGCTGACCCCAGACCAGCCCTAACCCTGTCCACCACACAGTCACATTCACACGAGCTGACCCCAGACCAGCTCTAACCCTGTCCACCGCACAGTCACATCCACACGAGCTGACCCCAGACCAGCCCTAACCCTGTCCACCACACAGTCACATTCACACGAGCTGACCCCAGACCAGCCCTAACCCTGTCCACCGCACAGTCACATTCACACGAGCTGACCCCAGACCAGCCCTGTAGTTGCTTACGTGACACCTTTGGCCATTACATGTTCGTCATGTGGCTGTTCAGCACTTATAAATGTGCTGTGATGTTGTTATTATTGTGTGTGTGTTCTGTAAATCAGTGTGTGTGTGTGTGTGTGTGTGTGTGTGTGATCTCCAGGCTCTCCAGCAGAAGAATGTGGAGTGTGCGCGAGTGTACGCAGAGAACGCGATCCGCAAGAAGAACGAGGGCCTGAACTGGCTGAGGATGGCGTCTCGCGTCGATGCCGTGGCCTCGAAGGTGCAGACCGCTGTGACCATGAAGGGGGTGAGAACACACACACACGCACACACACACTCTCTCTCTCTATCTCTCTCTCTCTCTCTCTCTCTCTCTCTCTCTCTCTCTCTCTCTCTCTCTCTCTCTCTCTCTCTCTCTCTCACTCACTCACTCACTCACTACACACACACACACACACACACACACACACACACACACTCACACACACACACACACACTCTCACACACACTCTCACACACACTCTCTCTCTCTCCACAGGTGGCGAAGAACATGTCTCAGGTCACTAAAGCG
>NC_140233.1:30258195-30484854 GCF_951802725.1 Rutilus rutilus
GGTAAAGCACATATCCATCAAAAATATTGCACAGAATGTGTGTATAGTAGTGTGTATCCCACTGCAAAAAAACATATTACATCTAATGATGTGAGAGCATATTTGTGAGCAGAGGTGAGACTTGCTGTCGAGGTCTCGCTGCAGGGAATCAGTGATAGCAGGAAGAGCTTCCTATCCGAGGATGAATGCTCTACACCCGAGTGAGAGTCCAGAGGACAGAGATGTTTCAGAAGAACAGTCTCAGAACGTACTCGGTTACTGACGTAACCTCGGTTCTCTCTAGAAGAGGGAACGAGTACTGCGTTTGAAAAACGCATCGGGAAAAACTCTTTGTCACGAAATACTGAAGCCAAAAATTATCCTTAATTTTGTAAATAATGTAAAGCGCGTTGCAGCAGCACACAGCTATGGGCGAGACGGCTCGCTCGCTCATTGGCTGCTCTGCGGCAACTGCATAAGCCTATCAAGCGAGGCCTGAAGTGACGTCAGGCCATTGAGGGCGCTTCGCGCCCTCCTTGCCACTTCCCACCGAAACGGGCGTGGCTTAGCCCTATAAAGGTAGCTCGAAAAGGCTGATTCACTTGATTTCTTTTCATCGCCGAAGCGAACCAGAGTGAACCGCACGCATGGCAAGGAACGCAGTACTCGTTGCCTCTTCTAGAGAGAACCGAGGTTACGTCAGTAACCGAGTACGTTCTCTTACGAGAGTTCTCTCGTACTGCGTTTGAAAAACGCATTGGGAACCCAGTGTAAAACGCTGTGCGTGCTGGGATAAAACACCGATAAACCTGGAAGCGAAGCCCAGGGTTTACAGTGCACAATCACCAGATGGACTCACAGAGAGTCTTGGAAACAGGAGGGGAATCCCTCAGTCCATCATATGGTGGTGTCCGCAGACGCAAAACATGACATCACATAGACAAGGCGGGGAGCCTGAACTAATGTGGGAAGTGCGGGTCTTACGCAATACTGCCCATATGACAGTCGGCAGCGCACTGCGCTCGCGATCTCAGTGTTCTAATCAGACAACTGATTCGGCTACACCGACAATAGCTTAGCCTGTAAAGCGGGAACCTCTAGGTTATAAAATCTAATAAATGTAGACGGCGAGGCCCAGCCTGCCGCCATACATATGTCCTGTAAGGAGATCCCACTAGACCAAGCCCACGATGAGGTGACGCCTCTCATGGAATGCGCTCTGACACCCAACGGGCATTGAAGGCCCCTGGCAGTGTATGCTAGCGCTATGGCGTCGACTATCCACCTGGATAGGCTTTGTTTTCGAAACAGCCATTCCCTTGGAACGTCCACTGAACGAGACAAATAGCTGCTCAGTCTGTCTGAAGACAGCAGAGCGAGACACATAAGCTCTTAAAGCCCTAATGGGGCAAAGAAAACTTGAGTCCCCTTCCTCACTTGACACCGGCAGGGCAGACAGGGAGATAACCTGAGCCCGAAACGGTGTGTTGAGGGATTTTGGCACATAACCATGCCTAGGTTTGAGTATGACTTTGAGTCGTTAGGCCCAAACTCTAAGCACGCCGCGCTCACTGAGAGCGCGTGCAGGTCACCTATGCGCTTCACTGAAGCGAGAGCCAACAAAAACACTGTTTTGAATGACAGATGTTTGAGGCTAATTGTTTGGATGGGCTCGAAAGGGGAACCTTTCATGGCCTCCAAAACCGTAGAGAGGTCCTACATAGGGACTGAAGGGGGTCTGGGAGGATTCAGCCTCCTAGCTCGCCTGAGGAAGCGGATGACTAGATCGTTCCTTCCTAATGACTGACCGACCGTTGTTTCAGAGAACGCTGCGATAGCTGCCACATAAACTTTGAGCGTGGAAGGGGCCCTGCCCTTATCCAACAGCTCCTGTAGGAAGGAGAGAACCTCCATCACCTCACAATCGAGGGGTGATCGACCCCGAGCTGTGCACCAGCCGGAGAAAACCGACCACTTCGAGGCGTAAAGCCGTCTAGTCGACGGCGCTCTAGCCTGAGTGATAGTATTCAGCACTCCCACTGAGAGGTCAGCGGGTACCCGTTGAGCGCCCACACATGAAGGGACCACAATTCCGGGTGAGGATGCCAAATCGAACCCCTGGCCTGCGAGAGGAGATCCCTCCTCAATGGCACTGGCCACGGGGCAGTGTCTGCTAACTGCATCAGAACTGGGAACCATGGTTGGTTCTTCCAGAGTGGCGCTACAAGCAGCACTGAACATTTCGTTTCCCTGACCCGTTCTATCACCTGAGGTAGGAGGGAGACGGGGGGAAAAGCATAGAGCGGGCAGCGCGGCCACGTTCGGGACAGCGCGCTCTCTCGTTCTTGGAAAAGAACGCGGGGCAGTGGGCGTTTTCGTGGGACGCGAATAGGTCCACCTCCGCTCTGCCGAATCTCTCCCACAACAGCTGGACTGTTTGCAGGTGTAGAGACCATTCGCTCGTGGGAATGTTGTTCCTGGACAGGAACGTTGTCTGGACCCAAATTCTGGAGCCCAGGCACATGCACTGCTCTCAGCGAGCGCAAGTTGTGCTGAGCCCATATCAGGAGGCGTTCTGCCAACCTGTACAGGTCTCGGGATCTAACCATGGTTGGTTCTTCCAGAGTGGCGCTACAAGCAGCACTGAACATTTCGTTTCCCTGACCCGTTCTATCACCTGAGGTAGGAGGGAGACGGGGGGAAAAGAGTAATGGTGGTGTCCAGTCTGTCGACACCACCATTACTCTCGAAGAAATCCCCAGGCTTACACCTGATCGGTACCAGTCGCTCGTTATCCAAGGTTTCAGAGCTGTCACACAGCTCTGATCGACCTTGAGACGCAGCCGACCGGACGCCCATGCTCCGCGCGGTACTCGCGCTCTCAACCAGAACTGCAGAGGGCGCATGCGGAGCAGGCCCAGCTGAAGAACTGGTGATGCTGAGGCCATGAGACCTAGCATCCTCTGAAATTTCCTGAGCGGGGTGGTCGCGCCGCAGCGGAAAGAGCTCGCTGCGCGCTGAATGTTTAGCACGCGCTGTGGCGACAGCCATGCCGTCATGGACTGTGAGTCCAGAACTGTACCCAGAAACGAAATCGTTTGACTGGGGTTCAGCGAACTCTTCGTCCAATTGACTCTGATACCAAGATTCTCGAAGTGATCGAGTAAAATGGCCCTGTGCTCCACAAGCTCTGATCGTGATTGAGCCAGAATCAGCCAGTCGTCCAAATAGTTCAGCACTCGCATGCCTCTGAGTCTGAGAGGAGCGAGCGCTGCGTCCATGCACCTCGTAAATGTACGAGGTGCCAGGGACAAGCCGAACGGCAGGACTGTATACTGGTATGTCTGACCCTCGAAGGCGAATCTCAAGTATCGCCTGTGACGTGACGCTATCTGTATTTGAAAATACGCGTCCTTCAGATCTATCGACATGAACCAGTCTCCTCGGCGAATCTGCGCAAGAATTTTCCTGGTCGTGAGCATTTTGAAACTGCGTTTCGTTAATGCTTTGTTCAGCTGTCTTAGATCCAGTATGGGTCTGATACCACCGTCTTTCTTGGGAACCAGACAGTATCTGCTGTATAGCCCCCCTTCGCTTTGAGCTTGATATACAGGCTCTATAGCCCCTTTGCTCATTAGTTTTGATATTTCGGCTCGAAGTAGGTGTGCTACTTCTGAATTCACTATAGTTTCGACGCGCGCTGTGAAGCATGGAGGGCGTCGACAAAACTGTAGCGAGTAGCCTCTCTTTATAATGTCTAGCACCCATTCCGAAACCCCTGGAAGCGCTGCCCATGCTTCTGCATGGATGGCTAAGGGTTGGATGCGAAGCACGCTCTCTTCGCTGGGCGACAGAGGTGCTTCGGTGTGCACTAACATAGGCGTCACGCCTGTGACATTCGAGGCGGGGAGCGCGCTGATCACAGCGGGCAGAGCGCTCGTCCTCGACCCTACTACAGTGCTTAACTGAGTGAGGGAGGGCTGAGCGAGTCTCGTGGGACTCATGTTGTCTGTGAGTAAGTGTGGGCGGGAAGCGGGCACATTTACTGCTTTGGACGCGCTGTCTGCCTGAGCAGAGCGAGCGTGCACAGGTTTCGTTTTTACAGAAACCCTGTGACATGTGTGACATAGTGTTTGTGGGCACTGGGAAGTGGGCACATTTACTATGTTGGGTGCGCAATCGACCTGGGTACTGGGCAGTGGGCATCAGCACTACATTTATAGCACCATCGGCCGTGGCCGGGACACCAGAAAATACACTCTTTTCGGGATATATCTGAGTAGCCGTAAAAACGGCTTTTGTGTGCAGGCAAGCGGGCAACTGTACGGGCTTGCGCGTTGCAGAAAACTTTGAGACAGTCGCAATTCCTGGAACTGAAACAGCGGTGCGCTTGGGTGAGAGTTCGGCCGCAATGGGACTCACACACCGGCGCTTTCCTAGGCGTGCTAGGATTTCTTCGGGGCTTCCGGTTTCACTGCAATCCTCGGCCGTGGCCCACGCAGAGCGGGGCGTCGGTTGGTAGAGCGAGCGGGGCCTCGAGCTGCGTTGCTGTCGGTGTTGCGAAGAAGCAGCCGGAGGCGGGGGCTGTGGCTGAGAGCTCCGCGGGGTCGGTTTAGCACGACTCGCTGCAGAACCGGAGCGCTTCGGAAGGAAGTGCTTGAAGGCTTGAGACGCTTTCTGGGCCTCGGCGAATCTCTCTACGAACTCGTTGAGAGAGGATCCAAAGAGGCCAGCGGAAGACAGCGGGGCATCGAAGAACGCGGTGCGCTCAGACTCAGCCATCTCCGAGAGTGTCAACCATAGATGTCTCTCAGCAACAGTGGCGGAAGCCATACACCGTCCCATAGCCTGTGCAGCAGACTTAGTAGCGCGAAGGGAGAGATCCGAAGCGCTTCTTAAATCCGAGATGCAGATTGCGTCAGGTCCCATCTCGTCCAGTTTACGGAGGAGATCACCCTGGAAAATCTGCAGCGTGGCCATGGTGTGTAGTGCAGACGCAGCCTGCCCAGCGGCGGAAAAGATTCGCGCGAGCAGCGTTGACGTCATGCGGCAGGCTTTGGATGGCAACACCGGTTTCGTCCGCCGTCCAGCAGAGGGCGGGCAAAGGTGGGTCGCTATCGCCTGTTCCACCGGCGGAAGTGAATGGTAGCCTCGGTTCTTAGCATCGTCCAGTGTGGAGAATGCTGGTGACACAGACGAACGTGTTCGTGTCAAGTCAAGTCAAGTCATCTTCATTTATATAGCGCTTTTAACAATGTAGATTGTCTCAAAGCAGCTTTACAGAGATAAGCGTATAATTTAAGGCAACAGAGATTGTTTCGGCTGTACAGCAGAGTTAAGTTATTTCCATCTAAAGTTAGTTTTAATTGATTTGCTTCCATCGCAATGATCATTTGTTATTAAATTAGGGGCCGCTAAGACGACACCATTCTCTCTACACAGACTTTAAATGCGAACCTGTGAGAAACACTGATGGCGTTCACATGCGCATTTAGAATGGGTTCTATAGTTATGTGCGTTAGAATATACGCAGGTTTGGAATTCCCTACAAGCCAAGCCTAAACAGAATACTTGTCTTTCCTTATAAATTTTGATAAGGAATTTTATTTTATTTGTTGCTTTGGGGTAGGACCGCGAGACGAATTTTCCCGACAACGCCTTATCTGTAGAGTGGTAGTGGGATCCTCCATAGGGAGAGACTAGTTGGCACTTCAGCACTGCATTGTCATCGGTCCAGGCAAAGGTCCTTCGTCAGATCTGGATAAGGCCTGGATCCGAAAGGCTGCAGGAAAACCTCGGGATAAACACAGACACTAAAATTAGCGTAGATGCCATTCTTCTCATGATGTAACGAGTACATCAGGATTTTTGGGAAGTGTTCCCGGTTCCGGCTGACCTACTATATGCAGCCTAACATTAAATTATAGAAGTCTATAATGTATTATGTGAAAGCTAGGTCAAAGAGATGTGTCTTTAATCTGGCTTTGAACTGACAGAGTGTGTCTGCTTCCCGGACAATGGTAGGAAGACTGTTCCAGAGTGTTGGTGCTAAATAGGAAAAGGATCTACCGCCAGCAGTCGATTTTGATATTCTAGGTATAATCAACTGGCCGGAATTTTGAGATCGTAATAGACGTGACGGACTATAATGCGTTAAGAGCTCGCTCAAGTACTGCAGAGCTAAACCATTTAGTGCTTTGTAAGTAATCAGCAATATTTTAAAATTGATGCAATGTTTAATAGGGAGCCAATGCAGTTTTGACAGAACTGGGCTAATATGGTCATACTTCCTGGTTCTGGTAAGAACTCGAGCTGCTGCGTTTTGAACCAGCTGTAGTTTGTTTATTAAGCGTGCAGGGCAACCACCCAGTAGAGCATTACAATAATCTAGCCTTGAGGTCATGAACGCATGAACTAACTGTTCCGCATTTGTCAATGAGAGCATATGGCGCCATTTAGATATATTTTTAAGATGGAAAAATGCAGTTTTACAGATACTAGACACGTGACTTTCAAATGAAAGATTGGTATCAAAGAGCACACCCAGGTTCCTAACCGACAACGAAGACTTAACAGAGCAGCCATCAAGTGTTAGACAGTATTCTAGATTATTACGTGAGGAAGTTTTTTGTCCAATAATTAGAAACTCTGTTTTTTCAGAATTCAGAAGTAGGAAATTACAAGTCATCCAATTTTTTATATCCGCTATGCATTCCATTAATTTTGTGAATTGGTAAGTTTCGTTAGGTTTTGAAGAAATATAGAGCTGAGTATCATCGGCATAACAGTGAAAGCTAATGCCATGTTTCCTAATGATATCTCCTAAGGGTAGCATGTACAGAGTGAACAGCAGCGGTCCTAGTACTGAGCCTTGTGGTACGCCATACTGAACTTGTGATCGATGAGACATCTCATCATTTACTGCTACAAATTGATAACGGTCAGATAAGTATGATTTAAACCATGCTAGTGCAATTCCACTAATGCCAACATAATGTTCTAATCTATTTAAAAGAACGTTGTGGTTGATGGTGTCAAATGCAGCACTAAGATCGAGTAACACTAATAGCGAGATACAACCACGATCGGATGATAAGAGCAAATCATTTGTGACTCTAACGAGAGCTGTTTCGGTACTATGGTACGGTCTAAATCCTGACTGGAAATCCTCGCAGATATCATTTCTTTCAAGAAAGGAACACAGTTGTGAGGATACCGCCTTTTCTAATATCTTTGACAGAAAAGGTAGATTCGAGATCGGCCTGTAATTGACTAATTCTGAAGGATCAAGTTGCGTTTTTTTAACAAGCGGTTTAATCATAGCCAGCTTAAAGTTTTTTGGTACGTATCCTAGAGACAAAGACGAATTAATGATATTAAGAAGAGGATCTATGACCTCTGGAAGCATCTCTTTCAGTAGCTTAGTCGGTATAGGGTCTAACATACATGTTGTAGATTTAGATGATTTAATGAGTTTAGTAAATTCTTCCTCTCCTATAGCAACGAATGAATCAAATTTTTCCTCAGGGAGACTACAATGCACTGCCTGATGCGATACTGTAGTGGACGGTTGCATAGTTATAATTTTGTCCCTGATATTATCAATCTTATAAGTGAAGAAGTTCATAAAGTCATTACTGCTGTGTTGCTTGGAAACTTCGGTGCTTGAAGCTTTATTTTTCGTTAGTTTAGTGCTGAATAGGGAGTGCTCCAAGCCTTCGCAACCTCTTCGTGAAGCTCAGGAAGAATTGGAGCGGCCTTGGAATCCGGAGAAGTGCGCTCACCAGGGAGCAAGCTACCATCCAGCCGAGTCCGAGAGGGGAGTTCCGGTGCAGACCACTCGAGGCCGAGGCTCGCCGCGGCCAGCGCGAGTACTCACATCAGCTCCTTCTCGATGCTAGCTCTTGCGTTAGGTCTACGAGCAGGAAGCGCGAGATCCTCAGAGCTCGCCCAGTCTTCGCTGCCCGAGGTTAACAGAGAGCATGCGTCCTCCTCCCCCGACGCGGCTTTGAAATCAACTTCCTCTAATGAAGCGGCGGCAGACAGCGGGCGCTGAGCATCAGGAAGTGATTCAGGGGAAGCCAGTGAAGCAGGCGGACGAACCGGCGAGCTCAGTCGGGCTGGAGAAGGTTCCGGGACCCGCTGAGAGCGGCGCTTTTTACAGCGCGGCGGGGAATGCAGGCTCGGAGAATACTGCCAGGCGAGTCCTCAGAGTCACCATCGGCAGAAACTCGCAGTGAGGGCAGCCGCCGTCGGCGAGCGCGAGCGCTGCATGATCTTCACCCAGGCAGGAGACACAGATGACATGACGGTCTCCCTCGCTGAGTGGGGCTCGGCACGAGCCGCAGGAAGGCATCTTGAAAAAGACACAAGCTCTTTTACGAGTGTGTGTGTCGCAGGGCGAACACACACACACACACACACACACACACACACAAAGAACAGTTGGAATAGAAAGGATATAGGCGCCGAAAAGCGCAGCAGGTACGGCAGTGGAAGGCGGCGTTGGCCAGCGGCTTCAAAAGTGGCTCGTTCCACTGAAGTGCTTCTCAGACGACGCGTTGCTTCTCTCGTGATCCAACGATGCGTGAGCTTCGCTGAAGAGATGAAAATCAAGTGAATCAGCCTTTTCGAGCTACCTTTATAGGGCTAAGCCACGCCCGTTTCGGCGGGGAAGTGGCAAGGAGGGCGCGAAGCGCCCTCATTGGCCTGACGTCACTTCAGGCCTCGCTCGATAGGCTTATGCAGTTGCCGCAGAGCAGCCAATGAGCGAGCGAGCCGTCTCGCCCATAGCTGTGTGCTGCTGCAACGCGCTTTACATTATTTACAAAATTAAGGATAATTTTTTGCTTCAGTATTTCGTGAAAAAGAGTTTTTCCCGATGCGTTTTTCAAACGCAGTACGAGAGAACTCTCGTAAGAGAACAATAGAGTTATGTATCCTGCAATTGTTTTGTGTTTGGTATCGTTGATTGGCCGCTTCAGAACACATACAAGGAGTGTGTGAGGCACTTACTGACCAACAAACCTGTTCCTGTAGCAGTGGCGTAAATGTAATTAGTTACTGTATTTAAGTATCTTTTTGGCTACTTGAATATCAAATATATTAGCCACTTTTACTCTCTACTTGACTACATTTTTGAATAAGTAAATGTACTTTTTACTCCAATACATTTGTGAAGAGTAATGCAATTACACATTACATTCTGCACGGCACCTCACTTTCCCTCAGCAGTTTATAGTTTATCACTGCTTTAAAGAAGCGGTGTCGCCATCTACAGGACAGTGAAGAAACTACATCTGTGTTTCTCCTTTACTTTTTAATGTTACATATAACATGCAATATGTAATCAGATTACGTTTTGATGTTACAAGTCATGTGCAATATGTAATCAGATTACTTTTTGATATAACAAGTAACTCATTACAAGTAACGTGCAATACTTTTAGATGTCTTTCTGATGTAACATGTAACTCATTCCACTCAGTAAGTGAGTCTGATACTCTCTGTTCTCACCAGGGAAGGGTTCTCATCATCATATTGTACGAGGACCCACTTTCCCAAAACCAAAACCGGCTCCTTTTATGACTCAACTTTGTCTTGAAAGTCATATTTGGACTGAAGCATCCACAGGCAAGAGTCAGGAGAGTGGGACACTTCTCTGGTGTGGATATGGAGAGGTTTGGTCGATGTCAGCTTAAGGAGAAAAGAAGAGTAAATTCTGCTAAAACATGAAACTCATCCATGGTGCAACACAGCACACAGATCGATCCGCCAGGTTTCTCAGGGCACCGCTCTATTCTGATATAGTTCATGTTCTATTGCGATATCTGAGGTGAAGTGGATGAGCCTGGCGTGTGGATGCGTTGTGTTGAAGACAGGCGGAGATAGATAGACAGAGGAAGACCTGCTGCTTGAGTTTCTTTTATTTCCCTGGTGGATTTAAAGATTTCCCATGTTTTGGAATAAAAGGTGGGATTGCATCATTGTCCTTATTCCTCAAACATGCAGTTAGTTCAGGCGTCTATGGCACTGAGTTAACTGTGATTGGATTTCTAGTCTTGGTTCTTCTTTAAATAGGGAACAAAAGCAGGTGTAGTTCTCACTGTAGTCTGTGTGAAGACCAAGTTCATTCAGGGTCAGATTCTCACTCAATCTCCCCAGTCTCTCAAACTGATGCTTGATGTTATAAATGTGTCCGGGACTGGAGTGAAGCTGGTCCTGTGTTTCAGTGGAGGATTGCCTCTTGTGGACCCATCAAACATCTCTTCGGTACAGATTTAGGGATGCCAGATCATCCACTTTTAGCTCATAGGCTAAAGGCTAAACTACTTACAACCACCTGTCAAGGGTATTTTGTACACTGGGGGTCCTGGGGGTAGGCTTGGGAAAATTACAATATTATTCACACCATATTCTGTGGCCAGCTGTGTCTGTAGGTCTTTAATTGAGAATGGCTCCACTAGCTTGTTATTGCCAACAGGTCCAAAGTAACCCTTCCCTGTGATCACACCGTTCTTCACACAACAGGTGGCTCTCCAGTAATACTTTGAGACAGTAACTCTATTATTCAGTTTTATGGAACCAGGAACTACACCAGTCACCACATAAGCCACAGAACTACAGGACCCCAGATCAGTAATAACATCCGCCTCATTTTTCTTCCATTTACCCTTATTGAATTCTGAGTCCTGTGGAGCGGCGTTGGTCAGGGTGGAGGTGGCCAGCATGGAGAGAGCATCGTACGTGTGCTGAACTGGGTAGAGGTGACCTTTCTCATAGCCAAGCTTACTAGAACCTTTATAGTCACTATTCATAGTCTGATCAACCTTCTTATTGCGACCTTGAGGTGCCATACATGGCTCACCGTATTTATCATCCAGCTAAAGGACATGAGAGAAAGAAAGAAGAAACTCAGACTCTTTAAGTCAAAATTCGAATTAATTATTATCATTTTAATATACTGGTCCACTTTAATGTAGGTGTCTTTAACTACTATGGTCTAACATTTGAATTAATCATTTGATACAGTACACTTACTGTGTACATACAGGTTTTTATAATTGTACTTTTATAAAATACTTGCATGTATTTACATTTATAATGACACTGTTAACCCTTTAAACCAGTAAACCTGTGCTAATATGGGTATCCTCCACAACATCAACACTATAAGCCTATATTGTACTTATTTTTTTAAGTACATAGTAGTTAAAGAAACCTAATATAAATTGTGACCAATATACTATAATAATATACCTTTATATTATAGGTATATTATTGTTGAATAATAATTACCTGAGGTTCGATGTACCAAGGATCACACCTCCCAACACTTATGCTCTTCTCAAACACATACGCAGAGTAGATGGGGATCTTCAGTGCTGTGTTGTACAAAGTTGCATAAAGATTCTTTTGCTCATCGTTCTCGTCCCAAACACACCTTACAGATGTGCTGGACTGAGTTGAACCATGGTGGTGGTGTGCCCGGTAGTGCTGTGAATCGAGGAGGATCATTATTTAAAAAGAACTCATTGCATTTACCAAAATCCTCCACAACCTCACTCAGAGAGAGGCAAGGCAACAGAAGAAGAACGAGCAGTTTCATGATGAACTCAAACTGTGAGAGCAGAAACTGAATCTCTGGATTTCTCTGTGTCAGAAGAGGCGAGAGTGGAGAATGTAGATGTTCTCTCTCTTTATAGAGTTTAACACACAAGGGGAGGAGATAGAAACACACGTTTGTAGGTTTCACTACACAAGAAAGAGTTAAAAGCTGAAGAGGTTCACACTGCACTGATGATGATCTAGTTTTAGCACATTAAAGGCTTTATTGCTGTTTACACTCAAACGCATGAGCTCTATCTTATGAACTTTACACACATTTAGTGTTTGTTTCAGCTAATTAGTCATTCTATATGGGCAGTCACATTTTATTAATTTAATAATCAGGTTCAACAATTACAGAGTGAATCTGTCTTTGAAAAGCATATTATGACTGAAAGAAAACTGAACATTACATCATCACATGATTACATGTGTTAAAGAGCTTTTCTAGAGTGCTGTCGATCTCATGTGAGTGGACATCATTTACACAGATCTGACTAAAGCACTGTTCACTGCATACAAGACAGAAGACACAAGTTCAGCAATACAATAATCTAATAAAATAATAAATGATTACACATAAAGTCCTTTATACAGTTGTTTGAGGTTACATCACTGGCCTGTGAATATAAGCGATGTCTCTGTGATGTTCCAGTATCAAAATCATTTAAATACTGTACCTTGGTTACATTTGTTCTCTTATGTCTTCATCGCTCCAGATTTCACCAAACGACTGTATAGTGTAGTGTTTACTCCTATTTAGAGTTAATTTCACACATCTACTTCCTGACTTACATTATTGTCTGTTTAATATTGGCCCTTAAGATGCGACTATAATGCGTTTACATCTAGAACACATCTGGCACAGACACAGCTCATATAACACACACATGATCAGCATGAACACTGTAATAACATCCTTTAATTTAGCTGTGCTTGCCAGAATTCACTGTAAAAATACAGCACATTTCAGTGATTACAGGATATCATTTTGTTGACTGTATATTTCACGGTTCATAACTGTATATTAGGGCTATTATGCTGATGTTACACCGTGTGTACGATGTGGCGTTGGACTGCTTATCTGAGTTGAATTCGCCTTGTGGATTATTAAAGCTGGTTATACTTCATTCCTTCTCATCGTGTGTTTGTCTTGCACCACACAACCCATGACAGTTTATTTCCCTGTATCACACACACATACAGTACACACTTTAAAATGAACTGGTAACCACTGTGAAAAGCCAGATGGTAACCGCAGGCCACATGATGACTTACAGATCATCTAAAGTTGCCCATCCAAACTACAGTACAATACAAATGAACAGAGTCAAGTCTCCTTTATTTATATGACCCGTAGCGGGCGCTCCAACGCACACAATTTGAATATCTAAACTAGAAAACCCAAACAGCGCTCCCCTTTAAACTATTTAGGCAGGTTGTATCCAATGAAGGAACAGAAATTGGACTGATGTACTCAAATATAATTTTACTAAACACTAGACAATAATATACTGATTGGTAATCAGAGCAGACAAATGTTCCCCGTAGGTAACAATGAACCATTCTACAATAAATAAGTCACAGTGAATAGAACTCTCATAGTAAATGAGTTAAGAGGATATAAAGTCGAACAATACCAAGACTACAGTGAATAAAGTCGAGTGAACAGATAGTGTTCACATACACACTCTCAAACACTGCAAGAGACACTTCAAACCAAATCGGCACACGTACACTAACACAGCATTTCACACTAGTGAACATTGCAAAATAGACACTGTCCCCAAAGGAGATATTACACAATGCTCATAGGCCGAATATTGGAGTATAATGATTGCCAAACAGAAAAACAACAAAACAAAACAAACAAAACATTTAGATTAACAGGCTACCACTAGCAGGACTCCATTCTAGGCCCACCTAGGTCCAGGTCATCACAGAACGGTGGTAGCAGATCCCCAAGACACACACACATCCAAAGAAATAAAAAGTAAAACAGAATGATTAAACCCAGGAAAAACAGTGGCTAGTGACAGACGAAGGCAATCCTCCTGTAATCACAAGCATAAGTGGTTTATGATGCAATGTTTGATAGCATTGTGACAATTTAAAACGATATTAAATCTCTGATTGGAAGATTAGGACAAAACAAAACAAGATAACTTACGTTTTTCTTTGGACACCAGCCTAGATGAATTAGAGCTATATGCCCCGTAACAATAAAGTTAAACGGTGTGGATGACTAATAGCTGTGCACACTCTCGCCAGTGTTTCTCCTATTCATAGGCAATATCAAAAAAAAGGAAATGATCAGCGCTAAACATTACATGTTACGTCGAAAAGAAAAAGTGTTAGTAAACTTACATTGCTGCAAACCCATGTAGAATCACTACTCGCTATTATGTGAGCAAGTTTCTGTAGACTCATAACTGCTGGTACCATTTACTGGTCACCATAGACACCAGACCGAGCTACAAACAAACAAAGAGCCGTGTTAGGCGCTGCAAAGAGTTTAGTGTTAACGACAAATAGGCATGACCTTCCAAAAAGACTCCCGTTCTCCCGTTTACACAGCCAATTAGAGGTCTGCACAGGCTTTAAACTGAAGCCCGAACCCGGCCCGTACCCGCGATTATTTAACCCGACCCGACCCACCCGACAATTACATTTACATGTTAAGCCCGAACCCGATCCACTCTATTTCTCACAGCAAATAAATACCATTTTATATCAAATTCAAACTCGGTAGGCAGCTGACAGAATTCCTTTTCTTTGGCGTGCAGGTGAATCCCAAAATATTAGCGAGAAGAAACCGCTCTGAATGAAATGTGAATTTTAAAACAAATTAAATAAACAACAGCAATAACTTAAATAAAAGTGCTTTAAAAAAACATTTAGTTTGTGTATACAATATATCGTTTGTATGTCTTCTCGCTAATATTTTAAAATAATATTTTAAATAAAAGTGCTTAAAATAAACATTTCGTTTGTATATATATATATATACAAACGAAATGTTTTTTAAAGCACTTTTATTTAAGTTATTGCTGTTATTGCTGTCATTTAATTTGTTTTAAAATTCACATTTCATCCAGAGCGGTTTCTTCTCGCTTCGCAATGTTTTCGCTTTCTTCTCGAGGTTGTGCAATGTGTGCATAGGCTACACAGACCACAGACACACTAGCCTGTGTGTCTGTGGTCTGTGTAGCCTATGCACACATTGCACATCTGCGTACGCAACTTTCTCTCTCTCGTACCGGTCACCACAACACAGCAAGCAGGCAAAGCACACGGCACGCAAACTATATATAGCCTATTTAGTTTTTCTTAGTTACAAACCCGAACCCGAACCGAACCCGAGGCTGTTCAATAAACATTAACCCAGGTAGCAGACCTCTACAGCCAATACACCAAGAGGCTCACTCTTCAACTCACACCGCATTAATGTTTTCCTGTTCATGTCTCACGACACATTTAAAGGGCTGCGTCACTTGCGCCACCTGATCCAAATAATCAGTGCCAGTGAGCAGGCCTTAAAGGTACACTTCCCATCTCAACCACCCTACCCACTACATTCACTGCCCCCAAAATGTCACCGTCTCGGTGACAGGTGGTGAAGGTGCTACAACCAGGGCCTAAAAACAACATTGCGGGAGCTAACAGTTAAATGAGCTCCCCTATGTTCGTCTACAGGTGATCGTTCGGTTAATGTGCACGGGAGGTTATAAGGGTTTGAATGGTGGCCTGCTGTTGTTCTATTGGTCCACCTTGGAACAAACTCTCGTTCAGGTATAGTCATTGGTGCTTCAGCTGCTGGAGTATGTTCTACAGACAATTCCTGCAGGGTCTGCTCCTGTTGCACAGAAGTTGGAGGCGGCTGATCACCAGCCGCCGTAATCTGCCCATCCAGGCAAGGAGTGTCTAGGGCTACCAATAGTGCCAAATCACCACTTTCATTCACACTACTGTTTGAGTCCTCCGATAGCAGATCAGACTGGTCTAACTTGGGCTCTGCGTTTGCAGATGTAGACAGGGGTTGACAGGGGTCGACAGGAAGGGGACGCAACTCTTGCCTATGAATGTTCTTTTCTGGACCCTGCTGGTCCCTTGGTCTAATTTTATAAAGGGTGCCAACCTAATCCAAATAGCTCACCACCTCATACTCTACATGGTCCCAATGGTCATGAATTTTGTGATGACCAACCGGGTGACTCCGGCGGTACACTAATGTACCTTGCGGTAAAATGGGCAAAGGAACAGCTTGATGCTTTGCTCGCTGCTGCCTCAAGATTGGTCCAAGCCTGCCGATAAACTACAGAGAGATGCTCCTGATGTTCTCGAACCCACTCCTCTGTGGTCAATTCCGATGGGGGATCAACTATACCCAAGAGCGCGTCGAGGGGGAGGATGGGCTTCCGCTCAAACATTAGTTCATATGGTGAAAACCCAGTTGAGTGATGGGCTGTAGTATTATATGCAAACAGCACATGAGGCAAGTGTTGTGGCCACCTTTTCTTCTTTTCTGCGGGCAAAGTACGGAGCAAATCGTGAAGTGTACGATTAAATCATTCACATTGTCCATTGCCCTCAGTGTGGTAAGGACTTGTACGGGATTTATGAATACCATATAGTTGACACAGCCGCTGAAACAACTCTCCCTCGAATTGACGACCCTGATCTGTATGAATGCGCTGTGGGACTCCATAGGTATAAAACCACTGTTCAGTAAGAACCCGTGCTACAGTTGTGGCCTTTTGGTCCACGGTGGGATAAGCTTGAGCAAATTTGGAAAACACATTAGTTACAACCAGAAGATTTTCTTTTCCATCACTAGACTTTTCCAATATGGTGAAGTCAATGGCTAGAATTTCTAAATGCCTGGACGCAAGAAGACTACCAATGAACATTCTTAACTTCGGCTGCACCGCTTTTGCCACTAAACATTGTTGACATTCTCGGCACCAGCGCTTGATGTCTTTGCACATAAAGGGCCAATAACAACGTTGACGAACGAGTATGGTGGTCCTTTCCACCCCCTGGTGTCCATGATTATTGTGTAGAGCAGTCAAAACTTCCTCATGTAGCAGCTGAGGCAACAACATCTGCATTACTTTTACACTACCACCAGGGACATGACTTTGCCGGTAAAGAACACCACCATGTTCCTGTACGTCAGTCCACTGATGCACAAGTTCTACCACAGCAGGGGACTCTTTGGCCCTTTCCAATGCTGTGGGGGGATTACCTCTCTTCCAGTAAGCTAAAAAGGCCCTTAGCACCGGATCTTCTGACTGAAGGAGCTGAAGATCAGCCCTAGTTCTTACTGGGGAGGCATCTATGGCCTGAATGTTAACTGGCCTGGAAAGGCGAGTTACCACAACACTTTTAATCTCCATAGGAACAGAGATTCCTGGTGCTACTGCTTCGATAGAGTCTGGAGCTGGGAATGCAGGCAAGCGAGACAATGCATCTGCATTTCTATTACAAGCACCTGGGCGGTACTCAATTTTAAAATCAAAGAGAGCCAACTGTGCCGCCCAGCGTTGCTCTACCACCCCCAATTTGGCCGTCTGCAAATAACAGAGGGGGTTGTTATCAGTCAAATCAGTAAACCTTACGCCTAAAAGGTAATCTCGAAATTTGTCTGTTACGGCCCACTTAAGGGCCAACAGCTCAAGCTTCATGGCTGAATTGTTCATATTTCGTTCTGTTGGTCGCAACCCCCTACTTGCATAAGCTACTGGCCGCCGCTGTCCCTCCCCCTGCTCTAGGGACAAAACGGCACCCAGCCCGAGCCCACTCGCATCTACCTCAAGAACAAAAGGCTTGCTGAAGTCTGCATCTCCCAAAACAGGTGCACTTATCTTTTCAAAAGACTTGTATCAAAAGACTTTTCACAGCCCCAGTCCCAGTGGTCCCGCAAAGAGGCATTAAACCCTGCTCGTTTCTTTTTTGGAGTTGGCTGTAGTTTTGCTACTAACTTATGCAGAGGGACTGCATATCTCGCAAACCCCTCTACAAAGTGCCTATAGTATGATGCAAACCCAAGGAAAGAGCGCAAATCTGTGATGGTAGCTGAATCTTTCCAGTCCCTAACTGCACTGATTTTGTCCGGGTCAGTTGCGACTCCCGAAGCTGAAATAATGTGTCCCAAGAACTTCACCTCAGACTGAAAGAAATGGCACTTCCCCAAATTAAGCTTGAGGCCATGGGAGGTCAACCTACCCAACATGAGTTCCAGTCGTTCCAGATGTTGCTGGAACGTGGAAGAAAATACCACCACATCGTCAAGATACAAAAGAAGGGTATGGAAACGCTGATCTCCAAAGATCCTTTCCATTAGTCTCTGGAAAGTTCCTGTGCGTTGCACAATCCAAATGGCATCCTCTGAAACTCAAAGAGACCAAATGGGGTGCAAAATGCAGTTTTTGCCCTGTCCTTTTTTGCCACAGACACCTGATAATAATCACTTGCCAGATCAAGAGTGGAGAAAAGGCAAGTACCTGAAAGGGCATCCAAGGATTCCTCAATCCGAGGCAATGGAAAGGCATCTTTTCTAGTCTTCGCATTCAATTGTCTATAATCGAAGCATAAACAGATAGACCCATCCTTTTTTTGAACTACAACAATGGGTGAAAAATAAGGACTACAGCTGGGTTTTACCACTCCCTGTTCCAACAACTCTTGAATGTGTGTCTTCACTCTTCACAACATCATACTGCGATGGTGGCAGTCTACGGTAGCATTGCCGCACCGGTGTCTCATCCAGTTATGGAATTTTGTGTTCAATAAGATCTTTACAACCCAACTCCCCTTCCCCACGACTAAAAGCTGCATTATGCTTTTGAAGTAAGGACTTGGCCTCTTGCTGCTCTAAGTCTGTCAGTCTGTTATTCCATGACAAATGAGAAAGATATGCAAAATCATAATAAAAATTAAATATATATTTTGTCTTTTATCAGCAGTTTCTCGGCAGGACAATGTCCAAAAGTAATCTAATTTATATTTTCAAAAAAATTCAAAAGTGTTCTTTCAAACGATACCAACCTTTTGACTCTCCTTGCTATAGTTTTGGAGTTATGATTATATAGTTTTTATATTGTTTGGAGCAAAATTTGCTGTTGCAGTCTTACCAGTTAATTTATTTGTGTGTGTGTGTGTGTGTGTGTGTATGTGTGTGTGTGTGTGTGTGTGTGTGGGTGGGGGGGGGGGGGGTGTCTTATTTGCACTCTTGATGTTTTAGAGTGTCACCCCTTCATTGCTGTGCACTTTTTTTCTGCACAGTGGCTGATTTGTAGTTTGTACCACCAAAAGTTTCTCTGAGTTTTCGTATTTTTTCGCATTTCCAATTCATTTCCTATGGCGGTCATTTTAGGATGGGAGGAAGCCAAGAGTGACTTTTTTTTTTACAACCCTTTAACATATACGAATCATGTCCATGATTTTTTGTGTGTTCACATAGCTAATACAACAAAAGTCACCAAGTGTCAACACATTCCAATGAAGCAAAAAAATTAAACAATTCAAAACGTACAAGTTTTTGGTAATTTTAGCCCGAAGAAGCCCAGAGGGTTAGGCCAGTTAGTGTTGGCGAGACCAGGAAGGTAAGAGGTGGTGACCTCCATAGACTGAATAACAGCAACAGGGCCCTGGTTACCATCTTCTTCCTGAAAGCAAATGGACTTATTAGCAGAACATACCTCTATCATATGTAATTGACCCAAGGTGGTGCGTGGCCTTATCCACCGATCCTCCTTGCCCACATTGACTATCAACTTCAACTGTGCCATCACCCATGGGGAGTAAAGAACTAGGAATGAGCAAATCTGGTGGCAACTGCCACCCTGCCTCTCCTGGTTCTATAAACGCTAAAGGAAATCAAAGGGCAAAGCCCTTGCCTGCATAGAGCTGGAATTAGCTTCATAGATCCAGCAGGCACAAGAATGGAAGAGCCTGGGGGGGTGGAGACCTTACCTAAGAAACCAGAGTTTGACAAGTCTTCAAAGCTTTGACACGCCAACATGTTTCCAAACATGTGCAGGCACTTTGGTGAGCGGGGCAGGGAGGAGAAGTTTAGCCAGACTGGATACTGGGACTGGAAACACCTCAATCACGCTAGTTTAAAGCACCAAAATAGCAAATCGCACACATTTGCACTGGATAAATGTAACAATTAAAGGCTGTCAAAGTCTGAGCACGGCTCTGTCATCCATCAACTCAACAACACAGATGGCAGACAGGGTGAAATCATAGAGAGGAATCGGGAGCACATCAAAGTCATTCTGGACGTTCTGATCACTTGTGCCAAACAAGAAGTACCCCTGTGTGGCAACCTGGAGAATGATGAGGTCGAAACGCAGGTAATGTCCTGGAATTTTATAGACTTGTCTGCAGGCATGACAAAGCAACTCAAGAGCAACTAGATGCGATCCCTAGCAATGCAAATATGCTCAGTCACGAATGGCTAAATGGCAGTCATCGGTAATGGCTGGGCATAAGGGGGGTATCCAAGCCATCCTTAACCCCCTGAGGTTGGCAATCGCGCCGGCGCGATAGGCTCGTTTTTGTTCTTATCAGTGCAAAAGAGACTCAAAATACTCTGTTGATTTTGATCTTACATACTTGTGTCATACATCAATCGATCCTGTTAAGTGTGTATTTTTTTTGTGTATACTCACAATAAAAACAAAGTGTTGTGCTTTTCGCCAAAAATAGAGAAAAATAAACATGATGCGAGTTCTGCATTCTCTCTGTCAGTGAAGTCCATTCTGAAACTCAGCGAATACTTCTCACACAGACACGTGAGATATGTCTTTATGAAGCTTGGATTCTCTTCTTTTAAATGAAGTAATTTATATAAAAAACAAATATTCCCAGCTTATGTAATCCATTTGAAAGCAAGGAGATGTACCGTTATTTCGTTCTCCCTTCATTATCTTTAATGAGCGGAGGCCATAAAAACACAGTTTCTTCATCAGATTCACTGATAGTTCATCGCGTTTCGAGGATGGCACGTTACTCCGGTAAAGACGCCCTTCAGATGATTCTGGACAGCGAGGAAGAATTCACCTTTTCCTCAGAGGAAGATTGCAACTCGGGTGACGAACGGCTGCATTTTGAAGAGCGAATTGATCCCGCTGAGGATACAAGTTCGGAGTAAGTTATTTACTGTTATATAATGTTATATACTGTTATATAATTCCTTTTCTGATAATATAGAACTCATATGAATTTTCAGACTATATTTTGGCTAGTTTTGGCTAGCTTTTGACATCTTACAGGAACGATTGCCTTACAATATCATGCACAGATGTTTGTGAATACAGGTGTAAATTTTTGAAATGTAGTGATGTATCGCTCCCGAACGATAACGTTCATTGCGTGCGTCACTAAATGCGTGCGGTCTTTATGGCCCATCAACAGAAACTTGTGGTGACGCGGTCAATGGCCCATAAATAGATATTTCTCCGTCTTATGGCCCATCAACAGATATATACATTGTGCATCCATAACCATCAATTGCTCATCAGTTTACTTTGAATAATGTATGCTAACAGTTTTATTTTGTTGTTGTTTTTTTAGGAATGTGTCTGCTTCAAGCTCTCCTTCTCCAGCACCGCAGAGGGGCAACACAGGTGTCGTTCAGTTCTCAGTGCGATCAGGAATCATACTGAGTAAGTGCATAGACGTAATATTTTACAGATGAAATGTAGCCTAATTGTGTTTACATCGTCATAATATAAAAGTAGCCTACCTATTCTTGTGTGAAATGACAAAAACCGTTGTCTTTTTTATTCATGGCCATTAGTGATTGATAATGATAATACAATTTCTTTAATTGTGTTATCAGCATGCTCACATGTTTTTTTTTTTTTTTTTTTTTTTTAACAGATGTGACAGTGAACATGTCCAAGCACCTGTCCCGAAGAGAGCCAAGGCTAACCAGGAGGCAAGCAACAGGCAGTCCACTCTGGCATGGAAAACAGAGACTGATGTTGACATGGTTCCACAGACTGTGCGCTTCCATCCTGCACGGGAAACTGGACCGCAACTGAGCTCTGTTGACTCACATTCGCCCATCAGTCTATTTCAAACATTTTTTTTTTCAGAAAGTGCTGTGTCAACTCTGTGCCACAACACCAATGCTCAGGCTGCCAAGGCAACTGCAAAGGGCTGCAAATACAGTATAAATGGACAGATATCAGCATCAGTGAGATGTACCGTTACATTGGGCTGCTGTTCTACATGGCCATGGTGAAGGTCAGCTCCATCAGGGACTACGGGCGGCAAAGCAGTGTTTTCTCCGTACCCTTTCCAGCTACAGTTATGTCCCGGGACAGATACCGCACCATTTCATGGAATGTGCAAATGAGTCACCCAGATGCAGATATGGATAATGGCAGAAAGAGGGGCACAGCTGAACATGACCGTCTTTTCAGGGTTAAAACTCTCATGGACACTATCCATAATTGGCACATAATTGAGCATGATGATATAAACAGAGAGAATCGAACAGTCACACACCTTTGTGCCATTCCTGAAACAGTTCCTGTTCAACATACTTGTTGAACAGGAACTGATAAGTCACACACTGAACAGTCACACACCTTTGAACAGTCACACACCTTTGTGCCATTCCTGAAACAGTTCCTGTTCTACATACTTGTCATTTCCAAAGTGTTATATTTTTTATTTTACCATGTTCATGTACAGAGACTTGTGTGAATGTTTAATTAAGCAGGGCTCATCAGTGGCATCTGAGGGTTGTTCCATAAAACAAGATTAGAATACAAGCCAGGCTTATTTTGGTTAGTCAGACATATTGTTGGTTGGAAGCAAACTTAAAATAGTTCAATCTCAGTTACAACTTATGTCTGGCAACTTATGCTGGGGAACTAACCTGGTCCAGTGCAGGCTTAGCCTGAGATGTTACACCGTTCCTCTAACACTGACCATCAGGAACACAATGATATTACCACTGACACTCTCATACCATTATTTATTACTTTATTAACCACTATTAGTCCAAAAATAAATATACAGTATACAGGAAATGGCTACAATGATAAATGAGAAAATATAGACCTACAAACGTGTTCAATTATGTTGTACATAAAATGTTTATGTTAAAGTTGATTAAGATGATATATATATATATATATATATATATATATATATATATATATATATATTAGGGGTGTACCGGTTCACAAAATTCATGGTTCGGTTCGATACGATACCCTTGTGTCACGGTTCGGTACGTTTTTAATACAGCAAAATGAAAGAAATGCCAGAGAAATTTCCTTGATTTAATTTTTTTTATTCTTTTTTTTATTATTATTAAAACTAACATCATAAAGTATGATATTTTTTTACTTAGAGCAATTCTGGAGCTATAATTGACTCTTCTTAGGAGCATATAAAACAAAACAGCTCCTTGGAAAAAAGGAAATGTAATATTGTAGTAGTTATTAACAAAGGTTTATTTTAGTTCAGATTAACATTGTAATTCATAATTTCAAAATAAAACCGACGTAATGTTACTTGAAGACATTAGCCTACTATTCCTGCCAAACTTCTATGCTTGCAGTGAGTGTTACTACAGTAAATCCATGGTGAATTTTGCAGATCTGTGGACACTGGATAATTCATTCATGCCACAATGTTTCTTCCTGGTTTCCACGTCAGCGCTGTTTGATCCGTTAATAACGGAGAAATGTGAATGCTTCTCACTAGATCTCGCAGCGATGTTATTACTTCTGTGGTGAATTCATTCACCTGACGTCACTGTAGCTTTGCGCCGCCATCTTTACGACCAACGGTCTCAGTAATGCCCATAGACAGTATAAGTAGCCTATGCCTGGGCAGTTGGCTGCAACAACAGCCTAAAGAAGATCCCTGAATTGGTATTTTATTCTATACCAAAAGAAAAGGATAGAAGAGTGAATCATTTATTTAAAAAACTTGAAGTCTCATGTTGGTTTGTGGTTAATTATATTTCCATTAAACTCTCAATGCCCAACATTATACAGACAGATAATGTTTTTTCTTCATTTTATTTGTTGGATCTGTTTAAATGTTAAAGCACTTTATCATGGTAAATTAGTAAGATTTGTATCTGTCTGCCTGTCTGTTAGTTAATACCTACCTAAATCTAATAAATATTTTTCTGAAGTTCATAAAGATATTGTCTTCGTCACATGCGCATTAGATATTATTTTGTGTAAGTAAGTTAACGTTAGCTCTGCAGACGATGCATAATCTCAGCCTTGAAATGCATATTAAAGGAGTTCTTCCAAAAATGATAATTCTGCCATCATTTACTCACCTTCATGCAAATCCTTAAAGGGATACTTCACCTCTGGAAAGATGAATGTGTATTTAAATTGGGTCATTTATGTAGAAGAAATGTGAAATTACTTTTGAATTTGGAGCTTTCTAGACTGAGAAAAGCCAGAAAATGTATTTTTGGCTTATGTGGATGAAAGACAACAACTCCCAGAATGCACTTGCTTCGCTGCCCTATGAGGCCACTCCCAAGCCAAGCCTACCGGTTAGAGAGCAGTTGTAAACAATAAAGCTAAGCTAAGTTACTAGTCTCCGTGAGTCTGCCCAGGTTTTTGAGATCGCACAAAATGTCCGGGATTCGTCTTTTGCGTTCTACAGTCGCCATTCATTGTGTTTACTGTGGCGAGCAGGACGAGACTAGGGCCGCGGGAGAACGACGCGAGGCCGGTGGCGTGATTACTGATGACAGACACCTGTGAGACGCACTGGTCTCGTATCTCTCACGGAGGAGCGGGTATTTTCTTAGCAATGGTAAAACGCACGTCAACCGATCACGCCACCGGCCTCGCATCTTTCTCCCGCGGCCCTAGCCTCGTCCTGCTCGCCACAGTAAACATGATGAAACAGCGACTGTAGAACGCAAAAGCCGGTGGCGTGATTACTGATGAGCGGCGCCTGTGAGACGCACCGGTCTCGTGGGCTATCTCTCACGGAGGAACGCACATCAACCGATCACTTGTTTAGCGTTCATGTAAACACTACATTCAGATTCACCAATCGGAATGAATTCAGTTAGATTGAAACAAAAGGTGTGCATGTAAACAATGAATGGCGACTGTAGAAAGCAAAACCGAATCCCGGACATTTTGGACGATCTCGATGGCCCGACATGTCCGGGAAAAAGAGGATGTATGGTAACCCCTACTACTCAGCTTTCTCCACAGAATAAGAACTCGATAGCTTAGCTTCCAAAGAAAGACGGCTGACTGTGTATACATTCTGTGAGTGAGATCCCACCCTCTATGGGCAGCGGGTTGAACACATGCGGGACAGCACCTTCTACTGGCTGTAGTCTTTAGCCTCTGGCCAAAAAATCCTCCGATGACGCAAAATGGCGATTTTTGCGTCATCTGAGGATTTTTTCCAGACAGAAAATACATAAATCTCTTGTCTCAAGGGGATATGAGGGGGGAAAGCATGGTAATTCAAAAATACTACAGGTTTTCTACTGATACAAAGCTTAATGCAAAATCCTGAAGTATCCCTTTAAGTTTACTTTCCGTGGAAGACAAAGGACATTTTCCTAATGGAGACTCTTGTCGATGTAATGAAAGTGAATGAGTAACGTTAGCCTACTGGGGGCTGTAACGCAAAAAATAATAATAATAAAAGACAAAAAAACATCACAAAAGTATAATAAAAGTGATCTAATACGACTCGTCCGATGATAGCTTTATGTGATGAACAAACTGCAATTTAAGTCGTTATATTATAATCACTGATGAGCTTTACCTCTTGATAGCTTTTAATCGCAGCCGAATCGTGAGTGAATCATTCAAAAAGATTAGACTCGAAAGATTCTTTCATTTCGATATTTCTGTGTATTAAACCTTCTCTATAATTGAACATCTGTTCTTTCGGACAAATATGGCAGTCTTTTATGATATTTGGCTGATGTCTCTGGCTGTGCTGATGCTGGTGTCTCTCTGGACTCTGCCAGTGCTGCTGTTCGGATTAGATAGATTCATTCATGCCAGCCGAACAGCTGCAGATTCATAGATTCATTCATGACATCGCCTCGACTCTCATGAACGCGCGCCATGAAGCTCTATGACTTAAGTATTTCTATATCATGAAAGGCCAATTGGGGCAAGCCTGGGGCAGATAATAATGGACTAAAGAAAACTGGGGGAAACAATTAAAGATCGGAGCCTAAAATTGAAAATTTCTCCAGGTATCTCTGTCTCTCTCTCTCATTCAAATGGGCAGTTTGGGCAGCCATACCGGGCAAGTCGGTCGTAAATATGGCGGCGTTCTATTTGTAGTGACGTAGGTGGCATCTATGAATTCAAATGCTTTCTTTACTGGATCTCTTATTAGCGCTGTGTAGTAACAGTGTCGCTTGATCAAGATCGGCTCGCGCTGCACTGGTCCAAACTGATAAACGGTCCGTCAACCACACAATAACGAGCAGTGTCGTTCCACTTACATTACGTTTGCCATTTGATGTTGGGCAATGTTGTGGTCGCGCCAGTGTCTCTTACATTATGAGCGCGCTTGCCACGCACAACGCGCCTACATTTGAAAAAACGAAATTTTGGTCGGCAGGAAAATTGGTCCAACGAACCGTTCGGTTTGAAAATGCGTACCGAACACCGAACCGAAAGCCTCGTACCGAACGGTTCAATACGAATATGTGTATTGTTACACCCCTAATATATATATATATATCCTACAGGTTTTCTTTTCTTACTGGCTGAATGTTTTGTGCCCAAGATTTAATTAGATTGTTTTAAAGATTTATGAATACATTTCTCTCTGGTTTTGTTTGGCAGCTGTAGTACATTTTTATGGTTATTAGAAGAACACTATACTGAAATGTCAGAGGAGGAGACTGTGGTTCTACGGAGACAAGTAACTGAGGAAGATGAAATGTCAGAGGAGGAGACTGTGGTTCTACATGTAGCCCAGGAGGGAGGTCCAGCAGTAGTTGAGGAAGATTTGGGTGAGCGGGAGTTGGGCCGATGTTTAACTGAACAAGTCATTGATCCCCCAGATTTCCAGTGTCCAGTGGAGCAGGTACTTGATTCCCCAGACTCCCTAGAGCCAGTTCCTGGCCCTCACGATCATTTAGAACGGGAACCCGAGCCATGGGGCGGGCAGAACTCTGTTTACGCCGGTCTGTTAGAACAAGGGCTGGCCAGCATTCAAATCTATTTAATCTGCCAAGGCCGGTACGGTCCTCGGAAGATCAAACCCCTTAAAGGGGACATATCATGCTAAATCCACTTTTTTAGCCCTTAAATGCATTTTGTTGTATATTTGGAGTGTTTAGAAGTACAGAAAAGTTGAAATTATTCTCTTCAGGTGCTTCGTTGATATCTTTATATTCTGTTTTGGTCATATTTTTCAACCTGTTCAGATTTTTCTGTTATCTATGACGTTTTGTGAACTATTATGTCACAGTATTTGCAGCGGAACTGCCAAATAAGGACATCGACTTCCAGCCCGACACTTCGAGCAATCCGCCATTGTTATTTCTCGCTGCAATTTTGTAGTCCAAGCTAAAGGATGCAGAAGTTACGAGAGGGTAAGTTAAAATGTTCGGTTGTTGGATGTAGTAACCCACACGCTTCATTACACCGTCTAATGTAGATGAACTGCCGCGCTTGTGACAGGGCGCATGTTTAACTGAAAGAACGAGCAGAGAGAGAGAGACCCGGTCTCGCGCGCGCTCGCACTCTCTCTCTCTTCAGAGCCAGGCGAAAAGTGTAAACAAGACTTCACCGTCTCCTAACTAGACGCTGTCTTGCTCTCTCTCCCTCGCACATATTAATCAAAATAAATTGACACGGTGGTAAAAGGTCAGAAGACCAAAGTTTCATGTGTAAATACAGTAACACACCATTGCGATACATCCATATGAAGACGTTGTTCTGCACACTCACAGAAATGATTCATGGCAGAGTTAGTTTTTATGCATTTACATCTATTTGATTTTATTTAAAAACTCATATTTTTAAAATCTATACATTAAAAGTAAATAAACTCTAAAAGATTTAATCAATTTTACAATTTATTTAATGCAATTAGTTAATAAATACTAACATTGTTTGAATAATAAGAGTTATAAAACAAACAAGATTCTGTTATTTAAAGTTTATATAATTGGTTTTCATCAAAGTTATGAAAAAAAATCCATTTGGGAAACAGGAAACGACGTCACTTTCGCTGGACACAAGCCCTCGAGATATTGTGGGAATCCGTCACACACATGTTGGTAAGTAATCCGAAACATCCTTTGCTCCTGTTCTAATTATGCATTTTATTTTGCATCGAGTGTATATAATATTAATCCATTTATGATAAGTTTTATGTAGTTTGTGATTTTTTAAACGGTTTTACGTCGTTTTACCGGAGAATACAAGAAGCCCGCGTTAGCATCGTAACTTTAGCTAGCTTGGTCAAACAACTTTAAAATGCATCAAATTAACCCATTGCTGTCGGTTTTTATGTTTGTGAAAATAAAGAGAATCGAATTCGAAGTAAAGAATTGTCACTGTAATATGTAAGCTAATGTTTGCTGTTTTACGGCTAGTTAGATTACAGAATTGAATGTTTGACACCACTTATCATTTCATTCTCTCATTCTTTTTTCCAGAAACGTAACTCTTATGGTATTTTCTTAGTTTTCCTCTCGCCGTGGTCACACCTCCACGTGGCAACATAGGTTTTTGTAAGTATAAGTTAAAAGATGTACACGTTAAAATGTAGAACATATATTAAATGAAGTTTTAATTAATGTTCAGTCCATGTAATGTAAAATAGATTTTCAATATAATACTGAAATGTTTAGAGTAAACGTTAAAATGTGAAGTATTTAATTTACAATATAAAATGATAATTATGCCTACAATGTTTTATATAAGACTAGGTTGAAAATGTGTTTTTTTTCCAGGTATTATTTTACATTATACAATTGATAAAGAGCTAGCTTATACGTTTGGAGCATCATTAATGTTGTTAAACCCTAACAAAAAACTAAAGTGAAAATGCAGCTAAGTTCACAAATAACCTAATAGAGTTGTTTTTGTGTTTGTCTTCATTCACAGGTGCTGTGTGAATGTGGTGTTGCAAATTGTGTGAAAGTTCGTTATCTTCCAGGTATGAATTATTAAAACATCTTAGGCTGAGACATTCACACCATAGCCGGACTTTCCGATATCCATGTGTATATGTAGACTGCCCTTGCACATTCACAACCTGGAAGAAACTTTTAGGTCACACATATCGAACACATATCAAGTTAGACAAAGCTGGTGCACAGTCCACTACGTTTTCATGTCATACGTGTGGTTTTGAACAACTTGCAACAGAGAGGGAATACTTCAGCCATATTAATCAGCATCTTAGGCAATATGAAAATGTAACTTGTATGTTTGAGGGATGTACATATCAGTCAAACATATATGGCACTTTTAACTCGCATAAAAACCGTAAGCATAATCCTCACAGACTAAAGGATTTCAAAGCAGGTGTAGTTAAAGTCAGTGCACAGTCTAGTCCAGCAGATGAGGGGCCCATATGTACTGCAGACATAGATGTTGATTTTTCAGACGCGGATGCAGATAGTGATATTGATATTTCAGAAGACCTCCCTAAAGTTGTAGGAAAAAAAACTTGGCTCCATTCTATTGAAGTTGGAAAACATTTTTCATGTTCCATCCACTGCGATAGACGAGTTTCTTGATGAGTTACACTACTTGCTGAGTACTGTGTCTGTGCCTATAACTTTTAGCTGTATTTCAAATTTTTTCAGAAGTAAAAATATTGAGGTTGATAGTTTGATTATTAAGGAATTAGCAGATTTACTGTGTAAATCCAGCCCTTTGGCAAATGCACTGGGAAAAGGTGGCCCCCTTGCAACAGCTTATAAGAGGAAAGAGTACTACAAAGAAGTGTTTAAGGTAGTTGAGCCAGTGGAGTTTGTTCTTGATGATAAAAAAAACGCGTCTTTTCAATATATCCCATTACTGCGGTCTTTGCAGCAGATACTCAATTCTCCTCAAGTGTTGAATAGTGTTATTGATAGCTGCAGAACACAGGGTAGTAACACGAATCAGCTTGAATACCAGGAGTATCGTTCCATAAGAGATGGTACCTACTTCAAAGAAAACCCTTTCCTGTCAAGTGACGAGTTAAGGTTTTGTTTAACTTTATACATTGATGACTTTGAATTGTGTAATCCTTTGGGCACTTCAAGGAAGAAACACAAGTTGTGCAGCATATATTGGATTCTCAATAACTTGGAACCCGGTTCCCACTCAGCACTCACCTCTATTTATTTAGCAGTTTTGTGCAAGAGTAATTATGTAAAGACATATGGATATAAAAAAATATTAGAGCCACTATTACATGATCTTGTCACATTAGAAGAGCACGGTGTTTATGTTTCACAGTTAGGAATTTTTGTCAAGGGCACAGTGTACTGTGTAGTTGCTGACAATTTGGGTGCCCATTCTTTGGCTGGTTTTCTAGAAAGCTTCTCGGGGCATTACATTTGTCGCTTTTGTACTGCTCAAAAAGAAGAGATCCAGACAACTGATGTTTATTGTGGTGCATTTTCTCTGAGATCCAAAGAAATACATGGCACACATCTGAAGACTGCACAGGACACTGAAACAAGTTGCTTTGGAGTGAAGCGAGCTTGCCCTTTAACTGAGCATCTCAAACATTTTCATGTCAGCACAGGCTATCCCCCAGACTTAGTACATGATTTGTTTGAAGGGATAGTCCCATTTGAGCTAGCACTGTGTTTGAACATTCTGATTTCTAAAAAGTATTTCAGTCTTGAGTCTCTTAACACACGTATCCTCAAGTTTCCTTTCAAGTGGAGCGACAAAAAGAATCGGCCTCATCCTATACCACACACCTATTTCAGAAGGAAGACAGTAGGTGGCAACGCTCATGAGAATTGGTGCCTTATACGTTTCCTTCCATTTCTGATAGGAGACCTCGTACCAGAAGAAGAGCTTGCCTGGCAAGTTATACTAGACCTGAAGGAAATTGTAGAGTTAGTTGTGGCACCTGTTCACACCAGAGAGACAATCGCCTACCTTGATGTCAAAGTGTCGGAGCACAGGGAGAGACTACTTGAGCTAATCCCTGGTGAAACACTGAAACCTAAACACCACTATCTTGAGCACTACTCGCACTTGATCACATGCTTTGGCCCTCTTGTGGGTTTATGGACAATACGATTTGAGGCTAAACATAGTTTTTTTAAACAAGTTGCCCGGCACACAAATAATTTCAGGAATATTGCTTTTACTCTGGCAACCAAACACCAGCAATTAATCAGTTACCATTTGCATTCATCTAGTCTCAGTACTTCAAATCTGGAAGTGACAAATATCTCCACAATCCCTATTGATGTTCTGAATGAGGAGATCGTAGTGGCTCTAAGACAGAAATATCCAGACATTAGTCAAGTTAATCTTGCTAAGAATGTCACGACTAAGGGTATCAACTACAGAAATGGAATGCTGGTTGTATGTGATTCAACTGCTGGAGTGCCTGAATTTGCAGAAATTCTAAACATGTGTATAGTAGGAGATGAGTTGAGCTTCATAGTTCGTTTGTATTTTGCTTGGTATCAGGATCATTTTAGGGCCTTTCAATTGACTTTGTCACCAGATAGAAAGGTTGCCCTTGTTCAGTTTGAGGAGCTAAGAGATTGCTACCCACTTGTGGCCTACACAGTCGGATCTAGACGCATGGTGACACTGAAAAGACATATAGTCATCAAAGGTATGATTCTCATATGCTTCACTGCTTTGAAAATTTTAGCTGTCCTAGCATCCTCTATACTAGGAGACTGCAACCTTTATGATCTAACGAGCCACTTTACCCTTCGGCCACGCTAAATTAAACCCGTTTAGAGCCGCAAATGTGATGCAGCTTCACAAACTTTAGAAAATCTTATGCCATTTTTACATGAAACCACATTTTTTTTTCCTAAAGTTTAAAAAACAAACAAAAAAAACTTCAAAATTAAATTTAACAAAAAGAGAAAGAATGGACACCAAAGAACCAATTATAAGAAAGTAAAATAACCTTGCCGAATTTAACAAAAAGAATCCCTTATTTCTTTATATTTATTCTATTAAAGCAAATCAATGTTACTCTCTCCTTGGCAGATTATCTTTGTTTAAAACAAGAAAATTAAATCCTGACATTTGGCTCATTTTAAGCATTTAAACTTATCAGTTATAGACTGTCTCCTGTCTGTGCCTTCTACTTTGGTGTATAAGTGTTTAAATAACCAAACTATTACCTGTCCACTCTCTGTCCTTAGATTAGCAAATCAGAATGCCAGGACGCGTGACTTTCAGAGTCCTTTTCGGAGGTGAAGGCGATGCAAGAAAACTCATCATTGAATCAGGAATACCAAACACCTTGGATGAATTTGCTCTTCAAATTAAGAATTTCTTTCAAGTGACTGAGCCATTCAAGCTTCAGTTCCAAGACAGAGAAATGAACGATCAGTTCATGAACCTTATGTCAACTTCAGAACTTGAAGATAAAGCCACTGTAAAAGTTGTATACATGCCTTCTGAGACAACTAGCTCTAATCCACTCACAGTCCCAGGTACTCCTTCCAGTGTAAGCTCCGCTTCACATGATGCAAATGATTCAGATTCCTACAGCAGCAGTGATACCATCATCGTGTCATCACCTGAGACCCGGTGTTCTTCTTGGCCCGATCCCTTTGTTATACCTCGCTTCTCATACTGTGCTGAGATGATGCTCCAGACTGGACAAAATGAGTTCAATGCACGTGGAACTTCGCTATCTCCTACTCGAAAAGTCCGATCAGATATACTTGAGGGCTTAGCTGAAGAAATCATAAAATACACAGTGTATCCAAAAGATGAGCAGTTGGAGGAGGTCGTCAAGGCTTTGGTACAGTCTCACCCATGTCTTCTGGAAAAAGGAACTCGCAGTGGCTACTGCGGTTGGAAGCACTACTTAAAGATAAAAATGATGAACTTCAGATCAAAACTCAGGTATGTTTTAATCAGCTTTGATCCCATCCGAAGCACCCTTTCTTCTGCATTAACCAATTTATGCTGGCGCAAGGTGGTGAAAGAAATTAAATTACAATTCAACAGAGTCATAGAAGTCTATTTATTAAAATGTTTTTCTTCTCAGCCGAGCTGGACATCCTGAGGTTACAGTCAACTCTTTGAAGAATAAACAAATAGGCCAGGAGAAGCCTGCTGCTAACGTGAAAAAGCCCAGGAAGGCAGAAGTTAATTTCTGTCCAAGCATGCCCAGCGGTGAAACAAGAGAGAGTATGGAGGCAAAAAGAGTGGCTCTACTGACAGAAGTAAAAAAGAAGAAAAAAGATGAGGCTGAGATAAAGAATATGATGCAGCATACTTTTTCAATAAGGAGGCAAGAGGTTCTTCAGGAGCCAGCAATTGCAGAGTTTCTAGACAGATGGCCGGCACTCTTTAACGTCTGTGAGGTAAGTGTGAAGTGTAGTAATTTGTTCTATCAATGTTTACAAACATTTCAAATCAGTATCCTATGTGTTGTCTTTTACAGATCAACTTTGAATTTATGCGACTGACAACTGTACCTCTGACCTCCAAATTCCTTGGAGAACTGGACCGTCACTCTGGCAAACTGATAGAGATTTTTAATGCCAAAGGTGGTGCTGCAGGAAGAAAGATCAGCGCCATAATGGGCCAGATGAATAATGTACGTGTTTGTCTAATCTGATAACTATATGGTTTGTGTCATCTGTGAAGCTTGGGAATATCATGTCAGTTTTTTTTCTCAGACCTCTGACGTTTGTGAGCTTTACTGAGGTACCTAGCAAAAACTTAATTTTACCAAGATTTTTTACCTAATTAGTAGTATAAAATATCTTATTACTCTTCCATAAAAATTGATCTAAAACAATATCAGTGTTATTGAAACTTGTTTTTAGCCTTTTATACTTTAAAGCCTTGTATATAGAATAATAAAATTAAACAACAATTAAAACTGAAATCAACGGGAGTTTACTTGTTTGATAGAAAGATGTAACAATCATCTTATTTTAAGGAGTCTGAAAATGAGTTTCAATAACGAATAAACTTCATAAGATTGTTAGTTTTTGCAGTGTAAAACAAGGTGATTGATGTGGTCAAGAAGAGAAATGTCTTTGAATCTGTTGGCTTTAACAGATTGTTTTTTTCCCCCAGAATGAAGATATCAATGTGAGGCGAGATTGTGTGATGAGCTGTCTGAGCATCTACCTCAATGAAGACCTGGACACACTTGTTAAAGAATATGTGGTATGTATCGGAATAGTGTGCCGGTAATTATTTCCATCTAGATAATATTGGGTGTTCATGAGAATGGAATGGACATGAGGACACATTGACCACCAGTATTTCAACATTGAGTCCATTGGGTTGTTTTGAATTAAAAAATCATGCAAGGTAAATGGTGGTAGAGCTGTCACTCTGAGGGAATTAAATCCGCTTGGTCCAGAGGAACCTGAAGATGAAATTGTCCGGGTTCTGGCACCCACATGCCCCTTCTCCGCCAGAAACAACAATCCTCGCCTAAACAACAAGGTGAGGACACAGGCATTTCCTAGTGCTCATGAACCAGCGATTTTTACTGCATTGATATGATTTTGGAAATGTTTGGTAAGAAATGCCTTGTATCACCAGGATGCATGTTCTGGACTGTCTGCTTACGAACTCAAGCGCCTTGAGAACATCGCACAGAAGGAAGCCTTCTTGTCGTCTCTGAAGATATGGCAAGTATGTGGACATTTTAGTAAAGGACTAATCAGCTGTTTTCCATTTCACTTGCCCTCTCCCTACCTCAGTCTCCACCCTACTCTCCTCTTAGTCTCTTTTTCTCTCCTTCCTGCTCTTTCACTGTTGTCCCCCACTGTACTGTCGTTCTCTCCTTCTCATTTCTTTCTCTTGTATTCACTTGTTATCTTACAGGTGTAACTTCACATATAGATTTTAAAAATATGTAAAGTTTGATTTTTGGTGGGTTCTCGTATCTTTTTAACAATGTAGTTTACAAAGATATTGTAATTTCTGTCTTCATCCATTAGCACACCTTTTAGTATAATTATGGTTGCTGTCTATACAGAAAAACAAGGAGATAATTTTCTCTCTCTCTCTCTCTCTCTCTCTCAAGGCAGCGGAGGATCTGAGGCAGTCAGTGAAGCCAAAGCCGAATGTCAAAAAGTAAATAAAGTTACAATTACAAGCATGAATTTTTTTACTGTTGGGGCTGATGGATGAGGAGTAAGCTCTATCGTTTTATGTAGTGATATGAGCTTTATAGCAGTAAGTGACGTCATGGTGCACCTGCGGCTTATTAGAGTAATTTCATTGGAACAAACCGCTTCATCAGGGAGTTAGAGGATGGAACTCTTAAAGGGATAGTTCACCCAAAAATGAAAAGTTTGCCATCAATTACTCACCTTCGTGTTGTTCCAAACCCGTATGCCCTCCATTCATCTTCGGAACACAAATTAAGATATTTTGGATTTAATCCGAGAGCTTTCTGATCAAAAAAAAGTATTCTTGTTGCTTTATCATGTTCACATTGAGTGACCCATGTCACATGGACTACATTAACTATGTTTTTAGTAGGTTTGTGTAATTTGAATGTGCACTTTCAGTGGTGTCTATGGGAGGATCAGATTCAAAATATCTTAATTTGTGTTCTGAAGATAAACGGAGGTGAATATGGATTTGGATTTACTCACGAGGGTGAGTAAAAATTTTATTTTTGGGTGAACTATCCCTTTAAGTTTCAGGCTTGATGGACATTTACATTTATTAATTTGGCAGACGCTTTTATCCAAAGCGACTTACAAGTATTATCCAGTGGCCAATTATCACTGTAGAGCAAATGGGGGTAAGGTGCCTTGCTCAAGGACACTTCAGTCATTGTCTGCTGGCACTGCGATTCGAACCCACAACCTTCTGCTTACAAGTCCAACACTCTAACCACCAGACCACGACTGACATACTACACTCATCCTGACTTGATTGGTGCACAGCATTCATGAGAAGCGTCTCCATTTTTAGTTACTTTTTTTAACTGCATTTTTTTGTGGCAGGTCAACGGCTTCATTGGAAGACAAATCTCTGCAGTCTCCCCGTAAATCCCTCCGTTCTAAAGCACAAAATCTTACCCCAAGTGAAGGGTTGACCCATAATCAAGTGAGAACAAGACTAATACTTGGATAATTTTCAGATATTATATTGTTGTTGTTACATTAATAGGAAATTGCACAACTGGAGATAAAAATGCATTGTGTTGTTAACATTATCCACAGCCTTGTGACTTTTTTCCAGGCTTTTATGGGGTGATCAGGTCTTAAGGTCATTATCCTGAACTTGCATCCATTCCATTCTCATGAATGCATATATGATGTGTGCTTTAATGAAAAGTTGTGTGTGTGTGTAATATTATATTTTAAGTGTGTGTTTATACATTCCAGGACATTGAATCCAGAGAGGCAGAGGAAGAAATGGCAGGAAAGACTATGGGCATCTACAAAGTACAATCAGAGGATCATGGTCAAGGTGATGGACGCTTCACTGATGTCTGTGTTGTGCTGGAAGGTGTGGAGGTTCTCCACAACCTGCAGAGTGTCACTCATGCATTTGTTATGTTATATGGCCTGATCTACGCGCTCAATTTGAGCTACCCTAAAAGCCTGAAGTGTACATTTGAGGTGTACCAGAAAATCCTGATGGACCTGGACTCAACCAAGCTTTCCCCGAAAGTACAGACACTGAAACTGAAATTGCTCCAGTGATTTGGCTGGCAATAATGAACTTATACAGCCCCTACCCATTTTTTTTCTCATCGTGTTCCAACCCAGAGATATGTTAAAATTATTTCCTAATTCTTTAATGATACGTTAATTAGCAATAGCAACTGAAAATGGATCTCTGTAAAGTTTTATTTTTATTTATTTTTTTGGGTGTCCAAGCAGTCATGTGATGTTCGAGTGCGGCTGTGTAAGTGGGTTCATGGATGGTTTCCTAAATGTTGGCTGATGTTAACTTTGAGCTACCTTAAAAGCCTGAAGTGTACATTTGAGGTGTAAAATCCTGATGGACCTGGACTCAACCAAGCTTTCCCCGAAAGTACAGACACTGAAACTGAAATTGCTCCAGTGATTTGGCTGGCAATAATGAACTTATACAGCCCCTACCCATTTTTTTTCTCATCGTGTTCCAACCCAGAGATATGTTAAAATTATTTCCTAATTCTTTAATGATATGTTAATTAGCAATAGCAACTGAAAATGGATCTCTGTAAAGTTTTATTTTTATTTGTATTTTATTTTTTTGGGTGTCCAAGCAGTCATGTGATGTTCGAGTGCGGCTGTGTAAGTGGGTTCATGGATGGTTTCCTAAATGTTGGCTGATGTTAACTTGGCTCAATCCAGAGTTTTGTATCAAAGAAAAATATAAATAAATCTGGATTTTTCAAGTTGGTCTAATTCTATTTTTTTTTATAAGATGGGGAAACAATTGCATAAATGTGATGCATTGTTTAATTTGGTTTAGTATATAAGCATACATTTAACATGATTCAAATAAATGTTATTTAACTTTTTTAATTATCCTGATTTAGTTCTCTTAATTATTATGCAATTTATACAATAAACTTTATGTATTTTAAATAAATAAACTTTTTATTATTAATTTAGAATAATTACACTTTACATAAACTAATTACATAAACCTGAGGATTATGCATTTAAAATAAATAGGTTTTATTATCCTAATGAAAATAAATTGTATAAAGTTTATTTAGATTTGTGTTAAAATTATGAAAAAAATATAAATGGGAATTTGTCATTTAATAAAATTACATAAATCTTAAATTTTGGGTGAAATATTTCTGTGAGTGCAGGTTCGTCGTCTTCATTTTCATCTCTCTCCGGCTCCGACTCTGGCTCGAACATGTAAGGCTGGATGGACAAGTCTTCCGTTGTTGACATTTTGTTAATAACGTGTGAATAAAAAGTTTCTGTGCCGCTAGATAATCGTATCTCTGCTATCAAACCACAAAAATGGCTGAACGGGGTGGAGTTGAACCTCTGCAAACTGGAGAGGGGGCGGGGTATGAAGTGTCTCATTTGCATTTAAAGAGGCCGCACCAAAACGAGTTGCTCTCTGACGCACATCAGAAAAGGGGTAGAAAAGGGGCCTTTGGAGCTATAATAATGAGGAATCCAGACCCAAGCATTGCAGTTCTGCTTTATATAGACCACAAATGTATGATTTATATGTAAAAATGAAAAATTTAAAAGCATGATATGTCTCCTTTAAAATTCAGCCTCAGTAAGTTGCCTATATGTCCCTTTTAGACCCTGGGACTAAGATGGGTATGATGGGGATAAGTGCTGTCACCGGGACGGTGACCTTTAAAAGAGGGGGTGGATGTAACCAGAATGAGTTTGCTATGCCTTTAAGTGGGCAGGTGAGGTGATAGTGCCGGCTGCATTTAAAGTCTCGCGGGTGTCAATGAAACAGCATTTGTTCTCGTTCTCCGCTTGATGAACGAGTGTGTGGTCTCTCCTATACTGGCGCATTGGAAGAACTGCTTGTGTGTTAATGCTGTGCCTGATAATTCAGTGTGAGTAAATGAGTTTTTATAGGAGTCGATATTAATAGGAGATATGTTAGTATAATATGCCCGCAAATGTGTTTTAGGATTATTCCTGCGCTGATGACCTGTTGATCGGAGAATGCAGTGTGCGTGTCACTCTGCGTTTGGTCTTGGCTACCTGCGAATGTGTTCTAGGATTATTCCTGTGCTGATGATTTGTTGATCTGAGAACACCTGATGTGAGTGCATGGTCAAGTTTATTTATGATTCATGTAAAAAGTGGTGCTAAAGATCTAGAATGTGTGTTTTTAGGATCACGCGTGTCTCGAGTTACGAGTGCGATTTTCAAACCGAACGGTTATTTCAAATGTAAGCGCGTCGCGAGCGCGCTCATAATGTAGACGATTTTTGTGAACCGTTACACCCTACACTGTTTATTTTCTGGCCTTGAGTTGGACAATAAAGTTGAAATTTAATTTCAAATGGTTCTCAAGCAGAGAGAACAGAAACATTTCTCATTCAAAGCACTGAAAGCAGTGATTTATGCTTTCTTTTTCAGGTTTGAAAATGCCATATCCAATACCCTGTCCCATTCAATTTTATTTTATTTAATGACATTTATGTCAAAGATACAGGAGAGTGATAATACACACATAGCAGCCAATAAAATCTGTTGTTCAATATCTGACTGCTTGTATTGCCTCATGACTGATGAAAATTTTGCCTTGTTGTGCGCAGTAGAATTTTGATGCATCGTAGAATCGAATTGAATCGAATCGTTACCCGGTGAATCGTAATCGAATCGAATCGTGAGGGCAGTGCCAATGCACACCCCTAGAATATCGTGCCCTAAGCCTGAGACAGAAGGTCCCTCTCCGTAATCGCCCAAAGTAAACCGTCGAGGAGAGATATTATCTCTAAGAACCATACTCTGTTCGGCCAACACGGTCCTATAAGTTGGAGGCAAGACCCTTGTTGGCGAACTCTGGCTAGAACTCCCGGGAGCAGAGCCAGTGGAGGAAACGCATACAGGCGCATTCTGGGCCATGTGTGCGCCATCGCATCCAGACCCAGGGGGTTGGGTGACTCAGAGAGATGTAGAGGGGGACATTGCGCTGTCTGATGGGAGGTGAAGAGGTCCACCTCTGCTTCGTAAAATCTGGTCCAAATCTGTTTCACTACTTCTGGGTGAGTTTCCATTCCCCCATCTGTAGTTTCTGTCTGGACAGTAAATCCGCTCCCACATTCAGATGCCCTGGAATGTACACTGCCCTGAGTGACAGGAACTTTTCCTGGGCCCAGAGAAAAATTTGCCTCATTATTCTGTTCAGATTGCGTATGCGCAGACCTCCCTGGCGATTTATGTAAGAGACTGCCACTGTAAGAGACTGTGTTGTCCCCCTGCAATAGGACATGGCAGCCTCTCAACTGAAGGAGAAAGTATTTCAGGGCCAGAAATACAGCCATCAACACAAGGCAGTTGATGTGCCAATCGAGCTGATGACCCTCCTATTCCCCTTGAGCTGGACGACCACTTAAAACCGCTCCCCAGCCCATCAGGGAGGTGTCTGTCAGTAGCAGTCTGCGATGACAAGGCGCCCCTAAAGTGGGACCCAAGGCGAGGAACCAGGATCTGAGCCACAGAGATAGTGTACGAAGCCCGCGGAGCGTCACTTTTATTTGCCTTTGAGGATTGGCCCTGACCTCATGTGCAACAGCTCCAGAGGAATCACCGTGGATGCTGAAGCCATGAAACCTAACATTTTTTGGTACTGACGAACAGTGCGATATTGGCCTAGCCTGACTTTGCTCATGGTCTGCCGAATGGTCTCGATTCGAGCGGGAGACATTTGTGCCCGCATCGTGATCGAATCCCAAACGATCCCGAGATAAGTCGTTCTCTGGGCAGGAGAAAGAACACTTTTATTTGTGTTGAGTCTCAACCCCAGAGAAACTAGATGAGCTAACACGATTTCTCTGTGTTGAAGCGCCATCTCTTGCGATTGTGCTAGTATTAACCAATCGTCGATGTAATTCAAAATGCGAATGCCCTGGAGTCGTAATGGAGCCAGTGCTGCAGCCATACATTTTGTGTATGTGCGGGGTGACAAGGCTAGGCCGAATGGAGGAACCCGAAATTGGTACGCTTGGTACGCCTCAGGAATTACCTGTGTTGTGGCAATATTTCTATGTGAAAATATTCGTACTTCAGATTGATTGTGACGAACCAATCATGATCTTGAATTTGCGACACAACCGTGTTGACAGTTAACATCTTGAGCGCTTTGACTGTATGGTTTAAGCCTCGAAGATCTAAGATTGGACGCACCCCCCCTTCCTTCTTGGGAACCAGGAAGTATCTGCTGTAATGCCAGACTCCCTGACTCTTTAACTTAAAGATGTAATGCTCAGCATTCTAAATAAGTATAACTCATCTTTATTAAACAGCATAAGTCCTATACCCAAAACTATACTTTGTATCTAAATTATTTTTGGTTTTTGAAAAATGTCCTCCCTGAATTACTTCTGTTAAATTTTTATATTATTCATAATTCAATATTATATAATATTATTCATAAGTTATTATTCATAAGTCAAGTCACCTTTATTTATATAGCACTTTTTACAATACATATTCTTTCAAAGTAGCTTTACAGAGATAACACAGAGATAACAGGAAAATAATGCAACAAAGTCTATGGCGGAAAATCAATGACAATATTCACGGAGCGCACAACTGATGCTGGCGCGCACAGTAAATGACATTCGTGAGAGGATAACAGATCTACACGAGAGGAAGCGGAAACTCGCAAGCTCATTCAAACCCTGAACGCGTGCATGACATCTCCTCTGCACGCAATACAAGCCCTTGCGCGTGTGCATGATCATTCCCCACGCTCTCGCGCTTGATCTCCTCTCACCTGCTGATTTTGCTCGCTTGAACACTTTTATTTTTGGCAGTCGAGAGGCGGGACTTACTGTTTTAATAACCTCAAATGTCATTGGTTACTTCCCCTTTTCCGGAAGTCAGTTGTGATTGGACGCCTTTCCAGTGACCCGTAATTCGCATGACATCAGACATGATATTTGTTTTATTTATGTAGCAGGTTTATCTGTATACTTATGAATTCCACCAAGAATATTCCTTTTTGTATTAGGCCTACTGGGAGTTTTGTCTTGGGTTCATCCTGCCTGCGTGTGGGGTTAGAGCAGTGTGTGTGTGCGTGTGACGTCAGCGGACGGGGATTTGTGCAGCGCAAGGCTGACCTCAGTCAGAGCAATGCAGGATTTGACTGAGGTGAGTTCACGTCAGGTCTCTCCGATAATAAAACGGATATACAGATGGTGGTCAACCAGAATGAGACTTTTACCGCCGCCGTTCCCGCGGCGGCAAAATTGGGATGTGTATTTGCTGCCTTTTACCGCTGAGTGGCGCTGTAATCACAGACTTTGAAAAGTGTCAGTTTATTCTCTTTATGACGTAATCTGCCGCGGCAGTAATCTGAGCTGAGGTCACAGATAAATTCAAGATAAATATTGTGGTTAAACCAATTCAAATTCATTAAATTTAAACAAAGTAGACACACATTGTGTGCCCAGTTTTTCTATAATTTAGAAAGGCTATGTCAATAGGTTACTTGTCATTTTCTTCGTGTTATTTTAATGTGTTTGTAGATTTATTAACTGACACATAACAGTGAAATAAATTAAAATAATTTACCGTGAAATTAAAACATTTTCAGGACTTGCAGCTCCTAACCGATGTAGTCGGTTTAAGCATTCTTTGTTATATTCAGAACTAAATAGCCTTACATGTTACAAACTTTTAAAACAGAGAAAATAGCTCTGTGGTCAAAGCATTAACAAGAGCCGCTCGGAGCTTCAAACGATCTGAGATCGAATCTCAGTGTAGCCGACAGTGTTTATGTTTTTTTCCGTTCTTGATGCTTAAATATGTATCTGTTTATTAAAGTCAATCATCTTGTTTAATTATCAATTGTACATTACAACATAAATTTGCTACATTCCCGCTTCAAAGACGACACATCTGATGAAGGAAGACTGTCAGCCGATTGCACCAGAAAATGAAGATGATGAAGCTCGTCTTTAAACTGCTAAATTATTTTTTGTGTGTGTGTGAATCATTCACGAGATTGAGATGACTGACAGTTATACCCGGCCATAGCAACGGAAGACATTTTTCAAAACAGATCGAACAAATCAGAAAAATACTTTCAATACAGTATTGCTTTCAATTAAAAAATAAACAATGAAAATGTAAAAGAAAAAGAAAATTAATTAAGTTTGAAAACCCATCGCACATTTTAAGATATGAATAACGTGTCAGGACAGTTTATTTATTTAAACAGGGTTGCATCGATAGCGTTTATTCCCTTTGTGATGCAAAATAAGAAACACAGAATCTTAAGCCTATTCTTGCAACATTTTAAATTTCTATTGTCAAAGAAATTGCAGCTAAATTAAAAAATTAAGACGGTACAAAACGAAAACGATAAATTAAGAAAATGCGTTTTTCTTTGCCTTTCTCGCGCTGGAAATTTTTTTTAGTAAGTTGGTCTCCCTCACTGCGCGCGGCGGGTCTTTCTCGAAATTAATCATTTCAGCGTAAAAAAAACACCATACAGCTGATAATACTGTATATGTCGCTGTGTGTCATCCACACAAATCTGTAAAAAGAAAAAACTGTAACAAATGGCTTTTGTTCCTTCAAAGATACAACATGCCTTGCTGAATTCACCTCACAATAAAACGAGGTGGGTCGCGAATTAAAGAGCTCTGTATCTGCTAAATTGAAATTGTGTGGAAAACCTTTAAATACAATCAATAAAACTATATAATTTAATAAGATATAGGGCCTACTGTAGCCTACATAGGCTATGGACTTTTGGAGATTTTGAGATTAATCCTTAAAAGAATTTTGCCTTTGCCTCATCAGGCTGGCTCCGACACTCTCCATATGAAAGACGGAACATTAACACCTCTGTCCTGCACCCCCACGATAAAGCAACTATTGCCTTCTCCAAACCCCCCACAGGCTAGCTGAGTTTGCAAAACAAAACAAAGAGTTTGCCACTCGTCGTGCCAAACAAATTATAAACTTCAATATTTAATTCAAAACAATCTCAAAACGCTTTGAGACATTTTGAAAAGCCGTGGATGCATTACTGCCACTGGAACCATGAACGCAACAGAATACTGGTTCTGATTTTATTGTTTGTCGTTTAAACGTCATATATATAAATTATTATAGGCTACAGAAGTAAAGTCATTGTATAATATTTGTTCCTTAGTGTAAAATGGAAATGCATGGCGATTTTATTTTGTAAATAGGCTATAAGCAAAAAACTATGTTTTAGAAGACAAATCTCTCTGCATCAACAATAGACTATAAAATGCATTAATAGGCTAATATAAAAACACCAGTAGTCCAAGTTAGATCGGGATTCGAACCCGTGTCATCTAAATGATGGTATCGTACGTTCAACCACTCGGCCACTATTCACTCGTTGCAATTTGGCCTAACGTTCCAGTGTGTGTTCGCTCACACGAGCGAGAAGCGCTCTTCATTCAAATGAAAGCGTTTGTCAAACACTAATTCAACATGCCAGAATAAAACCTGGCTTTAGAACAATGCATAGTGCCACTCGTCGTGGTCTGTGCCAAAAAATTATAATAATTTAGTTTCATTTATTTCAGTGTTAGTGTTTGAGTTAAAAAAAATCCTCTACAAATTATATTAACACAAAGTCGGCTGTAAGAGTCCTTTATAGGCTAAGTAAAAAGCAAAGGGCTTACAGTCTTAACATTTAGGCTACTTTGCTTAAATTCGATACATTTATTTTCAGTAGGGCCTAATACATTTGTAGGGATGTAATTTCAGTATGCTTTACCAACGCTATGTATTCAGTTAAAGTTCCAAGAGGTCTGACTCTGGTCTCTATATTTCCTTCCCAGCTGACACTAATATGCAAGTGCACAGCAAAAATCACAACTTGTGTTTGCTGCGAACGCAAGTTATTTAAGGTGTCTCAACTGTACACAGTCTACAGTGTGAATTCGTTACAAGGTTTCATTTAATTACATTAACGTGCAGCAATTTGTACAAATAGAGTCTATAGGCCTACTATACTGTTGTAGACATTAAATAATCTCATTTAGTATCATATTTGTTAAAATATTATAATGTTGTTTTTTCAATCTATGTTGAATATGAAAAGTGAACAGCACGAGTAAGATAAGATGCATTATATCGAGAGATGGATATGGAGTGGGTCAGACATGATTTTGACCACTTCATTAAGTTTTGTTTAGTAGAAAACCTTTTTTTTTAAAGTGAATTTCGTTTTCTATAAATTGTATCTTAATTTTAATCATTTTTTCATCACCCAATTGTCTGGATTCAATAAGTAAGAGAAGCAAACACTAATCATGGAGGCGCCCGCGCGGTCACTTGCATTGCACGTCAGCTGGAGCGCATCTCATCCTCCTAACTTAACGAAACTCAGCGTATGCCTCACACAGACATGACAAATACATCAAATACACAAAGCTTGAAATGTCTTCAAACGAAATAATTCAAAACGAAAAGAAAAAGGCTACTCTCTGATTATGTCTTTGTGCATTTCTCTCTAGGTGCGTTCACTACAAATATGGCGATCGTCAACTTCATCTTTGCAGTCGACACTGTCAGAAAACACTAGTTTATTGATAAAAATCATATGAAGACAAGGCATATATTAAGTTATTTTAGCTGTTATAAGAAAAATAAATCTAACGAAACCTAAAATCTAAATCTAATAAATAAAAATAAAAAATATTAACGCCAATTCAACATGCCAGAATAAAACCTGATTTTTGAACAATGCGTAACGCCACTCGGCCTGGTGTGCCAAAACACTACATTCTAAACTTCAATGTTTAATTTAAAACAATCTCAAAACGCGTTGTGACATTTTTTTAAAGCAGTAGCCTAGCCTATATACATTAAGGGCATTGAAACCAGGATCTTAACTAAAACGTGTTCCGCGTATCTCTCAAAAATTATGCCACACTACTCCATGTAATTTTTTTTTTTTAAGGACTGCTTTTGAAATCACTATAAATTACTGTGCAATTGTATCGCTCACGAGAGCTCTTCGTTTACCTAATTCCTCAATAGAATAGTAAAAATATTCAGCGTCATTGCTCCTAATATCGTCTCTATTTTTAACTTTTGATTCTATTTTTTCAGCTGTAAAATTGATTCTATCTTTGGTTCTATTCTGTTGTAGCCTAATAGGCCTATTTATATATATGAAAAATATATAGGGTTTTATATTTAACCCACTTACATTTTAAAATACGGCAAATGCTGCTGTTTTGCACAATGTCCCTTTGCGCCACCTGGCGGTCATTTCGGGAACGACTTTGAAATGCGGCTGGTTTATTTTCGCCGCGGTAATTTCGCCGCGGCGGCAATAGGCATTCTGGTTGTCCACCATCTGTATAAGTTGCTGTTATCATTTATTTGTTGACTTATCACCGTGTAAGAGTGCCTATGACGACGAGTGAATCTTGCAGTAGTTTTAATGAACTACGAGCCGCGATATTGTGTTTTTTATGTTAATTGCAGTCCGGTAAGTTAGCTGCTGCAGCACGTGTTAAGCTAGCTGTCTGGCAGGCCATTAACATTGCATTGACGTGATGCTATCTTTTTTAGATACTAACCTGATGCCACGCAACACTCACTGCCATATTGTTTATGACCGCAGAGAATAAACTGCATTGTGACAGCCCGTGCCCCTGTGTCTACTTGAAAACAACCCAGAACACAACGCAGACAGACAAGACGGGTTACATTTATTTATATTAATGTGTAATGTGGTTTAATGCATTGGTAATATATAATAGATTCTTACCAGATACTTTATTAACAGAAAGTCATTCTAGTGATTGCATTGTGTTGTTTAGAGATATTTACAGACTGTAATGACACATTTCCATTAGCATTGTAAATCTACCAAAATTGTATGTCCTCAACTAAGCAAGCCAAAAGCCAATGGCAACAAAGGCGAAGAAAGGCGAAAAAGGCAACAGTGACCAAAACTCCATCAGTGACAGAATGGAGAAAAAATCCCTTTGGAGAACCCAGAGTCAGTCGCTGTGTTCTCCACTGGCCAATGAACGAACAGTGTATGATTGTGATTCAGGCAGCAGTACAGGTCAGAGGTCAGATTGGAACAACAATGAAAAAACAACAAGCAAGATGTATAATAAGCATTTGGCTGAGAGCAAAAACGAAAGATTAAAGTGTATTGCCCTCTAGTGGAGCGGCTCTCAATTTTCATTTCCACAACTAAATAAATAAATACATATTTATGCCATATAAAAAATTACATAAAAAAAAAAAAACACACTCAAACAGACTTCTCTGATCCATCAGCATTCCGGCCTTCCTTTAAGCCCCCAAAAGTCAAACCAAAGACACACACACACAGAGGAAATAATAGTGTACAAATATATAGCTAAATCACTTATTTTCTAAATAATAAAATATCCTACAAACCCATCACGAAAGACACTGACTTAAGCAAATGAAATTAATCAAATCACAAAAAAGACAATATTAGACATTTTCAGGTATTCAGCTGAATTGTACAAAGCGATATCATTATCACGATCCCTGTGCCTGTCTTGTGTTCTGTAGAAGGACTTTTATGTTGAAGTGTATTCTCAGTTCTCATTGTTTCTGTGTTCACTTCCTGTGTGTTCCTGTTGTTGCTCCCTGTCTTCTGTGTGAATTATTCTCTTGTTCTTGGACTGGATTATCTGTGTTTCTCAAATAAACTGGTGCTTGCCTCTGGATCAGTCTATGCTCTGGATTCTCTCTCTCTCTCTCTGCCTCGTCCCTGCTCATGTTACAATTGTAGCGTTGCGGTGCGAGTGAGTTAAGAAAGTTGAGAAAGGTTTACCACACTTTGAACTGAAATGGCAATATATGATCGACTACGCCACCCTGGAAACCCAGGGAAATAATAGCCCTAAGGGCACACAGGTTCGCTCTGAGTGGGTGGGTGAGAGGGCATGAGTCGTATATATAGAAGTAGAAAGGTTTATTTTGTTAGTCAATGTTGAATAATAAATAGCTAAAAATTTCAAAGTTAAAAACTCACATTGGCATTATAATAAATGAACACCATCAATTAGCATCTACTCATACACACACAGTAAATCACAAACTCAATTTAAAGAAAACAAATTAGCCAAGAGCAGAGGTATCCGCAGGCCCAGGCCAGCTGCCAAATTGGAAAGCAAACCCCCTAAAATTTTTACATTTGCATTACATATTCAGCATCAGTCACAGTATTTGCATTTCCATTATATTTTCACATTTGCATTATATATTCAGTATCAGTCACATTAACTGTATTCTACAATTTTTTTTTTTTTTTTTGCAAAAGGATCAGCAAATTCATCTAGATTTAAGGCCTTTGCCCTCCTTGACTCAATACTTATAACACCTAAATTGCTTAATCTGTCATCTGACACTGTGGACCTGAGATAGGTTTTCACCAGCTTTAGTGCATATACAATATAATATACAATTAAATTATGCTTATTTTAAATGTATTGTACTATAATATTCGCGCAAAACGTCCACCAACTTCTGAATAGAAAAAAACCCTGCAGATCCGCATTAAGCAGTCCCTCTAGGAAATGCGTGGGTTACATTTGTGTTCCGCGTTGCCACTGTCTAATAACGGATGTGAAACACAACGACAGCAAAAAACAGTCTTGAAAAAACTGTTTCACACTCCACATTTAGGGGGTCCAAGCTTGTTGTCACAGGGGCACTGTGTGTTAATTTGTCCTCTAAGTCTGTGTGACGTTTCTTTACCATTAGTGAAACTGTGGGTTTAAGTTGCTTCAAAACAGAAATGTACATAATCATAGGCGTAATTCTATGGGGGGACAGGGGGACACGTCCCCCCCAATATTCAAAGAAGGACAATTTGTCCCCCCTAATATTTGATCATACTGTATGATTATGCGGGCGATATCGATGTGATTGCAAATACGTCTTTCTTTCCAGCTCCGAAATTATAAAATCCCGGCCGGTCCATTTCCCAAATCCATTCGACTAGCCTTACACTATACATTAACAAAACCTATTTCTCCTGAAATCTATGTCATGTTTTCCCTATACCTTTAGTAGCTCGTGCACCGTCAGTGAGTTTTTTAGCCCTATCTCCCGGACCCCTCCCGGTTTGTTATTTCTCCCGGGAAACTCCCATAATTTGCATGGCCCAAACTGAGTAAAGCCTCTGTTTAGGCTATTAAGGAAATATAATTTTGGCAAAAGAAGAACTTTTATTTTAAATAAATGTTCATTTTAAATCAGCCTATGTCAGTGTGATATGTTACCATATTATCATGCTTAACACTGAGAATTTGAATAATTGTAATGTGATGATCAGATGCAGATATCTAAATCAGAGAATATCATAGGTTCGGGCGGTTTGCGGGTGGATTATTTATTTTTAACAGTGGATTCGGGTGACTCAAAGTGCACCAGATTAATGAACTTACCTTTAAAATGTACAAAATTTTCTTCCGGGGAGCATGCCCCCAGACCCCCCTAGAGGTACCAAGTACACTTCACAGCATGACTGTTGTATGCTGGTAAGTGTTTGGACTCTGACTTTTATTTTATTTTGATTAAAAAAATGTGTGCATGCGCCAACACAAAAAGTCCCACAGCTGTCCCCCCCAATGTGTGATTGACAATTTCGCCCTTGCTAAAATAAAACTTTGTAGTCACAAATTTTATCGTGTTGGTATGAATATATGTTGTAGTATGTGATTCCTACTGTGTAAATCAAATATACGAACGTCTTGGAAAAGTTGTAAAATTATTTAAATAGATTAAAAAGATTTAAGGAAATTAGAAGTTGTGTAAAATATTGTAAGCCAGGACAAATGACTTGCAGCTTTCCCAAAAATCAATTAAATAAACAGGTTTTTACATGAATGAGCACAAATTAGACACCTGAAATGGACATTTTGCTAACATTTTCCTACCAAGACTGGCCGAATCGCCTTTCAACAAGCCTGATTCAAAAATCTCTATAACAGAGGTGACATGAGATTAACCATACTTACTACTACTCTACTCTTTGTTTGTCATTGCACTCAGATTTCAGTTTTTCTCCTATAGCAGCTGGTCTGAAAAACAACAAATTGTTTTCAAACTCTCAAGAGAGAGATTTACATACATATCAGTCAGGCATGGCGTGTTTACATTTGCCTCTGTATCTGGATAACTGATCGGATTTCTGTTTCCTGCATAAATTAAATTAGGTCTGAAGCAGGACACCAGATTAAGAGAAAAGATGATACAAATTAAACATCTTTAACTATATTAATAATAGAGTATCATCTATCATCATTCTATCGTTATAATAAATCTACAGTATTTAATTAACACTAAAAGTTACGTTTTCTATTAACGTTAGATAAAAAAAAAATCTAAATGCTGTCATGATCACTCAACCTTAAGCAGTTGCAAAACATTTAAGAAAGTTAATCGCAAAAAAAACATCACCTAATCCATATGAATCGCGTGGTTTCCTCCAAGTCCTCTAAAGAAACTAGTGATGTGTCATGCGCAAAAGATGCGGCTCTGAGAGCCGATGCTTTGTAGTGAATCAGAAGAGCCGGCTCGCATCGAGTGAGAGCCGGCTCCCAGTTTTTTTCCTTTCTCTGCTTTCCTCAAGGCAGAACTTTGTTTTGATTGGTCAGCAATCGCATCACGGCCAATCAGATGTGAGGATATGGGATCATACCATTATGTAAAAACAGAGAGGTGGGTGAAGCGAAGCAGCACTCCACTGCAAGTTAACGAGTCGTAACAACGTTAAAGGGTTAGTTCACCCAAAAATAAAAAATTCTGTCAGTAATTACTCACCCTCATGTTGTTTCAACCCCGTAAGACCTTCGTTCATCTTCGGAACACAAATTACGATATTTTTGATTAAATTTGAGAGCTGGATCACTTCTCCATAGGCTTATAAGGGATTGAAACTTGCTGGCCCAGAAAAGTTATTAAAGAGATCGTTAATATAGTCTAAGTGACTACAGTGGCTCAATGTTAAGTATATCAAGCGACGAGAATACTTTTTGTGTGCAAAAACAAACAAAAATAACGACTTTATTCCACTATTCATTTCCTTCTCTCTGGGCCTCGAGTTAGTTCACGTAGTGTTTTTGCGCAGCGTGTCTGTGTTGCACGTCACCACGTAGGCTCACAATTGGCCGACGCTGGTCATGTGTGTGATGCGTGTGTCGTACAACACTGACGCGCTGCGCAAAAACACTACGTGAAAAGATTCGAGGCCCAGAGAGAAGGAAATTAATAATGGAATAAAGTCATTATTTTTGTTTGTTTTTGCGCACAAAAAGTATTCTCGTCGCTTTATATAGGATCCCTAGGTTTAAAAAACTTGCATTCAATGACAACAGAGCTGTTTATTTGCTGTTTTGTTGTTAATTTGTGCAATAAATGCATAAAAACACTGCACATGAAAGGGTTTTCAACACACAAACCATTAATTTTTGCAAAGTTATGGTAAAATAAAGGCCTACAAAAAATCCTAAATTAAGAGCCTTTCGGGAGTCGAAAGAGCCGGCTCTTCTTTGGGAGCGGAGCCAAAAGAGCCGGCTCTCTGAAAAGAGCCGAACTTCCCATCACTAAAAGAAACACGATGGCTCCAGTTTAAATTTAGACTTCTCTAATCACATTCAAGGAACATACGCACAGCAAGAACCAATCACAGCCGTTCAACGGCTCTGGAACCAATCAGGATTAGTCACGTGTGTTATTCATATTTTTCAAATTTAAACAAGTATATTTTACAACATATTTTTGGACAACATTTAAACATCTTTGGAAAATGTATCTATATGCAATTAAAATAATATGATGTTCATATCCTTGTGGTAATGTCAGTAGTAAAAACATATCATGTAACAGACAACAGCCCTTTACAAGTATAGCCTACAAACAAGCAAAAGTGAACAACATTCATTTTAAGTGCTTATATTGCAATGCTTAATAAACTTGACAAATGTTTATAATACATTAGAAGTTGGTACTTTATACAAAAAAAAAGTATAATTAAGCATATATTTATTACCAATGTACTTCTAGTGCATTTGTTAGAAATATATTAAAAGTATGCTTGTGATTAGCATATTTATTTAAAGTATAAACAAGCATATATTTATTACCAATATACTTATTGTGCACTTTTTAGAAATATATTAAAAATATGCTCGTGATTAGCATATTTCTTAAAAGTATAAATAAGCATATAGTTATTACCAATGTACTTCTAGTGCATTTGTTAGAAATATATTAAAAGTATGCTTGTGTTTAGCATATTTATTTAAAGTATTATTAAGCATATATTTATTACCAATGTACTTCTAGTATACTTATTAGAAATATATTAAAATGCAATTCAATATATTTTTAATGCACTTCAAATAAGCATGCTGGTAATAGAAATGTATTATAAACATACTATTTGTATTTCAAGTATATTTTTAATACATTTAATACTACGTCTTTTTCACCTGGGTCTCCCTAAACAGAAGAAACAAATGGTCCCAAGCAGTGGTGAGGGTGAGGGAACGGATGCTGGCATGGTAACTGCAGAGACCCCATGTACTTCAAAAAGTCTTGTGGCACTTGAGGAAAGAGAATGACCAATTGAAAAAACAATTGGAGAAACAGAAGCAAACTTTTTCCTTTAGTCAAATTTCTTCCAGCCCTGACAGAGTTCAGTATTTTACTGGATTGCCTGATGCTGCCACTGTCCTGTTTTTGGAAGCACTTCTTTCTAAATTCGAGCTACAATATCATTCTGATTGGACTGTCCAAATTATGCCCCTAGTTGATCAATTGCTCCTGACCTTAATGAAGCTTAGACTAAATTGCGGCCACGTAGACCTTGCAACAAGGTTTAATTGTAGCACAGCTACAGTAACCAACATCTTCACCACCATCATTAGTGCCCTGTATGATGTTTTGTATGTCGGTTTGCTTGAGAACAACATCCCTCCACAGCCCAAGTTGCAATAAGGACACCTGAGCCCATTCTTTGTCCTCCTGGGTGACAGGTCTTTTGATGCCAGCTGAAATAATGGTATAAAACTGGTTATAAAAATTAATAGTAGTATTTAAGATCGTTTCAAGTGATGAATATTTCTCAATTTAACAGCATTTTATTACGATCATTCATTTATAACACACAATCTAAGCTTTAAAAAAAAATCACAGTGTACATCTCAGCCTCACTGTCTACCTGAATTTTCTTAAAGTCCCCATGAAATCAAAATTGACCCTATTTACTTTGTTAGCGCATATTACTAGTCTTGTGGTGAACAATTAATCCGTGCAAGAAAATATTGAAAAAAAATTTTTTTTACCATGGTAATCTTTAATCAAAATCTGAAAATGCCCCTCCCCTCTGCATTGGAGGACCTTCTCTGATGACGTAGGTTTGAGGAATTGGTTTGGGCAACGCTTAACCACTCCCCTCAAACCGTTAGTCTGTTATGAGCGAGAGATGGAGAGGAGGAGCGCTAGAGTAAAACCCTGCCCTCTGTTCAATATTCCTTTTCACTGGGAAATACGTCATAACACTGGAGAAAAGTCGTTTGCAACTTCCGGTTCACGGGGACTTTAAGACTTATACAAGATACACTATGTGAAGTTCACAGTATCACACATCCAGCTAAGAGCTTTAATGTCTGAAGCCCCTGGGCATGTGCTCTGACCTACAGACAGCATTACTTGCTTGTTATGGCCAGACATAACAGCTTTAGCATTGATGTGTGTGTGTCTGTGCTATATTTCAATGTGGTGATAAAGCTCACGGTCATGATTTTTTAGCTGCACTACAACACACCGTGAGTGTATGTTAGAAGACTTTCATAAATATGATTAATCTTATCAGCAATACTATAGCTTTGAACCACATTACGTATTTAAGAAAATAATTCAAACCAGGCAACATCAACAAACTTATTACAAACCTCGTGTTGTGGTTGGTGTCATCTCAGACACTCACTTCCCAGCAAACATTTGGACGTTTAATGACCGTTGAAAAGTCGTCCGTCCGAGACGTCCCGTAATGGTTAAAAAATAGTTCCAAAATGGAAGTTGAACCGACGTCTTTTCTGGCCATGAATTCCACGTCTCTTCTGCGCGTCCCTGGACGTCTAAATGCGTCGTCATATGTGTTTAAATGTGTTGCTGCATAATTTAAGTGTATAAGCCTGCATATAAAATAATCACACACCTATTGTGTAACATTGTGAAAGACAATCAAGTCTTGAGGTTTAGCCTACACATCTTGACAAAGGTTCTAAAAAGGTCCAAAATTGGTCCAGTCAGACCTGAACGTCAATAAAACGTTTTAATCACGTGTAGGCTACATCAAAAACAATAACACATTATTTGTGGACATAAGCAAAAAAGAAGCATGTTCTGATTAAGCACAACATTTTATTGATATTGAACAGCCAAAATTTCTCTTTATTTTTTTCAATGTTTAACATTTCGTGAGCTTAGAATTATAAGGTTCTATCTCCACTTTTGGTCGAAATTGAGTTTTTGACAGTCTGATCCATTAGGTGTTTATTAATGCCTGTGTGGTGTTATTTTTGTTAAAAAAATATTTTGTTAGTAGTTATTAATAAAATAAAAAAGTTCCATCTCACAAAACATAAACCGAGTTTAAAAACTTTGATCCTCAATAAACTACAATAAACGGAGATAGAACCTTATAATTCTAAGCTCTCGATTTGTTAACCAAACTAAATACCAATAGCAAAATACTGAATTATTATATAAAGATAGTTCACCCAAAAATGAAAATTATGTAATTTACTCACCAAATTCCAAACCTGTATGAGTTTCTTTCTTCTGCTGAACACACAAGAAGATATTTTGAAGAATGTTTGTAACCAAGCAAATAGAGCATCCACTGACTACCATTATTGGAGAAAAAATGATTATTAATGGGAAGCGACATCTGCTTGGTTACAAACATTCTTCTAAATATCTTTGTGTTTAGCATAGAAAGGTATACAGGTTTGAAACATGAGGTTGAGTAAATGATGACAATTTTCATTTTTGGGTGAACTATCCCTTAAACACATTGTTTGGCTCATTTGTTGTATCCACCACCCCCAGCTCTTCCTGGAGTGTGTTTCAGGTGTTCTGCCATTGCTGCATCAGTTTCAGAGTCTGTAGCATGTGGGCTCCACCTCTTCACAGCATCTAAGGGAAGAGAATATATTTCTTTTTAAAATAAATGAAAATTAAAAATTTGAGGTAAATGACATGCACTTATTTTCAAAATATTTTTATGGTCTTCAGCTAAATTAAAAACAGCATTTGTCCCCTGCCTCTTCAATACCACTGTGGTGCCCTTGAGAAAGACCCTTAACTAGGTGTGTAACAGTGAGAAAGTGAACAGGACATTTCTGATTAAGATAGGTGGGCTGTGATGTCCCCTGAAAAGACATGTTTAGCAATTCTAAAATTACAAAATATTGCAGCAAAAAAAGCAGTTACTGAAAACATACATGTTCAAATCCAGCTAATTTCATTCTACTTCAGATAATTTACTTTCTGAAAGAAACTACATTAATAATTTACAGTAATAACTTTGACTGTATCATTAAACATACTTTATACTATGGTATACCATTGTATAAGTTCAAAGTAACTTTTAGCCTACTAGCCAAATTTTAGCCAAACTGTTAGCCAATTTCAGTTGACAATGTGGGCATCATTTCTTTCGGTTCATTCATGTCAAACAAGTAAAACTCTAGCACGTGAATCTAATAATACAAAATGTACGTACCCAATAGTAGATTTCTAATAATATGGACCTCAATTCCTCCTCTCTTCGTGGTTGTTCAAACTTCAGTGTTCCGGAGTGACTGAGTCTATGGGGAAAACACGTTAACATCTCGTGAGATAATCTAACCTATCGCGGGATTTGGTAATGTCGGGAGATCTTTTGTTACATCTTGGCAGCACAGTTTTGGCAATTACATCCAACTCAGACATAAATGGTGACCAGATATATTTCTGTTTTACATGTATATGCATACATTCCATAAAAAAAACACACACAAAAAAAAACACACAACGTATCAGGTAGGCTACAGGTTGAAATAATGACTAGAATGCAGAGGCTTTGCATTCACACTATGAACTATGTGATTATAATTTATTTAAACAAGATAAAGTAAATATATTTACTTTGTATACAATTCGTGTATTTCATAAAGATAATTCCTGTTTTTTTTTTCTGTCTTGCTTGACTAGACGTGTAAAAGACATCATTGGACGTGTATTCACAGCCTTGACGTGTAAAGGACGTCAGTGGACGTCTTCACAACCTCTTAAAAACTACTTGGGCAATTAAATTAATTTTTGCAGTATTAACCATGCAAGGATTAAGCACAGCTTTTGCATATTTCACAAGGATTCCATGATGGAGGGTCATGATGGACTATAAATGCACGTGTAAAAGACGTCGCCAGGTGACGTCCTCTCACCCGATACACTATATTGAACTACACGTAGCTAAAAGTCAAAATAACAATTATACATGCAACCCCAGAGAACTGTAGACATGTACAAATGTATCTGAATGCATTTTTAGGAAATGTTCTGTGTTACATATTTTTACCGATTTATGCCGTCCTACCGCGACTATTTTTGGCCAGGGACACGACGTTGCCGTCGGACCAATGTTTGCTGGGCTACGTCATTGCTTTCAACTCCGACTCACTCAGGTCCTGTTAGCGCCGTATATATTTTTAAACTATGGTAGATGAAGTTAAAACATGGAGACACAAATATTAGAGGTGGGCGATACTCCAAATTTTGGTATCGATCCGATACCAAGTAAATACAAGGCCAGTATCGCCGATATCGATACCGATACCAATACTTTTTAATTTTAAAAGCATGCACTTGAACTTGTATGCACTTTCCTGTGCTAGAGCAGTGTGTCATGATTTATGAGGTGAATGCATCATTAATATGCTAAATCTGAAAACGTTTTCATGACTACTAAATATTTTGTGATTTGTGCTCTCAACTCGCCTGTAATTATTAGTCAGTGACTTTTACAAAACTACCCTAATTATAGTAAAAGTACTATTGTACACTAGCCTACTGTTCAAAAGTTTGGGGTCTGTAAGATTTTTAATTCTCTTCTGCATTTATTTGATCAAAAATACAGTAAAAACTGTAATATTACAATTTAACATAGGCTATCTGTTTTCTATGTCATACTAAACTGTAATTTATTCAGTTGATCAAAGCGTAATTTTCGGCATCATTACTCCAGTCATGATGATATTTCATTTTAATATGCTGATTTACAGCTCAGAAAACATTTCTTATTATCAATGTTGAAAACAGTTTCATATTTTTTTGTGGAAACCATGATGCAGAATTATTTGATGAACCAAGTTAAAAGAACAGCATTTATATGAAGTAGATTTTTTTAACAGTGAAAAACCCTTGACTGTCACTTTTGATCAATTTAATGCATCGATCCTTGTTGAATAAAAATATTAATTTCATTTAAAAAAAATCTTACTGTCCTCAACATTTTGAACCGTTATATACACTTTTGCTTTGTTTATTGCGAAATAACTCCCGATTGTTTCTCTGTCATCTAAGCAAGGCTTCGTTTCCCAAACGTGCCTGTGAGCACCAGCATCGAACGCTCTTCTGTGATTGATTGGTTTCGTCTTGTATCCAGATGACTAGGAGAAAAAGTTCTATCCTACACAATTATCCGCTAACATTCGCTTATTTTTCCACTTAGAAGCTTATTTTACGCACTGAATTGCGTGCTAAATTAATAAAAATTACTGGTAAAAAAAATTTGGATCGATATTTTTATGTGAGGATCGATCCTTTTCGATACCACGTCAGTATCGAAGTATCGATATTTTAGGATCGATCCGCCCACCTCTAACAAATATTAAGCAAAAAAATGGAAACTCATATATTGAGGTAGTGATGAAAAATTTACTACCAAAATTGCGTTTGTTACCTTTTACTACCTTTCAAGGGCCTTAATTTTGGTAGATTTTTTTTACTACCGCGCGGCTCGTGTTCAAGTTCACGGACTTGAATTAATCTGAGGTGAAATCCTTGGAAACTAATTCCTCTCGCCAAATTACCGATTCACGATCCGTTGTGAGATGATGTGGTTTGCCTGCTGAATTTCGTCATTTAATTAGCTCTTGAGAAACGCGATCTGAAACCGCGCGCATGAGCCCTGACCGGATTTGAGCGCGCAGCTGAGGAGAAATAGCGGCAGCGATCCGCGAGATCTTCTAGGAAGATTAACACCAAATCGGGAGTTGAATCATAATATACGGTATTACCATACCATCTTCTTACCATACCATAATCATAATGTATTGTTAATTGTTATATCAAATAGTTTAAGAGTTATAGCAATTATATGATCAATAAGTTGACAACTTAAGCTTTTACATTGTTTTAACTCAATCATGTTTTAATCGAAATATGTTAAATAATGTTCAACTTTTTATAGATTCAACTAATTTTTTTTTAATTCAGTTTAATGTAACTTAAGTTTAAATAACTTAAATTTTTAAGTACAATCAACTTGGATGTTTAAGGCAGCAACTGTGTTTTACAGTGAAGCCTCTTCAATCAGGAGTGTTGAAGACAGTGCCGTCGTCAGATGTCCATAACCCCAACGCTGTTTAATGCTTTAAGCTGCAGGTGTGCGGGGAACATAAGCGGACGGACGGGTACAACATCCTATCATGAGCAGTTCACTGTGACGGGAGAATAAGTATCGCCGGGACAGCATTTCTCCAGTCACCGTTTATTCTTAAACCACAAGATCAGACTGTGTGTGTGTGTGTGACACATTTGCACACAGTCTTTATTAAATGTAACTGATTACACATCCAGCATTTATTACACACGCATGTTAATCCAGTGACAGTGAAACAGTGAAGTGGACAAAGATGGCTGGAGATCTTCATTAAAATAACAGAAAGGCAGGACAGGATTATGAAGTCATGATCTAGAGTATGAAGATCTGATTCCAGATATTACCAACTCCAGTCAGAGATGCAGATATATATATGTATGCCAATTTATCCATTTTTAGCTCATAGGCTAAAAGCTAAACTAGACACAACCACCTGGGAAAATGACAATATTCACACCGTAATCTGTGGTCAGCTTTGTCTGTAGGGCTGTAATTGTTAATTCCTTCACTGTCATGTCAGTGCCATCAGGTCCAAAGTAACCCTTCCCTGTGTTCACTCCGTTCTGTACACAACAGGTGGCTCTCCAGAAATACTTTGAGACAGTAACTCTATTATTCAGTTTTATGTTGAGCTCAGGAACTACACCAGTCACCACATAAGCCACAGTACAGGACTCCAGATCTTCAGCAACAACCTTCTCATGATTGTTCCACTGAAGCCGATTGAAACATGCGTCCTGTGGAGCGGCGTTGGTCAGGGTGGAGGTGGCCTTCATGGAGAGATCATTGTCTGTGTGCTGAACTGGGTAGAGGTGACCTCTGTCATATGTAGGCCCATTATGGTCCTGTCCATCATAGTCACTATTCATAGCCTGATTATTAATGATTTTCTGACGTTTAGATTCCATACATGGCTTATTATTATATCCATCCAGCTAAAGGACATGAGAGAGAGAACAAACAACTCAGACTGTTTCAGTCAAAATTCACATTATCATTTCAAATAAATATACTGGTCCCAGTGTAATTTAGGTGTCTTTAACTACTATGGTCTACCATTTGAATTAATCATTTGATACAGTGCACTTATTGTGTACATACAAGTTTTTACAATTGTACTTATATTTTAGTATACCTGCTGCATGTAATTACATCTATAATGACACTGTTAACCCTTTAAACCAGTAAACCTGTGCTAATATTACCCGTATCATCCTCAATAACAGCACAAGTGATTACAGGACAACATCAACACTATAAGCCTACATTGTACTTATTTTTTTCAAGTAAGTACATAGTAGTGTGGCAGTATAGATGTTTGGCTTCAGGCTACCATTGGTTGCTTCAGGTTTATTTATTAAGCCTATCACAGCTAAAGGCGGAGCATATATACCTGCCCTGATTGAGTCACGTCACAGAGTTTTTTTCCTTGCGTTTCCGGTTCCGCATGCTGTGAAGAGGCATGCAGGAAAATTGTGTGGTCCCATGGCATGTAGGCAGTGGCGTCATGCCCATTCAAAGTGAGGGCACGTGCCCCCTCAGATTTTTCCTCCCTGATAATTTTTTTGTCACAACTTTATTCCTATTATGCTCCATAATATACCAGAGCCTATAACGACTCAAATGTATTCTTCTGGATGTGTAATAAATCGGTCAGCATCAGCTCTTTTTCCTAATATGGTGTCTGTGTATCAAAGATTCTAGAGCGCTACGCGCGTAGGTAGCGCTCTAGAATCTTTGCTGTGTATGTTCGCAACTCACTCGTCTCGCACGTTGAGCTGGCAATGTTTTACAGATGGTCTTGAAGTGGTAAGTGGGCAAAGCAACAAATCAGCATTGAATTAGTGCGGATGATATTAAAAGGTAGTGGGATTATGTGTGGTTGACCTGGAAATTTTAACTTGATCAAAAAGTTATGGATTTGATATTAGCTGCGAATTCAGAGCATTAACTTAAGTTGTGTCAGTGTAACGTTATCGATAACTAGCCTAGTCTAACCGTAAACTAGTTGGCTAACAAGTTACTAGCTTTTCTGTTAGCTCATAAATTACTCTTTACAAGTTCCTTATTTAAAATATAATAATGAGCAGTGTAACTACAGTATTTCAATGATTTTACTAAAGTAATGTTACATATTACATTTGATTTGATTAGGCTACTTTTTTACATTTCTGTCAAATATTAACCATTTTCAAATAAACGGGGTAGTGTTAACCTTATTCAGCACTGAAATCTGTCAAACTTCTTTCAAAGTCCTTCTTCACATATTAATATTAAAATAACTTAATTTCAGAGCACCACAAAGTCAGACCTCAGCACCTTTATGTACCTTTAATGTAAGATCGTTCTTAGGTCACATAAAATCATAACATAAAAACTGCAATGGTACTGTCTTTAAAATCATGTGTAGGCCTAAGTGTAGAGTAAGTGTGTGTGTAAACATGCTTTAATGAAGTAGACTTCAAAAGCTTTTGAATTTGAGCTTACAGTTCTTTCATCAACCTGTCTTTTACATAAACTTACAAAATAGATACTTTAACTTAGTCCTCAGATAGAGGAGGGTTGCTGCTAGCTCCGTTAAGGTATTTCTGTCCCTCCCAAACTGCATTGAAATGGTATGTTTAGCAGCCAGAATTTAAACATTTTCAGGGGGAGAAACCCCCCGACCCCTCCTAACATGATCCATATCACCCGTCAGAAAACAATTTCAACGTCTCAGATTGTGCCCCCCCAGAATTTTGGCTTGCATGACGCCCCTGCATGTAGGAGAACGGGTACTGTTTCCCATGGTTGATGTGTCTGCAGCCTCTTCACAGGTAGGAACGTGGTTGTTTGTAGCGTCTATCCTTCCCTTATAGGGCAGTGGGTAAATTGAAATGCCTTGTGTTTCATGTTACAGCATGCACGTTGATTTATGGGCACTTCGGACTGCCGTGACTGGGATTCCTCGTACCCCAAGTATGCAGGTTATTTGCATATGTGCGTCATGCTCTGATATGTTTTTTTAATTAAAGTTGTCGTTTCAGAAGTGCAGCGTATTCTGCCGAGTAGCGGGGAGGATTCCCTGTTGGGGTTACCCGACGTTCGCTCGATTACGAGCGCTGCTGTTTTGCTGCTGTCTCAACTATATTAAAACGAGAGGATTCGCGTCAATTTCATTCCACTCTGGCTGCGGCCGAACAAGGAACTGTTAGTGCTTTAATGGCGTATGCAGGTTGACAGGAGGAATATCGCCGCCCTGCAGTTTTAGTGTGTTTGTTTGCGCGTGTGTGTGTAGGCCACTTGCGTGTGTTTGTGCGTGTGTGTGTATAGGCAACGTGCGAGTGTGTGAATGTTTACAAGGAGAGTGTTGTGTGTTTGGTAATTGTATCGATTTCTTTCTAAGGTTCATTGTTTAGTTATTTTGTTATTGTGTATCTGTTTCTACTGTGAACTATGTAATTATTCTTTGTATATTGTTTTTGATTTCGTTAGGAGTTGAGTGTCCAAGAGCAAAGGGGCGGGGCTTGACTTGATTATTTTTGTGCTGTGCTTTGGATACGTGCACCGGTGCGAAGGTGATACTGATGTGGTTATTGCTTTGGTTTTTCTTTTGCATTTCTGGTGTTACTTACGGAGTGTTGTAGTGCTCATTGAGTGCCCCCCTGCTGGCCTCCCTCAGTCCTATCATCTGAAAAAGTTGAGGTTGTCCCTCTGTGTATTTATTGTGTATTGATGTTGTGAAGTCTCAGTGTTGAAGTATTATTTTGAACAGTTTCCTTGTATTGTCTTTTGTCTTGAATTATTTATTATATTTGTGTCCTCTAATAAAAAGTAATTTATTGATCCACGTCTCTTGTCCTGTTAAGGGAATAAATCTGTGCAGCCTATTTATTAGGTTGGTTTTCCTGGGTTGAGAATTCCCAGGTGGCGTAGTCATTACATTAGATCCTTAGTAACTCCTCTTAATGCCACAGTAGTTTAAGGACACCTAATATAAAGTGTGATCAATATACTATAATAATATACAGTTGAATAATAATTACCTGAGGTTCGATGTACCAATGATCTTCCCTCCCAACACTTTCGCTCCAATAAAACTCATACGCAGAGTAGATGGGGATCCTCCAGTTTGTGTTGTACAAAGTTGCATAAAGATACATTTTCTGATTGTTGTTGTTGTCCCGAATACACTGGCAGATCTCCTGGACTGAGGTGCCCACCACCGGTGGTGTGAATTGAGGAGGAATGTTATTAAAAAAGAAGTCTTGGCATAGAGCAAAACCCGGGGAAAGCTCACTCAGAGAGAGGCAAGGCAACAGAAGAAGAACGAGCAGTTTCATGATGAACTCAAACTGTGAGAGCAGAAACTGAATCTGTGGATTTCTCTGAGTCAGAAGAGGCGAGAGTGGAGAATGGAGATGTTCTCTCTCTTTATAGAGTTTAACACACAAGGGGAGGAGATAGAAACACACGTCTGTAGACGTGGACAAAATACACAACTCCATCATGTGTGTCTTTTTATCTTACACGTTTAAGCATATGATTATCAGCTAGGGTAAGGATAGTCAAATCTAGCCTAAACCATGAGCTACCTACCTATGAGCTAGTCCTTCAGGAGTGATGTGATAATTATTCACATTAAAACATATACCCCTGGTTTCACAGACAGGGCTTAAGACTAGTCCTAGACTAAAATGTAAGTCTGAGCTGTTTCCACTGAAATAAACTTGCACTGACTGATCTTAAAAATATATCAGTGCCTTTTTAGTTTTAAGATGCACATCGGTAATGTTTTTTTCTAAGCATGTTTATAAAAATTACTTAAATGTCCTAATTGATCTATGGTCTAATCCTGGCTTAGTCTAAGCCCTGTCTGTGAAACCGGGCCTTAGATTCTTGTGTGAGTTTTGGTGATCTCAGCATGAGGGAGAAGGAGTGGGGGATGAGGAGAAGAAATGTAGATTAGGATGATTCGGAGATGAGACTTTCGTCTCGATAGAGCACAAGGGTGAGTTCAAATGTTAATTTCCCTTGTTCTCTCAGAGAGTAGCTCAGACGAGGCCGATCCATATCCGATATTGTGCTATTCTGTGTTATTGTTGTAAAAGGCACAAAAACATTATAAAGCATCATAGAGTTTTCGTGCACTATATTATAAGTGTTCTGAAGCCATTATATAGTATAATGTGAGGTAGTAATGAATACTTTGGTCATTAAATTCATTCTCCATTCAGCATCAAACAGCGCGTCACTTTCAGTTACGACAGTCAACACGCTGAAACTCTCTCCAAGATGATTCAATGTTACTATTATTACACTTGATCTGTAGATAAAGGTTGATGGTTCTGCATAAAACAACTTTATTTTGCTGGACATTATTGCTGTACCTTAATCATGCTACTTTCTCCCGGGTGGCTGTTAGATCACAACACAGGAGTAGAGAGCACTAAAATTGTTCTACATGCGCAACTGTTAAAAGAAAAGGCTCAATAAACTATTGCATAGATAGATACTGTATAATACACTACTGTCAGGGATCCACCAGATCTGCACACTCCGCCTACTCGTTCACTCTCCCCGGAATACTGATTCACCACACCTGCACCTCTTCATCACCTCATCACCTCACCATTCACTCCCTTTAAATACAGCCCTTCACCTTCTGTTCATTGTCTGGTCTCATCATAACATGGACGCACAAGACTACCTGTTACTTACCTGATCTACCAACCTGAGATACTCATCTTCACTCCGATCTGCCATCTGCCTTCTCCGTTGATCATCTTCATCATCCGTTCTCCACTCTGGTTTCCACTCCACCTGCAAAGACATTCATATTACTATTCAGTAGGGGTGTAACGATACACGTATTCGTATTGAACTGTTCGGTACGAGGCTTTCGTTTCGGTACGCATTACAAACCGAATGGTTCGTTGGACCATTTTTCCTGCCGAACAACATTTCGTTATTTCAAATGTAGGCGTAATACATAATCGACCACAACATCAAATGACAAACGTAATGAAAGCGGAACGAAACTGTTTATCAGTTTGGACCAGTGCAGTGCGAGCCGATGTTGATCAAGCGACACTGTTACTACACAGCGCTAAGAGATCCAGTTAAGAAAACATTGAATTCACCACTGAAGTAATAACATCGCTGCGAGATCTAGTGAGAAGCATTCACATTTCTCCGTTATTTACGGAGACATTGTGCTTTCAAGTAACGTTACGTCGGTTTTATTTCGACATTATGAATAAAATTGCTGCCCTCAAATGTTAATCTGAAATAAAATAAACCTTTGTTTATTACTACTACAATATTACATCTGTTTTTGTTTTATATGCTCCTAAAAAGAGTCAAGTATAGCTCCATCATTGCTCAAAGTAAAAAATGACCATACTTTATGATGTTAGTTTTAGTTTAAAAAAAAAAAAATCATGGAAATTTCTCTGTTTTTTTTTTTCTTTTTGCTGTATCGAAAACGTACCGAACTGTGACACCAGTGTATCGTATTGAACCGAACCGTGAATTTTGTGAACCGTTACACCCCTACTATTCAGCTAAGATCTATCTTCATCTCAAGTTTGCATGACCTGCTCACCATTACATCTGCTGGTTCCGTGCTTCTGTTCTCAATAAACCTTGTTTTATTTACTCACCAGTTTGAGTCTTCTCTAAACCTGACAGAAGACCAGACCATTTGCAGAACCCCACGGAATCAGCGATGGATCCACCAAGCGATCCATTCGCTGAGCAGGTACATGCTGTTCGACTCTCATTACTTCCATCACACCCGGATAACCCACCCACCATTCCCGCTGATGTCCTGCACACCGCACGCCAGTCACTTCTTCCTCAATCACCCGTTGTACCACCAGCTGCCTCTGTATGGAGCTAGAATTGTGTTTTTATTACATGCGAGAAAAAAAATGATCTGAGAGAAAAAAAAAAGTTTGAGAGAAAAAGTTATCACACTGATAGCAAAAAAGCATTTCACAGAATCACCAGAATTAAGTCAAGTCAAGTCAAGTCATCTTCATTTATATAGCGCTTTTAACAATGTAGATTGTCTCAAAGCAGCTTCACAGAGATAAATGTATAATTTAACGTAAGATTGTTTTGGCTTTATAGCGGTTCTTTAATAAAGTTATTTTCCAGCTAAAGTTGGTTTTGATTGATTCGCTTCCGTCGCTGATGATCGCTTCCGATCATTTGTTATTAAATTAGGGGCCGCTAAGACGACACCATTCTCTCTACACAGACTTTAAACGCGAACCTGTGAGAAACGCTGATGGCGTTCAGATGCGCATTAAGAATTGGTTCTATAGTTATGTGCGTTTGAATATATGTGTGCAGGTTTGGAATTCCCTACAAGCCAAGCCTAAACAAAGTACTGGTGTTTCCTTATAGTTTTAATTCAGAATTTTGTTTTATTTTATCAATTCGGGTAGATACGCAAATTGAGTTTTCCCGACGACGCTTTATCTGTAGATAAGTACAAAAACCCATCATTGCCAGTAACAACTAGTCACCAATCTTTTAATTTGATCTTTTGTTCCTTATTGTTATGAATTCAATGCATTTAATGGCAACAATTGTTTAGAATTATAAATAGTTTAATTATATTATCTTATATTATCTTTTTTAGTTTACCAGTCACAAAAATACAACATAAATAGATTGCTCCGCAGCTAATTCCCTTTCCACACTTACGGACATTCTTCCGTCCTGTACTTAGACAGTATGACTTGTTTATACTTTGATTTGAATTGATAAATGAATGGGCACTGCTTGAGTTGGGCTCTCAGGTTATTCCAGAGCCTGACACCACACACACACACACACACACACAGTGCTCGAGAAGACGGTGGCGGAGCAACTTACCACCCATTTTGACTCACCAGCTCTTTTAAATCCAATGCAATTTGGTTTCAGACGGAAATACTCGACAGACTCTGCCTGTTGCTATTTCCTGGAAACTATCAGGGCATATGTGGATCAGGGAAGGGTGGTGGGAGCAGTCTTCCTTGATCTGCGTAAAGCTTTTGATACTGTCAATCACCAGATACTCTACAGTAAATTAAATCAATATAGTCTCTCTGAGCACACCCAGAACTGGATAAGATCTTATTTGAGCGACCGACATCAGTGTGTACAAGTGAATAACATCCAATCTGCGTTTAGAGCCACCTCGATGGGAGTGCCACAAGGGTCTATTTTGGGACCCTTGCTTTTTAGCATCTATATAAATGACCTCCCTAGAGTGTGTTCGGACGTTGACGTAATCATGTACGCTGATGACACGGTGATCTTCACTTCTGGGGAAAACGAGCTGGAGGTTGCTGACAAATTATCAAAAGAGATGCAAAAAGTTGCAGAATGGTTGCAGACGTCCTGTCTGACTTTAAACGTAGATAAAACGGTCTCAATGTTTTTTTCAAATAAACGTAAATTACAACTAACTCAAGAAATTCAAGTTAATGGACAAAAAATTAAAAATGTAAATGAAACAAAATATTTAGGTCTAATACTTGATTCGAACCTTGGTTTTAAAAGTCACATAAAAAAACTTGGTAATAGATTGAAATTTAATTTGATGAACTATAAACATATCAGAAATTCATTAACTACGGAAGCCTCAAATATATACCTTAATACTATGATTGTCCCACATCTTCTGTATTGCATGTCTAGTTGGTCTCAGGCGTGTAAAACATCGTTAAAATTACTTGAATCGTTATATAAAAGGGCCATAAAAATTCATGATAAAAAGCCTCACCAGTACCATCATTGTAAAGTACAAAGTAAATATAATATATTGAGTTTTGAAAACCTCATTAAATATAATCAAATTTCTGCTCTATTTAAAATTATCCATAATATCGCTGCTCCTCCTTTGAGAAAATTTGTCACACTAAATTCGGAGAGAATCTCTAGAGCCACACGGTCGACAGCCAGAGGAGAGTGCAGCGCTCCAAGACGTAGAACCACATATGGTCAACAATCGTTCTCTTATAAAGCAGTGAGCCTTTGGAACACTCTTCCAAACGTAATTATTTCATGCACAAATTATAGTACTTTTACACGCCTGACCAAACAATGGTTATTATCAAAGCAAATCTGTACGCACTGAATGACTGTGATATGAATGATGTAAATTGTGAGTGAATGAGTGATAGATTTCTTAAGTGCATAGTGTTTTTATGATGTGAGTGAAGTAATGCTTCTATATATTATTCTGTATATATTTTATGAATTTTTGTAAGTATAATATCAACCTGTCCAGGGACTGCAGGTGGAAATTAGCATTTTTTTGCTATAACCTGGCACATGACATCTCTTCTTTTTTAGACTAATGTTGTTTGTGCATTGTCCCTGATCAAATAAAATAAATTCAAATTCAATTCACACACACACACACTTTTCCTCGTAGTTCTGAAAGCCGGTACTTTAAGTTGGCCATAACCTCTCAAATTGTAACAGCTATCTCTTTTTATGAATAGTTTTTGAATATTTGCTGTTAGTAGGACCCAATTTGCTTTATACACTAATTGTGCAGTATAAAAATCAATTAAGTCCATGAATTTAAGCATGTTACTTTGTAAAAATAGTATATTTGTATGTTCAAGCCAAGGTATCCTACCTTATGAATAGCTCTGATTGCTCGTTTTTGGGAACTTTTATAATTATTACCCCAGACCTCAATTCCATAAGTAAGACAAAATAAGACTGGAATACAATATATACAGCGCCTTGAAATTTAAAACGTACTTAGCTTTGTTTATAATTGCAATATTTTTTGATATCTTCCTTTGTACAGTATGTGTCCAATGTGTGATTTCCAGCTCAGTTTGTTGTCTATCATGATTCCCAAGAATTTGATTTCTGTTACTTTTTCTATATTAATAACATTTATACTTATCAGTAGTTCACGATTTTCCTTATAATTGCCAAACATGGTCATTTTTGTTTTGTTTAGATTGAGTGATAATTTGTTTAAATCCAGCCATGTTTTAAATTTAGCTAATTCCTGATTTACATCCTTTATAAGTCTATTATAGTTATCGTTAGAATAAAATATGTTGGTATCGTCAGCAAATAACACAATTTTTAATAAATCTGATACTTTAAATATATCATTGATACATTGAATAGCAATAGTGTCAGTATAGACCCTTGAGGCAGCCCACAAACAATGCTCATACATTTTGATTCAGTGTCCCCCATTTTAACAAATTGTTGTCTCTCATCTAAATAGCATTTAATCCAGTTCCCAGCAACTCCCCGAATACCATATTTTTAAAATTGTTGTATAAGTATGGAGTGTTTGATGGTATCGAATGCTTTCCTTAGGTCTATAAAGATTCCAACAGCATGTTTTTTGCTGTCTACAGCACTGGTGATTTCTTCCACAGCATCAGTAATAGCCATAGCGGTCGATCTTTTGGGTCTAAATCCGTATTGCCCTTCGCTAATTAACTCATGCTTCACAATAAATGTATCCAGTCTGCTGTAAAACGTTTTCTCCAATATTTTTGAGAACTGTGGCAGCAGAGATACAGGCCTATAATTTGTAAATATATGTTTACTTCCGTTTTTAAATAGTGGTAACACTTTGGCTATTTTCATTTTGTCTGGAAAAGTTCCAGTTTGGAATGAAGCATTACATATGTGTGTTAAGAGTTTCACAATATTGTCAATTATTCTTTTTATTAATCTCATATTTATGTCCGAATAGTCCATAGATGATTTATTTTTACATTTATTCACAATAGTTTTGATTTCAGTCTCGCTCACGTCAGAGAGGAAGATGGTTTGAGGGTTCCTTTCTATAGCTGAATCCACCATTATGTTATTACTGCTTGCTGGGATTTTGGCCGCTAATTCAGGACCAACATTTATAAAGAAATCATTAAACTTATTGACAAATGTTTTTCATATTATAGTTTTCAGTGTCATTATCTATAAAATAAGCAGGATATGAGTTGATTGTACGATTGTCTCTTAGCAATTTATTCAGTATACTCCAAATTCCTTTAATATTACTTTTGTTCTCATTTAATTTGTTTTCATAGTATAATTTCTTGCTATTTCGTACAATGGTTGTCAGTTTGTTCTTGTATACTTTATACCGTTCTTCAGATTCTTTTGTTTTTTGATTCATAAATTATTTTTCTTTTTACATGCATTAAGTAGTCCTTATGTTAACCATGGACACTTTAGTATTTGTTTCTCCCTCCTATATTGGCGCACAGGGCAGTGTGTATTATATAGTGTACAAAATATTTCCAGGTAAGTATTGTAGGCCCTGTTCACATCATTCTCCACAAGCACATTGGTCCAATCCTGGTTAGCTAGCTCAAAATTTAGAGCATCAATAGACTTCTCGGTTAGTACCCTTTTATATGGATTTTTTTGAGATTCATAGTTTTTTCCCGTAATTGTCATTGTACAATGCAAATATAGGAAGATGATCAGTTATGTCAGATATCATGAGTCCACTTACTTTGGTTTGATCCATAGCATTTGTAAAGATATTGTCAATGAGTGTTGCACTATGAGAGGTAATTCTACTAGGTCTTGATCTGGTGGATCCCTGACAGTAGTGTATTATACAGTATCTATCTATGCAATAGTTTATTGAGCCTTTTCTTTTAACAGTTGCGCATGTAGAACAATTTTAGTGCTCTCTACTCCTGTGTTGTGATCTAACAGCCACCCGGGAGAAAGTAGCATGATTAAGGTACAGCAATAATGTCCAGCAAAATAAAGTTGTTTTATGCAGAACCATCAACCTTTATCTACAGATCAAGTGTAATAATAGTAACATTGAATCATCTTGGAGAGAGTTTCAGCGTGTTGACTGTCGTAACTGAAAGTGACGCGCTGTTTGATGCTGAATGGAGAATGAATTTAATGACCAAAGTATTCATTACTACCTCACATTATACTATATAATGGCTTCAGAACACTTATAATATAGTGCACGAAAACTCTATGATGCTTTATAATGTTTTTGTGCCTTTTACAACAATAACACAGAATAGCACAATATCGGATATGGATCGGCCTCGTCTGACCCATACCCGATCCGGCAAAGAATGGCAGTATCGGATCAGTGCATCCCTAATTCTGGCTACGTTCTGGTCTTTGTTTCACAAAACAATTACAAACAATACTAAGAGCCTAAATGAAACACTCAAAATCGATGTAATAACTTTAGTCTTCTTTCAGAACATTTTCAAATTAGACAAAGAATTTATCATGTGACATCTTGCAATCAAATCTCAGGGTCCTTTATTTAGACTAGGTGGTGGGCTACATGTCTGCCTCTACAAGTAAGCAAAGCTTAGTAACAGGCCGTAAAAGAATGTTTGTGCTAGTTTTTACTTGGGCCTGTCTCACAAGTCCCTTATGATCAGAGAACACCTGTAAAATCCTTCCCACAACCCAATCATTTCTTGAGATTTCTTTTAGAGATGTGACACTTTTGTCTGCCATATGCTGGACTTGACGCCACCTACGTTTGGAATACAAATCTGCACTATCAAAGATACCAGGGGGTATTGATGGCTTGACGATAAGTAGCAATAAATGATTTGGGGTGAGAGCCTCCAAGTCATTTGGGTCATTGGAAACTCTAGTAATGGGGCGGCTGTTGAGGATTGCTTCTACATTGCATGACTGAGTTTGCAAACTTTCTTCATCCAGGGTCTTTTGTTTCAAAACAGAGTTAAGAACTTTCCTTATTGTCCTTATCTGATATTCCCACACACCTCATTTATGAGATGCGGTTGGAGTATTAAACAACCTCTGAATACCTTTCTTGACCAAGGTGCTGTGAATCTTTTCATTATCGAAACATTGCACAGCCTCACGTAGCTCTCTTTCTGCCCCAACAAAATGTGTTCCATTATCTGACCTAATTATCTGAACTGAACCTGTCCTGGAAATGAATCTTAGTAGGGCGTGAATGCACAAGTCTGTGTCTAATGAGCTGGCACTTCAATATGGACAGCTCTCAATGTAAGGCAAGGGAAAATCCCTCCATATCTTTTAACCAAAGTTCTACCCCTTTTTATCTCAAATGGGCCAAAATAGTTAGGTCAGTCATGAGCTGATGGCCTGCAGTGCCATGCTGCCGTTTACAAACTGTGCACTGGGAAAATATCTTCCTTATGGCAGTATTGGCTTTAGTTATCCAATATCTTTGCTGTAAGATAACATGTGTTACGGTCACTATGGCCCAGTTCCCCATGAATGGATTTGAGTATGAGGTGAGATACATGATGGTCTTTTGCAAATAGAGCTGGGTTTTTGGACTCCTCTAGCAAACCTGATTTGCATAGCCTGCCGCCTACTCTTAGAATGCTGTCTTGTATAATTGGAGACAACTTGTTGCATTACATGCGTTTTTGGCTGTAGCGGATAATCTCTTTTTCCACCTCTTGGAAGTCATTCCAAGTAATTCAGTGACTTTGTGAACCATTTGGCCTGACACATTGGGACATATCTTATCTTTACTCTGCCAGTATCCTTAGCAGGCTTTTTAATTTGAGGAACCATGCAACAGCCTTTTTCAAACAATTTTTTTTTTAAAACAATATCAATCAATCAGTCACATTTATTTATGTAGCACATTTAAAAACAACACACGTTGGCCATGCTTTACATACAGCCCAGCACATACAATAAAACAAAGTATAAAAAATTACAAAAATGAATTACAATCAAATGCAAGAGCGAGGAGATGAGTCTTTAAATGAGATTTAAATGCATCAAGGGTGGCACAAGATCTAACATGGAGGGGTAAACTGTCCCATAAACAAGGAGCTGCAACAAAGACTGCCCTGTCTCCTTTTGATTTTAGCCGAGACTTAGGAATGGTTAGATGAAACCTTTGTACAGATCTTAAAGGCCTAGAGGATGTATGTATCTGAAGAAGTTCACTAATGTAACTTGGTGCCATCCCATTTAAGCCCTTAAAAACAAATAATAACATCTTATACCTAATCCTAAATTTGACTGGAAGACATTGAAGGGATGCTAGTACAGGTGTTATACTTGCATATTTCCCAGTCCCAGTTAAAAGCCTGGTAGCAGCATTTTGAACCAATTGCAGACGTGAAAGTGATGCATGAGAAATACCATAGTACAATGAATTACAATAGTCCAATCTGGACGTAATAAAAGTATGCATAACAACTTCCAAATCATTAAAAGACACAAAAAAAAAAAGTTTCAATTTCGCTATATTCCTTAATTGGAAGAAGCCACCTCTAACCACTGAATTTATATGCTTATCAAACTTTAACTCGGCATCAAAAATAACACCAAGACTCCTTGCTTGATTATGTACCTTTGATTTAAAAAGGCCTAATTGATTAATTATATGTTTGGAAGAACTCGGAGGGCCAAACACTATCACTTCAGTCTTCGATTCATTCAAGTGGAGAAAATTAGCTGACATTCACTCCTTAATATCTTTAAAACAATCAAAGAGAGACTGCATGGCTGAATTATCCCCCATTTTTATAGAGAGATAGAGCTGAGTATCATCAGCATAAAGATGATAATATACATTATGTTTCTTACAAATATCAGCCAATGGAAGCATGTATATTGAAAATAAGACTGGACCCAATATCAATCCTTGTGGAACCCCACACTTCAATAAAGCAGAAGGAGATGAACAATTTCCTAATTCCACAGAAAAAGTTCTCCCAGAAAGATATGAGTTAAACCAATTAAGAGCTTTTCCTTGAATCCCTGCCCACTCTTTTAGACGCTCCAACAGTATTGCATGCACTATAGTATCAAATGCAGCAGTCAAATCAATTAAAACTAAAACTGCACACTTTCCTGAATCGACAGCCAAAAACAAATCATCTGACACTTTGAGAAGGGCTGACTCTGTACTGTGTTGAGCCCTAAATCCTGATGGGAACTTATCAAAAATACCATTTCCACTTAAATAAGTAGAAAGCTATTGAAAGACAGCCTTCTCTAAAAATTTTGACAGGAAAGACCATTTTGAAATTGGCCGATAGTTCTTTAAATCAGATGAGTCCCGATTGGGCTTTTTTAGAAGGGGTTGCACCACTGCATGCTTGAAGCAGGACGGCACGACACCACTCAATAAGCTGGAGTTCACTATGGACAAAAGATCTAAACCAACCACGTCTAGTACCTGAACAAGGAGGCGCGGAGGAACAATATCTAAAGAACACTGAGTGGGCTTCATTTGGCAGACTAAGTCCACCAAATCAGGAAATGAAGTTGGTTTAAACTCACTTAAATAATGTACTAATGAGGGTGGAATGACATAATCAAGGATAAGGTATATGCCTGAAGGTATAATACCAGCTGTAAGAGCATCGATTTTGTTAATGAAAAACTCTAAAAAGTTGTCACATGTTATCTGAGTACTATCAAGGACTGTTGTTATGTCAGGATTTAAAACTGAGTCTATTGTCTTGAAAAACGCTTTAGGATTATTAGGAATCTTCTTAATGAGATCAGAGAAATATTTTATCTTTGCAGTTTTAGCAGCCTTCTGATATTTAATCATAGCATCCTTCAGTATATCATAAGACACCTGCATTGCCTCTCTGCTTTCCTCCACACTTGTCGGAGGCAACGAGTATCATTATTTAGCCATGCCTGTGGTTTGGATTTTGCACCTATGATTTTAAAAGCATGTGTCCATAATTTCATTACAGATGGAAATGAACATTGACACTGTATCATTTAAACCCAGACCAAAAGATAGAGACCCTGGAGTACGCAGTACTGAAGATAATGTGAAAGCATTTGAAAACTCACTGGCTGTTGAAGGTTTTATAGAACGGACATACCGGCCTAAAGGCTTACAATTTAAGGATGAACTAGAAACTGAAATATTGAAAACAACTGGATTATGATCAGAGAAACAGGCATCCTCAATATCTACATTCAAAACAGGAACACCCAGGGATAAAATCAAATCCAAAGTATGACCAAGTTTATGGGTAGGACTTCAGACAAATTGGGTGAAATTAAATGACTCAATAAGATGTAAACATTCTTTTACCATGGGCTGATTAGGGCAACAGATATGCAAGTTAAAATCACCAAGTATTAAAATCCTCTCAAAACTCGGCACAATTGCGGTTAAAAACTCAGAGAATTCTTGAATAAACAGTTTGTTATATTTTGGAGGTCTAATATATGTATACATACACACACATATATACATATACATATATATATATATATATATATATATATATATATATATATATATATATATATATATATTTATTTTCACATATACATACATATTTTATATATATACGGTGATCAGCGAGGTGAGAGTCAGCTGATGCGAGTTTGACTAACGTGACCTGCCAGAACTAACACTACGCTTGATAATGAGTGTTAACGGGTTTTATTGAAATAGAGTTGACAAGACGAGAGATGGTGGGTGAGGAGGTGATAACAGTCCAAACAGTAGGCAGGGAACAACGCTCAATGACAGGCAATGCTGAGAGGGTGGCAGCTGAGACCAGCCCAAGGTACCCAGCAAGCAATTTTGCGTCTAATAGCCGTCTAAACACAGCCCAGACGTCTAGGCTAAAACGAGGCTAATTTTGGGCTGTCAGTGAAAATCTAATAGACGTCTAAACATAGCCCAAGAATAGACAGCTATTGAATGACTACATATATACGTCTAATAGACGTCTAACCATAGCCCAAGAATAGACTAGTCATCAATTACACTACATATACATGTAATAGACAACAAAATGAGGCATAAGGATTCTTTTCACTCAAATATAACAGGTTCTCATAAAGGAAAATCCATCCAAACTAATTGATTATAAAGGGATTTATTTAGAACAATTATATTAACAACTTAGACAACATTCAAACATAAAAATGAACAAATAAAATATTGGAAAATATGTAAAACAACTTAAGATACTAAAATTAAGAATTAATTGTTAGCTTTATATCCATAACCACCACCCCCTGCTCTCCCTGGTGCTTGTTTAAAATGACCAGAAATTGCATTTTTTATTTCCCATTCAGTCGCCGAAGGAAAGTTGGCCATCACTGCGTCTGCCAAATCAGAAAAAGAAAAAAATATTTTAGGGGTGTAACGATACACGTATTGAGCCATTCTGTACGAGGCTTTCGGTTCGATTTCAGTACGGATTTTTAAACACAAACAGAACTGTTCGTTAGACAATTTTTACTGCTAACCAAAATTTTTTAATTACAAATGTAGGCACGTCAAAAAGCGCGCTCATAATGTAAGAGAAATCATAACAAATCATGACAACAATCGTGCTCTTTCAGGTAGTGACCATATAGACCTGCATTATATGACTGACAGACTGACAAGAACAGTTTGACCTAAAAATATCAAAATTGAAACTACTTCAGAAACAAAGACACCTACATCTTGGATTCCCTTAAGGTAAGCTAAAACATGCCAACATTTAATTTCAAAGTGAACTATCCCTATAAATCATTCTTTATCACTTACTCATATAACTCTAATGAACATAAAAAGATACTTATAGGCAGGGGCGTCATGCAAGCCAAAATTCTGGGGGGGCACAATCTGAGACGTTGAAATTGTTTTCTGACGGGTGATATGGATCATGTTAGGAGGGGTCGGGGGGTTTCTCCCCCTGAAAATGTTTAAATTCTGGCTGCTAAACATACCATTTCAATGCAGTTTGGGAGGGACAGAAATACCTTAACGGAGCTAGCAGCAACCCTCCTCTATCTGAGGACTAAGTTAAAGTATCTATTTTGTAAGTTTATGTAAAAGACAGGTTGATGAAAGAACTGTAAGCTCAAATTCAAAAGCTTTTGAAGTCTACTTCATTAAAGCATGTTTACACACACACTTACTCTACACTTAGGCCTACACATGATTTTAAAGACAGTACCATTGCAGTTTTTATGTTATGATTTTATGTGACCTAAGAACGATCTTACATTAAAGGTACATAAAGGTGCTGAGGTCTGACTTTGTGGTGCTCTGAAATTAAGTTATTTTAATATTAATATGTGAAGAAGGACTTTGAAAGAAGTTTGACAGATTTCAGTGCTGAATAAGGTTAACACTACCCCGTTTATTTGAAAATGGTTAATATTTGACAGAAATGTAAAAAAGTAGCCTAATCAAATCAAATGTAATATGTAACATTACTTTAGTAAAATCATTGAAATACTGTAGTTACACTGCTCATTATTATATTTTAAATAAGGAACTTGTAAAGAGTAATTTATGAGCTAACAGAAAAGCTAGTAACTTGTCAGCCAACTAGTTTACGGTTAGACTAGGCTAGTTATCGATAACGTTACACTGACACAACTTAAGTTAATGCTCTGAATTCGCAGCTAATATCAAATCCATAACTTTTTGATCAAGTTAAAATTTCCAGGTCAACCACACATAATCCCACTACCTTTTAATATCATCCGCACTAATTCAATGCTGATTTGTTGCTTTGCCCACTTACCACTTCAAGACCATCTGTAAAACATTGCCAGCTCAACGTGCGAGACGAGTGAGTTGCGAACATACACAGCAAAGATTCTAGAGCGCTACCTACGCGCGTAGCGCTCTAGAATCTTTGATACACAGACACCATATTAGGAAAAAGAGCTGATGCTGACCGATTTATTACACATCCAGAAGAATACATTTGAGTCGTTATAGGCTCTGGTATATTATGGAGCATAATAGGAATAAAGTTGTGACAAAAAAATTATCAGGGAGGAAAAATCTGAGGGGGCACGTGCCCTCACTTTGAATGGGCATGACGCCACTGCTTATAGGGGTAGTTCACTTAAAAAAAAATCATGTAAGCATTTACTCACTTTCACTTGGTTCCAAACCTGTATGGCTTTCTTCTATTGAACACACACAAAAAATATATATTTTGAAGAATGTTGGTAACAAGACATTTAATGGTAGTCAGTGACAAGTGTTCTGTATATTCAATTGCTGTACTTTGTTGACTGATTGCTGGATAATTTGCGATAAACAGTGTCTTGAAATCGAATAAAGTGGATTACATCACTCCAGTTGTGAGGTTTTTACACTGGCTATCTGTCTGTCAAAGAATTCATATCAAAATACTACAGCTGGTTATTAAATTAATTAACATTTTAAGGCCAAAGTAAATTTCTAATCTTCTGATGCATTATGAACCATCCAGAGCAGACCTCTCAGGTCATCTGGGACAGTAGCCAGCTACTTTTATATCAAATTTATAAGTCAAAATTAAAAAAAAAAAAGTCAAAACAAAACATGGAGAAGCAGCATTCAGTTCCCTTACGAGAACGTTCTCTCGTACTGCGTTGCAAACGCTTATGGGAAAACTCCTTTTCTCGAGAATATTGAAGCCTTTATTTTAAAACGCATTTGCTACAGCACAGGCGAGAGCATCAGACCCACGTGAGTGAGCTGATAGGCTGTGCTGTGGGCAACTGCACGAACCAATGGCGGATAGACAGAAGCGCGCGAGCCAATCAGGGCGCTTGGCGCTCTGTCACTGTCAAGCGCGCGAAACTACACGTGACCATAACATATAAATACAGATAGAATCCGCCATTTGACAGATTTAATCTCCTTCAGCTCGACTCACCTCGTCGCTGATTTTCTCCGGTCGTAAGAAGCCCTCGTCGTGGAAAAGCCGTCCAGCGGAACAGCTTCGCATCCCGGCATCTCGCCAGCTGAGCGTTTCCCTGTGGCATCCGACGAAAAATTATATCCTTTTCATTGCATATTTATCTAAAAGAGCAAACCGCTGTTTTCACAGCGCGGCATAATGCCTCTCTCCATCTGTGAGAGCTGCGGGGTCTCCCTGCATGCATCCGACGGACACACCCAGTGTGCGGCCTGCCTCGGCCCTGAGCACGCCGAGGCAGCGCTCATGAAAGGCGGCTGCCAATTCTGCGACGGGATGCCTGTCTCCGTTCTCCGTTCAAGGCTGTCTTCGACGGTGACCGATTCCACCCACCTTCCGTCTTCGGCGCCCCACGAGCCCCGTAGGAAGAAGCGGCGCGATCAGAGGCGTCCTGAGCGCGGTGAGTTTAGCGAGTGCACGCCGGGCCTTTCTCCTCGTGCCTCGCCCACGCCTTCTTCGCCTGTCCTGTTCTCTCGGAGCGAGCAGCGCCCCTCGTCTGAAGCGGCTGGACTCGTCTCTTTCGGCGCATCTCCGGATGACGTCGATGACGCACTTTCTATGGCGGCATCTGAGAGCGAGGATTGGTCGGGCTCCGCGGACCCCGCCCCCCCCTCTCAGCTAGAGTTTTCTGATACTCGAGCGAGCATTGACGCCGAACTTCTCCGTGTCATGTCTCGCGCTGTTGACGAGTTGGGACTCGATTGGCTTTCTCCAGCTGAGCCCGCCAGAAGCCGCCTCGATGAATGGTACCTGCCGGGGCGCCAGCAGGCCCCTCGTCAGCGCGCCGCTCCATTTATGCCTGAGGTTCACGAAGAGCTCACAAAATGCTGGCGCGTGCCCTTTTCAGCGCGAACGCGCTCATCTGCCTCTTCTACGCTCTCCACTGTTGACGGCGCTGAAGAGAAAGGATATGTGTCTCTCCCCCCACTGGAGGAAGCGGTCGCTGCACACTTATGCCCCCCCACTGCAGGTAGTTGGAGGTCTAAGACGGTGCACCCTTCTAAGCCGTGCAGAACTACTTCGGCCATTGCCAGCCGCGCATACGCTGCCGCCGGTCAAGCCGCCTCTGCACTTCACGCCATGGCGACGCTTCAAGCCTTCCAGGCCAAACTTCTCCGTTCCATGGATGAGTCAGGCCCGGACCCAGACACATTTAAAGACCTCAGGAGTGCCACGGATCTGACACTGAGGGCCACGAAGACCACCGCTCAAGCCCTGGGCCGCAATATGGCCAGCCTAGTGGTAATGGAGCGCCACCTCTGGCTAAACTTAACCGAGATCAGGGACGCGGATAAAACTGCCTTCCTCGACTCGCCCGTCACAGCCTCAGGTCTCTTCGGCCCATCTGTCAGCGGCTTCGCCGATCGCTTCACTGAAGCTCAGAAGGCTTCCAGCGCCATGAGACACTTTCTACCAAAGCGCTCCAGCTCAGTCCAACGGCGCCCCAAGAGCACGCCGCGACCTGAGAAAGTGGTGTCCCAGGTCCTCCAGCCCCGCCCAGTGGCTGAGACCAGTAAGCACATGAAGCCAGTGAAACGGTTCCCGTTCCCTAAGCGCCAGGGCCCGCGGCCGAAGCTGACGCTCGATCACGAGCCCAAGAAGCCGTCCTAACCGGCACAAAGAGGGGTCACTGTCCCGCTGCGGCCGGACCAGCCCCAAAAATCGCTCGACTACTGCTCACGGCTCCCTCTTCAGTTCAGGCGGCTGCAGCAGTTCTAAATGCAGTTCATGGGCCCGTCACATGTCACGCACCCCTGCAAACAAACGCTGTTTTAACAGCGACCCACACAAAGCACAAATCGAGCATAATTTCTCACATGCATACATGTCAGTCCGAGCCCCCCACTCTGGGTGTTCCAGATATGATAATGCCTCTAGCTCTGCGGGCTCTAGCTTGGCAAGCTATCCCCGGAGTTTCAGTATGGGTGATGAACATCATAAAGCATGGTTACTCGCTTCAGTTCGCCCGCAGACCACCGCGTTTTCGCGCGGTTATACAAACCACGGTAAGGGGCACATTGAGTCATGTCCTCCGCACCGAAGTGTTAAGTCTGCTGGCGAAAGGGGCCATCGAGAAGATCCCCCCTTCTCTGAGCGAGTCAGGTTTTTACAGCCGATACTTTCTTGTTCCAAAGAAAGACGGCGGCCTGAGACCCATTTTAGATCTCAGACATCTGAACAAGGCTCTCATGTCACGGCCGTTCAGAATGCTCACGACCAGACATATCCTGGCGCAGATTCGCCCAGGCGACTGGTTTTTCTCAGTAGATCTGAAAGACGCTTACTTTCACATTCAAGTGAACCCCCACCACAGGCCATTCTTGAGATTCGCCTTCGAGGGGCAGACATACCAGTACACAGTTCTTCCATTTGGACTGGCACTAGCGCCTCGTACATTCACGAAGTGCATGGATGCAGCTCTCTCCCCCCTGAGACAGCGGGGAATGCGCATCCTAAACTACCTCGACGACTGGCTCATACTGACCCAGTCAGAGGCGGAGTCACATACTCACAAAGCCTGGCTCCTCAGCCATCTAGAATGTCTAGGGCTCAGGGTCAATGTTGCAAAGAGTGTTCTGTTGCCCAGCCAACGTATCACGTTCCTGGGAACAGTTCTCGACTCCGTACTTATGAGAGCATGGCCCACACCGGCCCGTGCTCTAACGATTCAGCAGCTCACGGCATCGTTCATAGAGGGCTCTCTTGTACCCCTCAGAACGTTTCAGAGGATCCTTGGCCTGATGGCCTCTGCATCATCAGTACTCCAACTAGGCCTACTGCACATGCGTCCTCTTCAGCTGTGGCTGGCTCCTCTGGTGCCACCCCACGCCTGGCATTCAGGCCACTTGATTATCAAGGTGGACCAGCGCTGTGTTCAAGCCCTGGCCCCTTGGAAAAACGCCAGCTGGTACCAGCAGGGCGTAAGCATGGGGGTAGTTTCAGAGAGGAGGATGATTTCAACAGACGCCTCCAACTCCGGTTGGGGAGCTCTGTACGAGGGCAGGCCTGCCTCCGGCCTCTGGTCGAGCTCGGAGAAACGCCTACACATAAACTGCCTCGAAATGAGAGCAGTTTTTCTAGCCCTAAAAACATTCCTCCCATACCTGGCGGGACACCACGTGTTGGTACGGACGGACAACATGTCGGTGGTCTCTTACATAAATCGCCAGGGCGGCCTCAGGTCCCGCAACCTGTTTGCCATAGCCTCACAGCTCTTGCTATGGGCTCACACCAATCTGCGCTCGCTCAGGGCAGCTCACGTGCCAGGCACGTTGAATACAGGAGCAGACATGCTCTCTCGGGGCAGAGTTCCCCCAGAGGAATGGTCTCTCCACTAGTGTTGTCACGATACCAAAATTATTGTTTCGATACCGATACCAAGTCAAGTATTGCGATTTCGATACTTTTTCGATACTTTTCCTGAAAAGGGAGAAACACTCTCAAATATCATTGCTGTGCTTTATTTTAAAACCGGGACAACATTTAATCATATAACACACTAATAAATGAACATATGAACAGCAGATATATTAAACATTTGAACAAAATATGAAATATCAAAATATAAAAAATAAATTAGAGCAATGACATTCAAGGTAAAAAAAATATACATTTAGCAGCATTATCTCATTTATCATAAGAAACACAAGAGCTTTATCTTGATTCTGAACTTTGAATAAAAATATGAACAGCGATTATATTAAACAATGTTTAATACTGGTATGATAAGCCTTATTGGTGATATATTTGACGTGGGGAGAGAGTTGTGGAAGGCCTATACTTCATGTTAAACATAAATATATATAGCAGCAAAGACAACGTCGGCAGTGTTGACTGCAAAATAGGCTACAGAATAATTCGTTCAGTATTGAGAGGTGCAATATTTGAAAATCGATCATATGTTTTAAATTACATTTTATATTGTATTTGTCAAATCTTTCAAACATCAAAATGTCATTGATTAATATGTATTCGTGTCAAAATGACATAGAAACATCTTTTCCTATTCTATTTTGCCTGGAAACGCTTCCAACACGTGTGCGTGTCGCGTGAAAAATAGATTTCTAGAATGCACGCGTTTTCCGCGCGTCTCGAGCTGCACCCAGACGCGTGTGTCACGCAGGCAGTTAACATCATGGGAGCCGAAATAAAAACGGACACGACACGCAGCCAGTGTGTGTCAGGCCTTTACAAATCTGGAACGCGGTCATTCTTAGAAGCGATAGCCTACTAATAAATTAAGGAATCGTGATGTATTTCATTTCCGGTTTTCTTTTGAAGTATCGGTGCACCGTGCAACAGAGCAAGGTAGGCAACTTACTTCCATATGTCACTCCTCCTCGCGTCATCTTTTTCTACGAGTCGTGGACCACTTGTGCTCATAGACAGTATATAAACGATTATGCTCGCACATGCAGCCATCTCTGTAGTGTTTTGTCACATGACACTGACAGCAGCAGGTTCTTTGCTGCGTGCGTCAGGAAAAAAACACAGACGTCCATAGGGAGGCTTTTTTTTTTTTTTTTTAAGTATCGATACTGATAAATGTAGGTATCGTGACGTTTTTAATTTCCGAGTATCGCGATACTTTTGAAGTATCGATACATCGTGCAACACTACTCTCCACCCTCAGACAGTTCTCCTGCTCTGGGAGGTCTTCGGGAAGGCAGAAGTAGATCTTTTCGCCTCAGAAGACAACTGTCAATGCCCAATCTTTTTCTCAAAGAGCAGGGATGCGTTGGCCCACGACTGGCCCAACCTTCCTCTCTATGCGTTCCCCCCGGTCTCGATGCTCCCTCAGGTCATCGAACGGATCAGGAACACGAAAAGCGCAGTGCTATTAGTAGCTCCTCTCTGGCGGACCCAGGTTTGGTTCCCAGAGTTGATGCAGCTGTCTGTAGCAGACCCGTGGCCAATCCCAGTGAGGCGCGACCTCCTGACTCAGGCCAACAGGACAATCTGGCATCCCCGTCCCGACTTATGGGCCCTACATGTATGGCCACTCAACGGGTACCCCAGAACCTCCCAGAGGGCGTCCTGAATACTATAAAGGAAGCTAGAGCTCCGTCTACCAGACGCCTCTATCTCAGTAAATGGTCAGTGTTTTCCAGCTGGTGTTTAGCTCGAGACCTCGACCCATACACTTGTGAAGTACCAAGAGTACTGTCTTTTCTACAGGAGATGTTGGACGCGGGTCGCTCCCCCTCCACTCTCAAAGTGTACGTGGCAGCCATTGCTGCTTTTCACGTATTGGAAGCCGGGGCCTCCTTAGGAAAAAGCGACCTTATAGTTTGCTTCCTCAGGGGCGCCAGGAGGCTTAACCCGCCTCGGCCACCGTCTGTTCCGGCCTGGGACCTCTCCTTGGTCCTGCGGGCTCTTAAGGGACCTCCCTTTGAACCACTTCAGTCAGCTGATCCTAAGTCTCTCTCTCTGAAAACCGCCCTGCTTCTAGCACTGGCGTCAGTAAAGAGAATAGGGGATTTACAGGCGCTGTCTACCAGCGCTTCCTGTCTGGAGTTTGGTCCTAATGACTCCAAGGTCATTCTTAGGCCAAGACATGGATATGTTCCTAAGGTGCTCTCAACTCCGTTCAGAGCCCAGGTTATTTCTCTGTCAGCTCTCCCCTCCTCCGAGGAGGATAGCGATTCTCTCATGCTTTGCCCAGTCAGAGCTTTGAGAATTTATCTGGAGCGTTCAGCCTCTTTCAGACAGTCTGAACAGCTCTTTGTGTGTTTCGGGGGCCGATCCAAGGGCCTCCCGGTCACTAAAACCACACTGTCCAGATGGATAGTTGACGCCATTGCCCTGGCTTACACCTCACTGGGCCTCTCTTGTCCCATAGGTGTTAGAGCTCATTCCACGAGAGGTGTTGCCTCTTCGTGGGCTTGGTCAAGTGGTATTCCCATTGAAGACATTTGTGCGGCGGCCGGCTGGTCCGCTCCGTCCACATTTGTGAGATTCTATAATCTGGATGTCCCTGCTCTGCAGACATGCGTTCTTTCTGTCTAGACTCTGGCTCTGTGGATCCAGACTAGTTTTGAACCATGGTCACTTGGGTATTCCCATCTATAGCATATGTGCGGCGGCCGGATATCCGCTCCGTCCACATTGTTGAATTATAGCTTTAATGCCCTTGCTTTGTAGCTACAGTTTTTCAGTCTAGACTCTGGCTCTGCTGACCCAGACTAGTTTGATGTTTAACACACGGTTATCACATTGTGGACTAAGTGACTGGCTTTGCCAGATTCGTTGATTATAAGTTGATGTCCCTGCTTTGCAGTTACAGTCTTTTCAGTCTGGACTCTGGCTCTGCGGACCCAGACTAGTTTGATATTAAACACACGGCTATCACCTTGTGGGTTAAATGACTGGCTCTGGCCAGTCTTTATTACGGATAATAGATGGGCCCGATGTTCGGTCTCTTTTTATCCTGGCTATTCTGTACTTCCCGGAACTCTGGTGAGTCAGAGCGGCCAAAAGATTAATAGCACGGCGTTTTAAATGGAAACGTTCCCATAAGCGTTTGCAACGCAGTACGAGAGAACGTTCTCGTAAGGGAACGTACTGGTTACTTTCGTAACCTCGGTTCCCTTAGAGATAAGGGAACGAGTACTGCGTTGCCTTGCCGTGCTATTTTTCTTATGGCAGGTTTGTCGCTTCAGTCGATTATACCTGTCAAATGGCGGATTCTATCTGTATTTATATGTTATGGTCACGTGTAGTTTCGCGCGCTTGACAGTGACAGAGCGCCAAGCGCCCTGATTGGCTCGCGCGCTTCTGTCTATCCGCCATTGGTTCGTGCAGTTGCCCACAGCACAGCCTATCAGCTCACTCACGTGGGTCTGATGCTCTCGCCTGTGCTGTAGCAAATGCGTTTTAAAATAAAGGCTTCAATATTCTCGAGAAAAGGAGTTTTCCCATAAGCGTTTGCAACGCAGTACTCGTTCCCTTATCTCTAAGGGAACCGAGGTTACGAAAGTAACCAGTACGTTTTTATGCACCATATCTGAAACAAATTAACTGAAAACGGAATGTATGCTGCATATTTTAATTCTTTTAAATCAAGTTGAAAGACTTTGCCACTACCCTTTATTAATTGGAAAGGAAAAAAATATTTTTTTATCATTTCTTTTCATGTTGCACTATGTTGCTGTTAAGTTTTATGTAAAGTATACTTTGAAAATTTGCATTAAATCAAAAACTATTATGTCTTACTCTAATCTAAAAACAAAAATATATTGGTATCTTTAATAATAATAAAAAATAGTAATGATAATATTCATAGTTTCATGCTTACCACCTTGAATTTAGATATGGGCACACATTGCAATAACACGTGCAGGTAACGTTAACTTGTTGGAGAAAAATAGTACTCTGCAATGGTAATGTTAAAATGTCACGGTTTCTACACATTATAACAACTAACTAATTTAAAAAATGAACATAACAAAAATAACACGCATACTTACAAGATCGAAGAAGAAATTTGAAGGTTTTCAGAGTGTTGCTCGCCCGTTGCTCTCTGACAGCTGCCTCGTGTAAAATAAAATAGGGTATATGTCGAACGTCGCATGACGAAACCGGAAACCTGGTCTCATCGCATCCGCTTGTCATAGAAAGTGTTAACAGCCGTATGAACTGATGCCGATATCTATGGAAGGTAATCAGCTAACCTACCTATCTCACTTTGTTATTAGCTTTTTATTCTATTTAAATATCTAAACGTTAGTGTGAAGATTTTTTTTTTTTTTACTTTTAAATATCGATCTTCACATGCGAGGGACATTGGTTATGATCATCTTTGCTCGCTCCTTTTAAGTTATCTTGAGTAAAACAGTAAAAAAATGCATGAAGCGCATACAAAAGACCTGAACCGGAAGCGATGCGTTCTGTTTTCCGGTTTCGTAATGCGGCGTTCGACATATACCCTATTGAAAAAGGCGGAAATGTGTATCGCGAGATCTGGCTAAAGTGATCTGTGCTGTGTTCCAGTCCAAAATTGTCATGCCCTTCACTCGCTAACTTCCCTCCGTCTCGTTCACTCGGATGTGCGTCATTGCTTACGTTGCACGAGTGCTCACTTACTGGCGGAACCGGAACTCGTGCATAAGGTTAAATGGAATGCCCTAAGCCCTTGATCACTTGTTATGGAGGTTGCCGTGGAGACCGTGGTCGCTCTTTCTTTAGGAGTGGTTTCACTTTGCAGAATTATATGGCAATATCTGCACCTGAAAAGACAGAGAGTGATGCAGTCCCAAATTCAGGTTGTTTATTTGTAACAGTCTAGTCTTGAATCTGTAATAATTTCAATATTGTTATTTCTATTTTTTTTTTAACCACAACTGCACCCATTAAAGAGCTATTTGTCCCTGAACGGACATCTTGTGAGTCGTGACTGTTTTTTTTATTTATTTTTTATTTTTTTTATAGCTTTTATTCATGACAATCATCAACTTAAACTAATTTAATTAATGTATTTATCATTAACTATCCTATTATAGTCATTAATGAATAGTCATACTAATAATGCACTAATGTAATGTGCTAATATAGCCTACTTATACATTTATTATTATTACTATTATTATTATTAGATGCAGTATATTGTTGTTATTGTTATTGTTATTTTATTTTATGTTATGTTATTTAAACCAAATATTTATTCTTCCAAATTCCAGGACCAAAGGCAAATTGCAAAGGTTAACCCCAATGTGCCAGTACTTCAAATTTACTTTGAAGAAATTGTGGACACAAAGACTGACTTCAGACTGTCTCAAGATGCCATATCTATGTTGGTTAGACTCCTTGGCATTAAAAAGAGGCATGGCTGGAATCCTGTAGTTGAGCTGCTTGTGTTTCTCTGTTGGCTTGGGCATGGGGCTTCTTATAGTGTTGTGTCTCATGTTTTCTTCATTCCAAAGACCAGTGTCTTTCGGATCGTCCATTCAATTGCCTTGAAAATTGTAGCTCTACAAAACAAGTGTATTCAATTTCCTAAACCTCAGGACTCAGACAAAGTTGGAGAAGGATTTGCCAGACCGGCCCATAGCCATTTCTTCAAGGTGGCGTAGTATCTTCTTTAAGGCCCTTGAAGTTGACTCACATTTTGTCCCTGACGTCATCACATGTTATACTGTATTGCATAATATATGCCTTGGGGTTGGGGACCTGAGGCAGCAGAAAATGATGTGGGACCACCTCCTCAAATGGGTTATGGAGACCTGAGTGCAGTAGCTGTGAGGAACACACTCACTCGCCAGATTTCAGCACCCAGGACCCAGCTACATGACCACAACTACTTGTAGGCAGTAAACTGTATTTCTTTCATAAAATGTGAGACATTTTTGTTTAAGGAAATCATTTGCTACACATGTAAATAGTTTAATGTTTAAAACTGTAGTGGTAATTATACATTCAGACTCATTTTTCTTTTTATTGAAAACTTTGCAGTGTAAATAGTGAAATGAATTCAAAATATTTGTAATTCAAGAAAAGTAATGTGCAAAGTATGTAAAGTCAAAATTAAATGTTCCATATTAAACTGAAATAATTCACTTAATTACGTTTTTCTTGTGAATAAGTACTGCAATTACTGTAACTAGCCAAGAAATAAACCATAATTGGGAGAAAAAACATCTTAAATCTCCTTTTATGACAGTTTGGCAACACATCAATTAATAACAACTAAATATTATGCAAAATACTGAAAAACGGCAACAATCCTTGTTCCTTTTTTAGTATTGCATTGCTAGCGCTTAGAACTGTCAGCCAGCCTCTCTAGTATGTCTAAGAGGCGGTCAGTCTGACATTGCAGATTCTGAAACCTCTCTGCGTCTCTGTCTGCCTCCCTCTGCATAAAATTAAGCAAATGGTCTTTCCTTCGTCTTTTGGGTGTGGGTGTTTTGGGGCTGTTGTCAGAGGAAGCAGACGGAGAGGCAGGCGAGAGAGCAGTGGCTGATGTGACAAAGGATGATGATGATGGTTGTGGTTGGGGTTGGCTATTGGTAATGATGTCTGCTGTTGATGGCTGTGTGTGGGTTGGGGATTCTGGGGCCGCAGGTGGAGGTGGATCTGGCATGTAAGAGGATGGCACTGGCTGGTTAGTTGGTGGGGTAGCCAAAGCAGATGATATTAAAACAGGGGGCGTAATGCTGGCCCTTGCTCCAATAGTGGAATGCATCAAACCAAACCACTTCCATGTGCAGGCACTGGGTTCCCCCTGGTCTGTCCCAGTGCCAGTTGGAGGGTTCCGGAGCTCCTAAATAAGGTTTGAAAGAACAGAACACTGTTACAATTTGTAAAACTGTACCAATATAATTTCAAAGTGTACAGCAGCAACTCAGCACTTAAATGTCAGCAGCGTAGAATACAGAACACTTGTATAATCATGCCAGATGCTACCTTATATTTTTTCTTTAAATTTTCCCATTTTTTTGAAGCCTGGGCACCTGTCACCTTTCCATCCAACATCATTTCTTTAACAATTGTCCTGGTCAGAGACATAAACACAGCTGATAATAATAATAATAATAATAATAATAACATGAATGTCCAGTATTCTGTTATTTCCAAAACAATTACTTGTTTTATGTGTGACAGTGAATAACAGACATAATAATGTACTTCAAAAAAAAAAAAAAAAAAAAAATGCAAATATGGCTAATGAAATGTAACATTTCTGATAGGAATACTCACTCCCACGCCAGTTTGGCAGCATTTCTCCAGCCAGTAAACAGGCTGCCATTTGCTCCTCTAAGTTTAATAAGCTTCTCAGTGTCTTGATCTGACCCTATACAATAACACACTTGGCTGTAATACATTTGACATTTGTAATACATTAAACATTCTTACAATTTCTGTGTAGTTAATGTTAAATTATGTAAACCACTTTTCTGCTAGTTGGTTTATTATTAACATTGCAGTTTTCTTTATTAATGTGCTTTAATGCAAATGAAGCCTGTAGCCTAAGTCTTACACAACCATAAAATGTAATATTACAATGAACAATTCTTTACAAATCTAAACAATAAGCAGTTAATGTATTTACATGTGTTGTTTCATCTTAATATAAATATTATAAACTGCTTAAGTGACCTAAGTTCACTTACAGGTGTAAAGTACTTTTCCCTCCATCTGTGCAAGGTGTCAGGTGTGGATAAATGAAGTGCAAGCGCTGTGAGTGCGAGCTGCTGATATGACGTCACAATCATACTGCATTGTGGGACATATAGGTACCTGAAGTGTACATATGAAGTAGACTCGCTCCCTCGGTCAAAATCGAGGGAACGAGGGTCTGTCCATCTAAACTTCCCTCGTCCACTTCACGAAGTGGAACGCACTTCAAAATGGCGGCGGGGATTCCCTCGAGGGGAAGTGCTTAGGGAAGTTCGCAAGTGCGTGTCTAAAAGTGGACTGGAACGCAGCCCTAGTCGCGCAATGCCAGTAGTCCCAGTAGCCTAGTCATATCTCAGTAGTGTTTCGATTGTGCCATATAGCGGTTGAGAAATGCCATTGCATTTGATTTAATTTGAAATGATAGACAGTCATATGTTTATGTGTGACAGCAAACATTAAGCTGTGTGAGCGAAAACATTTTTAAGACTAATATTCTTATACTAGCTCGCTGGTCTGAATCTGGGCTATAGCCAAGCCGTACGTAGACCAGATTGCTTTGATTTCGCCAGGTGGGCTAAAGCAGACCGCATATAGCCCGTCCAATTCGGAGCTAAATCGTGACTACAGATCGACCATGTCGTAAAATGACACATTGAACCTTGTAGATATCATTACCAATGCGAACGTGATGAAATATCAACCATTTCATGCACTTCCTGGCAAAAAAACTACAATTAATCAGTTTTGACTAAATGTGGGCTACAATAGCCGGGTCTGAATACGAGCTAAATCGTGGCTACGCACAGCCTACACATATAACATGTAAAATAAAGCAAAGTAAACAACTTGTAATCACAGCTGACTTTGCTTACATGATGGAATATCATACATCTCACAAGTTATTTTTGAAAAAAATACATTTATCCAGATTAAATGTTATTTGGGCTAAAAGTGGGTTACATATAGCCGGACTATATCGGGCAGTGCTCGAATTGAGTCAAGTCTTATGGGGGGTCCCCAAGTTTTTTTGGGCGGGGGGTTGGTTAGTCTCGCAATATACACTTTATACAAAATATACAATATATTTGAATATGCATAAATATATACTATGTATTAAAAACGCTTGAATTCATATATATACTGTATATATATATATATATATATATATATATATATATTATATTATTTTAAATTACTTATATAGAAAAGTGTAATTTATATCTTGTGATCAAAGCTGAATTTTCAGCATCATTACTCCAGTCTTCAGTGTCACATGATCCTTCAGAAATCACTCTAATATGATGGTTTGATGAACAGTTATGATTATTAATGTTGGAAACAGTTCATATTTGTGTGGAAACCATCATACATTTTATTTTTCAGGATTTTTTGATGAATAGTAAGTTCAAAAGAACAGCATTTATTTGAAACATAATCTTCAGTCTTTACTGTCACTTTTGATCAATTTAATGCAACCGTACTGAATAAAAGTATTAATTTCTTTCCCAACATTTTTTTATAAATTATAACCGCAAGCTTTTGAATGGTAGTGTGTAAAATGTTACAAAAGTTTATATTTCATAAATAAATAAATTATTATAATAAATTATTATAATAAATAAATAAAAAAAATACTGTAAATAACTGTTTTCAACATTGATATTAATCATAAATGTTTGTTGAGCATCAAGTCATCATATTAGAAGGATTTCTGAAGGATCATGTGATGAACACTGGAGTAACGATGGTGAAAATTCAGCATTGATCACAGAAATAAATTATATTTTATTGTATTATTATTTTACATTGTAATAATATTTCAATATATTAGTTTTTACTGTATTTTGGATCAAATCAATGCAGGCTTGGTGAACAGAAGAGACTTTTGAATTTTGTACATCCAACAGAATGATTCTAGCTTTATTTACCAATGTAGTATTTACCCTAAAAACAACTGGATGATTGATGTGACACTGTGATAATGTTTGTTCCAAAAGACTTGATTAAATGCATGAAACTTGTTTATTATAAATTGTGACAAAACAGGCTGTCAGCCTGTGTGTTGGTTGGGATTTTTCAACTATTTCAGCACATATGATTTTTAAATAGTTACGTCCAGTAACGTTAGCAGCTAGGCTAGTTGGGGTGGCGGCAAAGCACTGTCATGAGTGAGTGAGTCAGCAGACTATTCAACCATTTCAGTGAAAAAGCCTGCTTTATTCATAAACAAACAATACTATTGCAATCAAAATAAATCATTGCTATTTCAAGAGTGAATCCCGCATAAATGCATATGTAATTCCCAAAATTTTGCCGTGTTTATACAGCCTTTGGTCCTAGCAGCATGAAAAACAAGTCATATAACAGTTAGCGCTAACAGTTACAAATAAATACAAAGAATGGATATTAGAAAGCATAGAAAGCGCACAACGAGCGCTCCCTTTATAATTACTAAAAAGCTGTTATCTTCATCGAGATCTCTAGCACTCCTATAGAACCAGGACTATTAATTATGAAAAAAAATAGTAACTTGAGCCTAAATGTTTCCAATTTATGCTATATAAAAGCCCCGACATGGAGTGGATAGATATAAAGTAGAAAGATATATAGCGAGAGACAATTACCCCTCAAAAAAGTCAGTAAGAAGCTTTCTCTTCCCGACTGCGAGTGGAGGTTTATTTTTCTCCATATTTTAAAATCTAAAATTAGCTTCCTTCACTAGAGGTGGGCGGATCGATCCTAAAATATCGATACTTCGATACTGACGTGGTATCGAAAAGGATCGATCCTCACATAAAAATATCGATCCAAATTTTTTTTACCAGTAATTTTTATTAATTTAGCACGCAATTCAGTGCGTAAAATAAGCTTCTAAGTGGAAAAATAAGCGAATGTTAGCGGATAATTGTGTAGGATAGAACTTTTTCTCCTAGTCATCTGGATACAAGACGAAACCAATCAATCACAGAAGAGCGTTCGATGCTGGTGCTCACAGGCACGTTTGGGAAACGAAGCCTTGCTTAGATGACAGAGAAACAATCGGGAGTTATTTCGCAATAAACAAAGCAAAAGTGTATATAACGGTTCAAAATGTTGAGGACAGTAAGATTTTTTTTAAATGAAATTAATATTTTTATTCAACAAGGATCGATGCATTAAATTGATCAAAAGTGACAGTCAAGGGTTTTTCACTGTTAAAAAAATCTACTTCATATAAATGCTGTTCTTTTAACTTGGTTCATCAAATAATTCTGCATCATGGTTTCCACAAAAAAATATGAAACTGTTTTCAACATTGATAATAAGAAATGTTTTCTGAGCTGTAAATCAGCATATTAAAATGAAATATCATCATGACTGGAGTAATGATGCCGAAAATTACGCTTTGATCAACTGAATAAATTACAGTTTAGTATGACATAGAAAACAGATAGCCTATGTTAAATTGTAATATTACAGTTTTTACTGTATTTTTGATCAAATAAATGCAGAAGAGAATTAAAAATCTTACAGACCCCAAACTTTTGAACAGTAGGCTAGTGTACAATAGTACTTTTACTATAATTAGGGTAGTTTTGTAAAAGTCACTGACTAATAATTACAGGCGAGTTGAGAGCACAAATCACAAAATATTTAGTAGTCATGAAAACGTTTTCAGATTTAGCATATTAATGATGCATTCACCTCATAAATCATGACACACTGCTCTAGCACAGGAAAGTGCATACAAGTTCAAGAGCATGCTTTTAAAATTAAAAAGTATTGGTATCGGTATCGATATCGGCGATACTGGCCTTGTATTTACTTGGTATCGGATCGATACCAAAATTTGGAGTATCGCCCACCTCTATCCTTCACCGGAGCGGCGCCAAACAAACAGTCCTGTCAGTCGACGATGTCATGCGCGCGCACAGCGCTCTTTAGGCGGGGCGTTTACATTTTAAAGAGACACTACAACTAGCCTATAAACTCACTTAAAATAAATTATTGTAAATAATCAGTTCACGAATCACGATATTTACCGTATCCTTTGCATGCATTTATTTTGATTTGTCATTATTATTTTTACTAAAATAAAAATTTCCGAGGGACCCCCCTAATTCTATTTTCTACTTCTTATGGGGGGTCCCTAATACCTTATGGGGGGTCCCGGATCCCCCCAGCCCCCCCTCAATTCGAGCACTGATATCGGGTCTATATTTAACCCAGACGTTGAAATGACGGCTATTGCTTGCTGGGTGGTGTTCTGAGGTAGATGTGCAGCACAAGGCCAATGGATGCAGCGAGAGCCAGACAGGATAATACAGCACACGTAGATGGACTCACAGGGATAACGTTTAACGGTACAAGACACATTACATTAATAAAAATCATGTAGTTTCCTATCCTTGCCTTGTTTTTGAATACATAAATCGAATAGAGTATAAAAATACATTTCAGAGAAAGTTTTTCTCACTCTTATCCACTGGCCGAATTATATTTTTAATTGAAGCAGATAGGCCTTGGGCATTATTTGCACAAAACTATTTTCTCAGACAATCTGGTATTATCATGATAAGCAATTATCTCTGTGGTTAAAACATTAAAACACAGCACGCCACAGGAAAAGTGTTTAAAAACACCGCATCCACAACAAATATTTCTATTGATTGAATTTGAATATAAAAAATGTTGTAACTTCTCAGTAATGATTTCATGTTTAAGTGTTTAACTCCATTAATTTGAATGGCATATTTAATCTAAATGTTTATATCAGAAGTAAAACATAGTTTCCCACTGAGCAAGCGACGTCTGTGGACGTACAAAACAGGTTGATATCAAGTCCGCCCGTCCAGGCCATGATCTGAACGTCCGTTGACATCCAGAAACAGTCCATAAATGACGTGAATAAAGATGTCCAATCCGGCCATAATCTAAACGTCCACTGACAGCCAGAACTAGATAAGAAAAGACGTTCATACTGGCTATAATCTGGACGTCCGTTGACATCCAGAAACAGTCCATAAATGACGTGAATAAAGATGTCCAATCCGGCCATAATCTAAACGTCCACTGACAGCCAGAACTAGTTCAGAACAGACGTTCATACTGGCTATAATCTGGACGTCCGTTGACATCCAGAAACAGTCCATAAATGACGTGAATAAAGATGTCCAATCCGGCCATAATCTAAACGTCCACTGACAGCCAGAACTAGTTCAGAAAAGACGTTCATACTGACTATAATCTGGACGTCCGTTGACATCCAGAAACAGTCCATAAATGACGTGAATAAAGATGTCCAATCCGGCCATAATCTAAACGTCCACTGACAGCCAGAACTAGTTCAGAACAGACGTTCATACTGGCTATAATCTGGACGTCCGTTGACATCCAGAAACAGTCCATAAATGACGTGAATAAAGATGTCCAATCCGGCCATAATCTAAACGTCCACTGACAGCCAGAACTAGTTCAGAAAAGACGTTCATACTGGCTATAATCTGGACGTCCGTTGACATCCAGAAACAGTCCATAAATGACGTGAATAAAGATGTCCAATCCGGCCATAATCTAAACGTCCACTGACAGCCAGAACTAGTTCAGAAAAGACGTTCATACTGGCTATAATCTGGACGTCCGTTGACATCCAGAAACAGTCCATAAATGACGTGAATAAAGATGTCCAATCCGGCCATAATCTAAACGTCCACTGACAGCCAGAACTAGTTCAGAACAGACGTTCATACTGGCTATAATCTGGACGTCCGTTGACATCCAGAAACAGTCCATAAATGACGTGAATAAAGATGTCCAATCCGGCCATAATCTAAACGTCCACTGACAGCCAGAACTAGTTCAGAAAAGACGTTCATACTGACTATAATCTGGACGTCCGTTGACATCCAGAAACAGTCCATAAATGACCTGAATAAAGATGTCCAATCCGGCCATAATCTAAACGTCCACTGACAGCCAGAACAAGTTCAGAAAAGACGTTCATACTGACTATAATCTGGACATCCAGAAACAGTCCATAAATGACGTGAATAAAGATGTCCAATCCGGCCATAATCTAAACGTCCACTGACAGCCAGAACTAGTTCAGAACAGACGTTCATACTGGCTATAATCTGGACGTCCGTTGACATCCAGAAACAGTCCATAAATGACGTGAATAAAGATGTCCAATCCGGCCATAATCTAAACGTCCACTGACAGCCAGAACTAGTTCAGAAAAGACGTTCATACTGGCTATAATCTGGACGTCCGTTGACATCCAGAAACAGTCCATAAATGACGTGAATAAAGATGTCCAATCCGGCCATAATCTAAACGTCCACTGACAGCCAGAACTAGATAAGAAAAGACGTTCATACTGGCTATAATCTGGACGTCCGTTGACATCCAGAAACAGTCCATAAATGACGTGAATAAAGATGTCCAATCCGGCCATAATCTAAACGTCCACTGACAGCCAGAACTAGTTCAGAAAAGACGTTCATACTGGCTATAATCTGGACGTCCGTTGACATCCAGAAACAGTCCATAAATGACGTGAATAAAGATGTCCAATCCGGCCATAATCTAAACGTCCACTGACAGCCAGAACTAGTTCAGAACAGACGTTCATACTGACTATAATCTGGACGTCCGTTGACATCCAGAAACAGTCCATAAATGACCTGAATAAAGATGTCCAATCCGGCCATAATCTAAACGTCCACTGACAGCCAGAACTAGTTCAGAACAGACGTTCATACTGGCTATAATCTGGACGTCCGTTGACATCCAGAAACAGTCCATAAATGACGTGAATAAAGATGTCCAATCCGGCCATAATCTAAACGTCCACTGACAGCCAGAACTAGATAAGAAAAGACGTTCATACTGGCTATAATCTGGACGTCCGTTGACATCCAGAAACAGTCCATAAATGACGTGAATAAAGATGTCCAATCCGGCCATAATCTAAACGTCCACTGACAGCCAGAACTAGTTCAGAAAAGACGTTCATACTGGCTATAATCTGGACGTCCGTTGACATCCAGAAACAGTCCATAAATGACGTGAATAAAGATGTCCAATCCGGCCATAATCTAAACGTCCACTGACAGCCAGAACTAGATAAGAAAAGACGTTCATACTGACTATAATCTGGACGTCCGTTGACATCCAGAAACAGTCCATAAATGACGTGAATAAAGATGTCCAATCCGGCCATAATCTAAACGTCCACTGACAGCCAGAACTAGTTCAGAACAGACGTTCATACTGACTATAATCTGGACGTCCGTTGACATCCAGAAACAGTCCATAAATGACGTGAATAAAGATGTCCAATCCGGCCATAATCTAAACGTCCACTGACAGCCAGAACTAGTTCAGAACAGACGTTCATACTGGCTATAATCTGGACGTCCGTTGACATCCAGAAACAGTCCATAAATGACGTGAATAAAGATGTCCAATCCGGCCATAATCTAAACGTCCACTGACAGCCAGAACTAGTTCAGAAAAGACGTTCATACTGACTATAATCTGGACATCCGTTGACATCCAGAAACAGTCCATAAATGACCTGAATAAAGATGTCCAATCCGGCCATAATCTAAACGTCCACTGACAGCCAGAACTAGTTCAGAACAGACGTTCATACTGACTATAATCTGGACGTCCGTTGACATCCAGAAACAGTCCATAAATGACGTGAATAAAGATGTCCAATCCGGCCATAATCTAAACGTCCACTGACAGCCAGAACTAGTTCAGAACAGACGTTCATACTGGCTATAATCTGGACGTCCGTTGACATCCAGAAACAGTCCATAAATGACGTGAATAAAGATGTCCAATCCGGCCATAATCTAAACGTCCACAGACAGCCAGAACTAGTTCAGAACAGACGTTCATACTGACTATAATCTGGACGTCCGTTGACATCCAGAAACAGTCCATAAATGACGTGAATAAAGATGTCCAATCCGGCCATAATCTAAACGTCCACTGACAGCCAGAACTAGTTCAGAAAAGACGTTCATACTGACTATAATCTGGACGTCCGTTGACATCCAGAAACAGTCCATAAATGACCTGAATAAAGATGTCCAATCCGGCCATAATCTAAACGTCCACTGACAGCCAGAACTAGTTCAGAACAGACGTTCATACTGGCTATAATCTGGACGTCCGTTGACATCCAGAAACAGTCCATAAATGACCTGAATAAAGATGTCCAATCCGGCCATAATCTAAACGTCCACTGACAGCCAGAACTAGTTCAGAAAAGACGTTCATACTGGCTATAATCTGGACGTCCGTTGACATCCAGAAACAGTCCATAAATGACGTGAATAAAGATGTCCAATCCGGCCATAATCTAAACGTCCACTGACAGCCAGAACTAGTTCAGAAAAGACGTTCATACTGGCTATAATCTGGACGTCCGTTGACATCCAGAAACAGTCCATAAATGACCTGAATAAAGATGTCCAATCCGGCCATAATCTAAACGTCCACTGACAGCCAGAACTAGTTCAGAACAGACGTTCATACTGGCTATAATCTGGACGTCCGTTGACATCCAGAAACAGTCCATAAATGACCTGAATAAAGATGTCCAATCCGGCCATAATCTAAACGTCCACTGACAGCCAGAACTAGTTCAGAAAAGACGTTCATACTGGCTATAATCTGGACGTCCGTTGACATCCAGAAACAGTCCATAAATGACCTGAATAAAGATGTCCAATCCGGCCATAATCTAAACGTCCACTGACAGCCAGAACTAGTTCAGAACAGACGTTCATACTGGCTATAATCTGGACGTCCGTTGACATCCAGAAACAGTCCATAAATGACGTGAATAAAGATGTCCAATCCGGCCATAATCTAAACGTCCACTGACAGCCAGAACTAGTTCAGAACAGACGTTCATACTGGCTATAATCTGGACGTCCGTTGACATCCAGAAACAGTCCATAAATGACGTGAATAAAGATGTCCAATCCGGCCATAATCTAAACGTCCACTGACAGCCAGAACTAGTTCAGAACAGACGTTCATACTGGCTATAATCTGGACGTCCGTTGACATCCAGAAACAGTCCATAAATGACGTGAATAAAGATGTCCAATCCGGCCATAATCTAAACGTCCACTGACAGCCAGAACTAGTTCAGAACAGACGTTCATACTGGCTATAATCTGGACGTCCGTTGACATCCAGAAACAGTCCATAAATGACGTGAATAAAGATGTCCAATCCGGCCATAATCTAAACGTCCACTGACAGCCAGAACTAGTTAAGAAAAGACGTTCATACTGACTATAATCTGGACGTCCGTTGACATCCAGAAACAGTCCATAAATGACCTGAATAAAGATGTCCAATCCGGCCATAATCTAAACGTCCACTGACAGCCAGAACTAGTTCAGAACAGACGTTCATACTGGCTATAATCTGGACGTCCGTTGACATCCAGAAACAGTCCATAAATGACGTGAATAAAGATGTCCAATCCGGCCATAATCTAAACGTCCACTGACAGCCAGAACTAGTTCAGAAAAGACGTTCATACTGACTATAATCTGGACGTCCGTTGACATCCAGAAACAGTCCATAAATGACGTGAATAAAGATGTCCAATCCGGCCATAATCTAAACGTCCACTGACAGCCAGAACTAGTTAAGAAAAGACGTTCATACTGGCTATAATCTGGACGTCCGTTGACATCCAGAAACAGTCCATAAATGACGTGAATAAAGATGTCCAATCCGGCCATAATCTAAACGTCCACTGACAGCCAGAACTAGTTCAGAACAGACGTTCATACTGGCTATAATCTGGACGTCCGTTGACATCCAGAAACAGTCCATAAATGACGTGAATAAAGATGTCCAATCCGGCCATAATCTAAACGTCCACTGACAGCCAGAACTAGTTAAGAAAAGACGTTCATACTGGCTATAATCTGGACGTCCGTTGACATCCAGAAACAGTCCATAAATGACGTGAATAAAGATGTCCAATCCGGCCATAATCTAAACGTCCACTGACAGCCAGAACTAGTTCAGAACAGACGTTCATACTGGCTATAATCTGGACGTCCGTTGACATCCAGAAACAGTCCATAAATGACGTGAATAAAGATGTCCAATCCGGCCATAATCTAAACGTCCACTGACAGCCAGAACTAGTTAAGAAAAGACGTTCATACTGGCTATAATCTGGACGTCCGTTGACATCCAGAAACAGTCCATAAATGACGTGAATAAAGATGTCCAATCCGGCCATAATCTAAACGTCCACTGACAGCCAGAACTAGTTCAGAACAGACGTTCATACTGGCTATAATCTGGACGTCCGTTGACATCCAGAAACAGTCCATAAATGACGTGAATAAAGATGTCCAATCCGGCCATAATCTAAACGTCCACTGACAGCCAGAACTAGTTAAGAAAAGACGTTCATACTGGCTATAATCTGGACGTCCGTTGACATCCAGAAACAGTCCATAAATGACGTGAATAAAGATGTCCAATCCGGCCATAATCTAAACGTCCACTGACAGCCAGAACTAGTTAAGAAAAGACGTTCATACTGGCTATAATCTGGACGTCCGTTGACATCCAGAAACAGTCCATAAATGACCTGAATAAAGATGTCCAATCCGGCCATAATCTAAACGTCCACTGACAGCCAGAACTAGTTCAGAACAGACGTTCATACTGACTATAATCTGGACGTCCGTTGACATCCAGAAACAGTCCATAAATGACCTGAATAAAGATGTCCAATCCGGCCATAATCTAAACGTCCACTGACAGCCAGAACTAGTTCAGAACAGACGTTCATACTGGCTATAATCTGGACGTCCGTTGACATCCAGAAACAGTCCATAAATGACGTGAATAAAGATGTCCAATCCGGCCATAATCTAAACGTCCACTGACAGCCAGAACTAGTTCAGAAAAGACGTTCATACTGACTATAATCTGGACGTCCGTTGACATCCAGAAACAGTCCATAAATGACGTGAATAAAGATGTCCAATCCGGCCATAATCTAAACGTCCACTGACAGCCAGAACTAGTTCAGAACAGACGTTCATACTGGCTATAATCTGGACGTCCGTTGACATCCAGAAACAGTCCATAAATGACCTGAATAAAGATGTCCAATCCGGCCATAATCTAAACGTCCACTGACAGCCAGAACTAGTTCAGAAAAGACGTTCATACTGACTATAATCTGGACATCCGTTGACATCCAGAAACAGTCCATAAATGACCTGAATAAAGATGTCCAATCCGGCCATAATCTAAACGTCCACTGACAGCCAGAACTAGTTCAGAACAGACGTTCATACTGGCTATAATCTGGATGTCCGTTGACATCCAGAAACAGTCCATAAATGACCTGAATAAAGATGTCCAATCCGGCCATAATCTAAACGTCCACTGACAGCCAGAACTAGTTCAGAACAGACGTTCATACTGGCTATAATCTGGATGTCCGTTGACATCCAGAAACAGTCCATAAATGACGTGAATAAAGATGTCCAATCCGGCCATAATCTAAACGTCCACAGACAGCCAGAACTAGTTCAGAACAGACGTTCATACTGACTATAATCTGGACGTCCGTTGACATCCAGAAACAGTCCATAAATGACCTGAATAAAGATGTCCAATCCGGCCATAATCTAAACGTCCACAGACAGCCAGAACTAGTTCAGAACAGACGTTCATACTGGCTATAATCTGGATGTCCGTTGACATCCAGAAACAGTCCATAAATGACCTGAATAAAGATGTCCAATCCGGCCATAATCTAAACGTCCACTGACAGCCAGAACTAGTTCAGAACAGACGTTCATACTGGCTATAATCTGGACGTCCGTTGACATCCAGAAACAGTCCATAAATGACCTGAATAAAGATGTCCAATCCGGCCATAATCTAAACGTCCACTGACAGCCAGAACTAGTTCAGAACAGACGTTCATACTGGCTATAATCTGGACGTCCGTTGACATCCAGAAACAGTCCATAAATGACCTGAATAAAGATGTCCAATCCGGCCATAATCTAAACGTCCACTGACAGCCAGAACTAGTTCAGAAAAGACGTTCATACTGGCTATAATCTGGACGTCCGTTGACATCCAGAAACAGTCCATAAATGACCTGAATAAAGATGTCCAATCCGGCCATAATCTAAACGTCCACTGACAGCCAGAACTAGTTCAGAACAGACGTTCATACTGGCTATAATCTGGACGTCCGTTGACATCCAGAAACAGTCCATAAATGACCTGAATAAAGATGTCCAATCCGGCCATAATCTAAACGTCCACTGACAGCCAGAACTAGTTCAGAACAGACGTTCATACTGGCTATAATCTGGACGTCCGTTGACATCCAGAAACAGTCCATAAATGACCTGAATAAAGATGTCCAATCCGGCCATAATCTAAACGTCCACTGACAGCCAGAACTAGTTCAGAACAGACGTTCATACTGGCTATAATCTGGATGTCCGTTGACATCCAGAAACAGTCCATAAATGACCTGAATAAAGATGTCCAATCCGGCCATAATCTAAACGTCCACTGACAGCCAGAACTAGTTCAGAACAGACGTTCATACTGGCTATAATCTGGATGTCCGTTGACATCCAGAAACAGTCCATAAATGACCTGAATAAAGATGTCCAATCCGGCCATAATCTAAACGTCCACTGACAGCCAGAACTAGTTCAGAACAGACGTTCATACTGACTATAATCTGGACGTCCGTTGACATCCAGAAACAGTCCATAAATGACCTGAATAAAGATGTCCAATCCGGCCATAATCTAAACGTCCACAGACAGCCAGAACTAGTTCAGAAAAGACGTTCATACTGACTATAATCTGGATGTCCGTTGACATCCAGAAACAGTCCATAAATGACGTGAATAAAGATGTCCAATCCGGCCATAATCTAAACGTCCACTGACAGCCAGAACTAGTTCAGAAAAGACGTTCATACTGACTATAATCTGGATGTCCGTTGACATCCAGAAACAGTCCATAAATGACGTGAATAAAGATGTCCAATCCGGCCATAATCTAAACGTCCACTGACAGCCAGAACTAGTTCAGAACAGACGTTCATACTGGCTATAATCTGGACGTCCGTTGACATCCAGAAACAGTCCATAAATGACCTGAATAAAGATGTCCAATCCGGCCATAATCTAAACGTCCACTGACAGCCAGAACTAGTTCAGAAAAGACGTTCATACTGACTATAATCTGGACATCCGTTGACATCCAGAAACAGTCCATAAATGACCTGAATAAAGATGTCCAATCCGGCCATAATCTAAACGTCCACTGACAGCCAGAACTAGTTCAGAACAGACGTTCATACTGGCTATAATCTGGATGTCCGTTGACATCCAGAAACAGTCCATAAATGACCTGAATAAAGATGTCCAATCCGGCCATAATCTAAACGTCCACTGACAGCCAGAACTAGTTCAGAACAGACGTTCATACTGACTATAATCTGGATGTCCGTTGACATCCAGAAACAGTCCATAAATGACGTGAATAAAGATGTCCAATCCGGCCATAATCTAAACGTCCACTGACAGCCAGAACTAGTTCAGAACAGACGTTCATACTGGCTATAATCTGGACGTCCGTTGACATCCAGAAACAGTCCATAAATGACCTGAATAAAGATGTCCAATCCGGCCATAATCTAAACGTCCACTGACAGCCAGAACTAGTTCAGAAAAGACGTTCATACTGACTATAATCTGGACATCCGTTGACATCCAGAAACAGTCCATAAATGACGCGAATAAAGATGTCCAATCCGGCCATAATCTAAACGTCCACAGACAGCCAGAACTAGTTCAGAAAAGACGTTCATACTGACTATAATCTGGATGTCCGTTGACATCCAGAAACAGTCCATAAATGACGTGAATAAAGATGTCCAATCCGGCCATAATCTAAACGTCCACTGACAGCCAGAACTAGTTCAGAAAAGACGTTCATACTGACTATAATCTGGATGTCCGTTGACATCCAGAAACAGTCCATAAATGACGTGAATAAAGATGTCCAATCCGGCCATAATCTAAACGTCCACTGACAGCCAGAACTAGTTCAGAACAGACGTTCATACTGGCTATAATCTGGACGTCCGTTGACATCCAGAAACAGTCCATAAATGACGTGAATAAAGATGTCCAATCCGGCCATAATCTAAACGTCCACTGACAGCCAGAACTAGTTCAGAAAAGACGTTCATACTGACTATAATCTGGATGTCCGTTGACATCCAGAAACAGTCCATAAATGATGTGAATAAAGATGTCCAATCTGGCCATAATCTAAACGTCCACAGACAGCCAGAACTAGTTCAGAACAGACGTTCATACTGGCTATAATCTGGACGTCCGTTGACATCCAGAAACAGTCCATAAATGACCTGAATAAAGATGTCCAATCCGGCCATAATCTAAACGTCCACTGACAGCCAGAACTAGTTCAGAAAAGACGTTCATACTGACTATAATCTGGACGTCCGTTGACATCCAGAAACAGTCCATAAATGACGTGAATAAAGATGTCCAATCCGGCCATAATCTAAACGTCCACTGACAGCCAGAACTAGTTCAGAACAGACGTTCATACTGGCTATAATCTGGACGTCCGTTGACATCCAGAAACAGTCCATAAATGACCTGAATAAAGATGTCCAATCCGGCCATAATCTAAACGTCCACTGACAGCCAGAACTAGTTCAGAAAAGACGTTCATACTGACTATAATCTGGACGTCCGTTGACATCCAGAAACAGTCCATAAATGACCTGAATAAAGATGTCCAATCCGGCCATAATCTAAACGTCCACTGACAGCCAGAACTAGTTCAGAACAGACGTTCATACTGACTATAATCTGGACGTCCGTTGACATCCAGAAACAGTCCATAAATGACCTGAATAAAGATGTCCAATCCGGCCATAATCTAAACGTCCACTGACAGCCAGAACTAGTTAAGAAAAGACGTTCATACTGGCTATAATCTGGACGTCCGTTGACATCCAGAAACAGTCCATAAACGACGTGAATAAAGATGTCCAATCCGGCCATAATCTAAACGTCCACTGACAGCCAGAACTAGTTCAGAAAAGACGTTCATACTGGCTATAATCTGGACGTCCGTTGACATCCAGAAACAGTCCATAAATGACCTGAATAAAGATGTCCAATCCGGCCATAATCTAAACGTCCACTGACAGCCAGAACTAGTTCAGAACAGACGTTCATACTGGCTATAATCTGGACGTCCGTTGACATCCAGAAACAGTCCATAAATGACGTGAATAAAGATGTCCAATCCGGCCATAATCTAAACGTCCACTGACAGCCAGAACTAGTTCAGAACAGACGTTCATACTGGCTATAATCTGGACGTCCGTTGACATCCAGAAACAGTCCATAAATGACGTGAATAAAGATGTCCAATCCGGCCATAATCTAAACGTCCACTGACAGCCAGAACTAGTTCAGAACAGACGTTCATACTGACTATAATCTGGACGTCCGTTGACATCCAGAAACAGTCCATAAATGACCTGAATAAAGATGTCCAATCCGGCCATAATCTAAACGTCCACTGACAGCCAGAACTAGTTCAGAAAAGACGTTCATACTGGCTATAATCTGGACGTCCGTTGACATCCAGAAACAGTCCATAAATGACGTGAATAAAGATGTCCAATCCGGCCATAATCTAAACGTCCACTGACAGCCAGAACTAGTTCAGAACAGACGTTCATACTGGCTATAATCTGGACGTCCGTTGACATCCAGAAACAGTCCATAAATGACCTGAATAAAGATGTCCAATCCGGCCATAATCTAAACGTCCACTGACAGCCAGAACTAGTTCAGAAAAGACGTTCATACTGGCTATAATCTGGACGTCCGTTGACATCCAGAAACAGTCCATAAATGACGTGAATAAAGATGTCCAATCCGGCCATAATCTAAACGTCCACTGACAGCCAGAACTAGTTCAGAACAGACGTTCATACTGGCTATAATCTGGACGTCCGTTGACATCCAGAAACAGTCCATAAATGACCTGAATAAAGATGTCCAATCCGGCCATAATCTAAACGTCCACTGACAGCCAGAACTAGTTAAGAAAAGACGTTCATACTGGCTATAATCTGGACGTCCGTTGACATCCAGAAACAGTCCATAAATGACGTGAATAAAGATGTCCAATCCGGCCATAATCTAAACGTCCACTGACAGCCAGAACTAGTTCAGAACAGACGTTCATACTGGCTATAATCTGGACGTCCGTTGACATCCAGAAACAGTCCATAAATGACCTGAATAAAGATGTCCAATCCGGCCATAATCTAAACGTCCACTGACAGCCAGAACTAGTTCAGAACAGACGTTCATACTGGCTATAATCTGGACGTCCGTTGACATCCAGAAACAGTCCATAAATGACGTGAATAAAGATGTCCAATCCGGCCATAATCTAAACGTCCACTGACAGCCAGAACTAGTTCAGAACAGACGTTCATACTGACTATAATCTGGACGTCCGTTGACATCCAGAAACAGTCCATAAATGACGTGAATAAAGATGTCCAATCCGGCCATAATCTAAACGTCCACTGACAGCCAGAACTAGTTCAGAACAAAATGACAAACAATATCTGTAAATTAATTAACTGACTATATCATTAACTGTTAAATTGATCTTGCTGGTCAGACACCAACAGGGTTCATGATGCACACATGATGTTTTTAAGTCCTCCTGGGGTTTTACTATTTTACTATTTATGTTTTAAATTAATTTATGAAGCCACTGTAAAATGTATCATTACATGTTATATTGTTATACTATAATACTGTCATATTTTGTGCAGGCATTAGCTTACTTCATTGTAAATAGAAAAGCCTGGCAATGTAACTGCTAAATACCCAAGTATTGTGGTATTACATGTTTCTCACTGACACACTCATAACTCTTCAAGATCGGGCTAAAAGAAAATCCCAAGCTTCCTACTCATATTTTCATCATTGTGGCGGCGTTCATGTATGTTCAATTTGTAAATACGATATTTATGATACAGGTATGTTTTGAATGCATCAATAGCTTTAGTTTAGGGACAATCCATACAAACAATCTTTACTAAACAGACTGTCACAGTGAGAAGATTTTTGTCCTTTATCAATGCTAAAGGCCTAACCACTGCAGTTAACACCATGCTGTTAAATAAAAGTCTGTAGGCAAGTCTTAAGGTTAGGGTTAGGGTTAACTTTAACCCTTAATTTCTAACCCAGACCCGGTTTCACAGACAGGGTTTAGATAAAGCCAGGATTTGTCCTTAGTTCAATTTGGGTATTTAATTATAGCTTTTAAAAATGTGCCTTAGAAAAAAAAAAAAACATTACTGGCGTGCATCTTGAGACAAAACAATGGCACTGCCATAAGATATGTCAGTTGCTTTCAGGTAATACAGCTCAAACATGCATTTTAGTCTGGGACTACAGGCTTAAGTCTTGCCTGTGAAGTGTGAAACCCGGGGTATTATGTTGTAACTTGTATATAATTATGCCAATGTTACCAAAGTGTTGCGTTGGACAGAGGATTAACTCTAAACCAACAGGTTGTGTACCAGTGCCACTCAGGGTGAAAAAGGATGTTGACATTATTAGGCATAAGAGTGTTTCTAAAGGAAAGGTCAAGAATTTGTGAAAGTGTAAAAGGGTCATTATGGGTCACATGAATGTAACTGTCACCACCATGATACCCATTCATTACATTTTCATATAGATCTACATACAGAATTGTATATGAATATATGCAGTGTTTGCTCTGTTTAATACACTGTTTGCTCTATTAAATTGCGCTTTATCAGAACAGTGGTAAATAAATATTACATATGGTCAGTTACTGTAAGTTCTTACAGTATTTTTAATGTTTAATTTTTAATGTTTAATTTTTAATGTTTAATTTTTAATCATGCACTGCAATGAAAAAACAATTTAACCAATTGATTAAATATACAGCCAGCCTACAAATACAACCAAATAAATAGCACATTATATATATATATATATATATATATATATATATATATATATATATATATATATATATATATATATATATATATATATTCATATTTTCCTGTAATTGCAATGTTGCCACACTATTGGCTGTCTCTCCTCGCTGTTTTGAGCATGATTGATTATTCTCTGTTTATTCTGACTGTCATCCAGGAATCTAGCCAATGACAACTAAGCGCGCCTTTACGAGTCAAGTTTGAATAAACGTCAGTTGAGCGAGTCGGTGTTTGCTTTGCTGCTGCGCGGGATCTTCAATATTAGCCTATTCTGTGGGTTTTACATCGTCTAAAACATGGATTATTTTACATCGGACTGCTAAAGAATTTTAACAACGGACATATTGCAATCTACGGAAGGTAAATAACTTTATTTTATACAAATTCTGCTACATCAAGATATAGTGTATTAAATTGAGAATCTAAACGCGATTAGAGCAAAATTATTAGTGCATACGGTATTCCCAATGTATTAATGTTATGTGCTGCTAGCATGTGTAACGTTAACTTGTCTAACTTTATGATAAAAAATAAATGCTTTACAACGAGTGAACTGAGAATATTGTATCTTTAGACAGAAAGGAACTGTCACAGTCTTACTATAAGAATCTGCAAACTAGGCTTTTGAATCTATTGTTGATCGCGGGATGGCTAACCGATCAGTTAAATTAACGAGTCGTAATATGTTTTGGAGCTGGTGAGTCAATTTTGCAAGCTTTTTGTAAATGTCTCCGTTAGTAAGTAAAACAAATAACTAATATTGATGTGTATGTGTGTGTTTCCTTCATGATCCAGGCATTTTGGGAATAAATATTATCCAGCCACACGATGTTCAGATGCGGTGAGTATTGTCATAAAATACACGTGAAATAGAGGCAGAACATGTGAATCTGCTCAAATGCACTGGTTCAAACCCTCCAGACAAGCTTTATCTTCTTGAGTTTACAGGCCTAGCTGACCCAAAAATAAATGTCTTTCAAAATGAAAGTATTTTCAAACCTCTATAACTTACTTTTGTTTTGTGAAACACAAGAATTTTGGGAATAAAACAACTATATTCATTGTATGACAAAAATAAAAGACATTTTTCAAGATATCTTAATTATGGTTCTACACAAGCATCTCATAAAATTTCAACATGAGGGTGAGTAAGCTACATAATGAGATAATGTAGCTTACTCTATTTTATTGTATTTATTTTTTTTTTTTTTGGATGAGCTGTTCTTTTAAAGGATTAGTTCACCTCAAAGTTGAAAATTGTGTCATCATTTACTCACCCTCAAGTTGTTTCAAACCTGTATGAATTTCTTTCTTTCTTTCTTCTGCTGAACACAAAGAAAGATATTTTGAAGAATGTCTGTAACTTGGGTCCCATTGACTTCCATAGTATTTTTTTTTTCCTACTATGGAAGTCAATGGGACCCAAGTCTGTCTGTTTACCGACATTCTTCAAAATATCTTTCTTTGTGTTCAGCAGAAGAAAGAAATTCATACAGGTTTAAATCAACTTGAGGGTAAGTAAATGATGACACAATTTTCAACTTTGAGGTGAACTAATCCTTTAAGGACATTTGCTAAATTAACCATGTTTTATTTATTATAGTGTAGAAATCATGTTTTTATGGTGGATTTAATACAATAATTTATTAAGTGAGTATAGGAGCAGGCTTCACTGCATATATTAATAAAGCTTTAGAGTGCTGGCCTGGATAATTGTAATACGTAAAATAGGAAAGAGGCCGCACTATGCATAAACTTATATTTGCAAAAATGCGTTTCGGCGCGTGCAAACTGATGAAGGCACACGCCGAAACGTGTTTTTGCAAATAAAAGTTTATGCATAGTGCGGCCTCTTTCCTATTTTCCGTATTACAATAATTTATTACCATTTGGTTAGTGTCGCAAAACATTGTTAATTTTTAGTAAGGGTTCTCCAGATAAATATAACACTAATGGAACATTAAAAAAATGGTTCTATGTTACCCGATCAATAATCCTATTAACACTCTTTTTAAAAAAATTTTTTTTTAGATCAAGCATTGGACTTACGGAGCAGAATAGGCACCAACAGAGAAACAAGTCCATCACTAGTAAGTATCCACTGCAGTATCTGGTTACACTTTATTTCGATAGTCCACTTTAGAAATTTTACTAACTATAACTTTTCAACTACATGTCAACTAACTCTCATTAGAGTATTAGTAGGCTGTAGTAGACAGTCAATAGACTGGTAGGTTAAGTTTAGATGTTAGGATTCGGGTTAGGAGAATAAGTTGACTTGTAGTTGCCGAGTAACTTATAGTCAGTAGAATGTCTGTTAGGGGACCAACAAAACAGAGCGTTAGCAAATATTAAGCAGACAGTCTACTAATACTCTAATGACAGATAGTTGACATGTAGTTGCAAAGTTACTTATAGTTAGTAGAATGTCTAAAGTGGACTATCGAAATAAAGTGTTACCCAGTATCTAAATCCACAGTCAATTTTAAAGGCACAATGCACTCCGAAATTAAAAAATGATCTTTTTTTTTTCTTCACTCGTGCCATTCCAGATGTATATCTGACTTTCTTTCCACAAAGATTTTTTTTTAAATTATCCATTATTCTAAGCCAATATAATGCAAGTGCATACGCCAGAAACTTCATACAGCCTACTCACAGCTTGCTGTGTTGTTCACACAAGATGTTTTCTGCACTTATCATGTGAGCAATGCTCTTGGACTTTTTCGACCTTCAGCATTTTGGTGTCTATTCACTTGCATTATTTGACACACAAACACAAGAGATGGATAATATTTCTAAAAGTCTAGTTTATTTTTTCTAAAATATGTGTTTTCATCTGAAGAAAGAAAATCATATACCTTTCGGTCGGCATAAGGTAGATAAAATGAAGGGGGAATCAGTTTGCTCTCCTTTACCTAGTATTATTTATAAACCTTACATGTGATTTAATAAATGTACAATTAAAGGGGTGTTCCAAGCAAACATCTAAATCCCTTCACAAAGAGCCCTTCCACAAAAGGGTTAGCAAAGGGGGACATGCATGCGATGGTAAATTAACTTAAGTAGCCTAATTTTATCTTATAGTAATTGTATATTATATTTATGGTAATGTGACCTAGGATGGCAAGTTCCTGTGATTCATTTTAAACTAGATATGGTGGAAGAGTTCCATTTAACATAGAATAATTGAGTTGTTTGTTTGGGTTTGCTATATTACACACATTTTCATCATACCGAAGTTCCATAGGTAAAACTTTTATTAATAGATGCGTTAATGTAACTACCTGCAGGGTTAAAAGAAAAGACGTCAAGAACACACAAACTTAAGGAACTTTTACACAACAACAATGTACTAAAAACGGAAGAGTTTTTTCTTTGTACAGATGACAACGTTATTAAAACGATTACCGTTTGGACAGATCCACTGTGTTAATCTACATGTTCCTTCTTTTGGTGATGCACATTTTTCTATCAGACATAAGTTTTAGATACCAGACAAAACGAATGAAATGTGACCCATGCTAATTAATTCCCCCCTTTTACCTCTCTCTTTTATCTTTCTGTGGCCAGGATCCGTCATTCATCAGAACAGCTACCAAGAGAAGTGAGTATTCGTCCTCTACCTCCTTTGTCTCAATGTTATTTCAACACAATTGGTATCCAAAGTACTATATGTATGTTTATATTAGGGGTGTAAGATTAAGAAAATGTCATAATTCGATACAATTGCGATTTTCGATTCAAAAACGATTCTTGATAAATAAAAAAACGATTCACAGTATGTAAATGTAGTTACTTTTCCTATGTAGGTATTAGGGATGTGCATCTCCATAACTGAGGCCGATACGATGCGCATCTCGATGCATAGCCAACGATACAATACATTAATGATACAGATAAGCAGCTGCCAGCTACCGATGCAATGCAATACGATTCACTATTATTACAATCCGGCGATTCGATTTCGATTCAACGCATTGCAAAAATATGATGCTATGCAATTCAATATGGTATAGATAGTTAACTTTAATTTCTTTTGTTCAGACATAGGGCAAATCATAAAGTAGCTTAAGTGCCATCTGACTTTTAACACATGGCTCTCTCACAATCAAAAGATTTGGTTTCCACAAAAAAAGCAGGTACTGTAGGCTAACTGACCAGAAAGCAGGTGCTGTTATTATGTGCTTCACGGGCCGTTTATCAGTTTGGACCAGTGCAGCGCGAGCCGATCTTGATCAAGCGACACTGTTAGGCTTCTACACGGCGCTAATAGATCCCCACTGAAGTAATAACGTCGCTGCGAGATCTAGTGAGAAGCATTCATATTTCTCTGTTATAAACGGATCAAACAGCGCTGACGTGGAAACATTGTGCCATGAATGAACAATCCAGTGTCCACAGATCAGCAACATTCACCATGGATTTACTGTAGTAACACTCACTGTAACCATGGAAGTTTGGCAGGAATAGTAGGGTATAATGCCTTCAAGTTACATTACGTTGGTTTTATTTTTTTGACATAAATAAAATTACTGCCCTCAAATGTTAATCTGAACTAAAATAAACCTTTGTTTATAACTACAATATTACATTTAATTTTTTTCAAGGAGCTGTTTTACATGCTTCTAAGAGTCAATTATAGCTTCATCATTCCTCAAAGTAAAAAAAACAAATCATACTTTATGATGTTAGGTTTAATACAAAAAAAAAGTTAAAAATATTAAAACAAGGAAATTTCTCTGGCATTTCTTTCTTTTTCCTGTATCGAAAACGTACCGAACCGTGACACAAGTGTATCGTATTGAACCGAACCATGAATTTTGTGAACCGTTAACTTACACCCCTAATATGTGCGTGTGTGTGTGTGTGTGTGTGTGTATATGGGGCTGTTTAAACCTGGCCACTTGATGCGTTTTCTCAGATCGGATAGCTATCTGTTTTATCACAACAATTCCATTTACACCTGGTCACATAATTCCCTCGATTCCCTCGCTATGCAAATTTAATGGCGTTCACGTCACCGAAAGCAACAGATATGAGCTGCATTTTATTGATCATCCGTTAAAATTTCTAAATCAAAGACCGCAAAAGGAGAGAGCGCAACAGCCCTGGTAAGATCATTTCGTTTCTTTACTTTTAATGATGATAACTGTGTTAAGCATCAGGGACTTACTTTCACTTTGATTTGCGATAGTTTGCACGTTGGCTTGATGAATAACGTTAGATGGTCAGCGGCGATGCGGCAGTAGCGTCGTCATAACTGGCTATAACATGACATATAGCCTATAACACGCTCTCACACCTTTATTTTAGAGCGTTTTTGGGCATTTTCTAACCAGATGCATTTACACATGTCCAGTTTCTTCTGGAATGCGGCCCAGACCTCCTCCTGAAGTGGTTTAAGCATTCAGATTCAAATGCGTCACAAATGTGTTTCGGAGGGCATTTACACCTGGTCTTTTCAAGATCATATAGCTATCCGATCACTAAAATCGCATGAAGTTGTAAATGGCCCCTATATGTGTGTGTGTGTGTGTGTGTGTGTGTGTGTGGAATGCCTTATATCAGGCTTGATGTAATTTTACTTGATTTGTGATTTATTTCATTTAATTGATTCGAGTACTCAAATTTTCAACTATGTATCTCTGCTATAAGCTAAACCACAACAGTGGCATTTGTATTTATTTATTTTACATGTGGATTTTTTTTGCTTTGATTGTAGCTGCTGTCATGAAATGGGACCCAGCTGCAACAGAGGCCCAAATAAAGTCTGTAGCTGATCTTCTGAAACTGCTTGCTGCTATAAATGAAGCTTGTGAACCTTATACAGGGCTCCAGACTAACTTTTTTTATTAGGAGCGCTGTAGCCCCTGACTTAAAATTTTAGGAGCACAAGCAGAAAATTTAGGGGCGCACCTTAAATCATCTTACAATGCAATTATACACATTTTCCCCCAAAATAACTGTATTACTGACAAACAATGCAATTATACACATTTTCCCCCAAAATAACTGTATTACTGACAAAAGCTTTGATAATAAATAGCCTTAACGTACAGAAAGTATGGTGCAGTTTTATTTTAAGTTCACAGGGCTCCAGACTAACATTTGAGGGCAGCGGCTCTAAGTTCTACAGAAAGTATTTGGTAGCACTGAGGGATGACAAAGCACTGAGCTTAATTTGAGGTGTATAGATAAAGTTAACTTTAATTATCATCATTCATAATGTCTTAATAATTCAAAAGCAAAATGAGTGACAAAATAGATATTAGGGAGTGAAAATAGCCAATACGCATCATTTACAATAGTAATTTAATATTTTTTTCTTTTCTTTTTTTAAATAAGTGTGAGTTTTCCTACTTCTTGAAACATGTTTTGGTCGACACATTAAAAATAACATTTAAATATGATATTGTAGTTTTGAAGTGCTGGAAAAAGATGTGTAGGCTACTGTTATAACCACAGTATACCATAGTTACAGTAAGTGTTACTACAGTAAATCCAGGGTGAATGTTGCTGACCTGTGGATCTAAAGCCTTCTATAACTTGTTCGTTCATGGCACATGTTTCTCCTGGTTTCCACGTCAGCGCTGTTTGATCTGATATGGTTTATAACAGAGAATTCTGCGTCAAATCTGAATGTTTCTCACTGGATCTCGCAGCAATGTTATTAATTCTGTCGCGAACTCAATGGATTTCTTCACTGGATCTCCACGATGTACAGTAACTGTTCCGCGTGATCGCGATCGGCCCGCGACTGGCGAGAGGAGCTCTGCGCTGTCTATTATTGGTTTGAACTATTAAACGGTCTGTGAAGTAGAAATGAGTAGCGCAGCGCAGCGCAGTTTTTTTCATTTTATTTAATAACATGTCACGGAATACTCTGCTTGAGGCTGAGATGCGTTTTGTGTTTAAACTGCGAAGTGCCTGCAAACTTCTATTTCCCCGCAGTTCTGGGGTAGCGACTGCAACATTCGCAGCTCATGGAGTTCGTCACCTTACTTACAGTACCTCAACTAGCTGAATTTTCGTAGCCAGTCTTCCCGAAAATAGTGGGTTCAGGCCTTTATCATCATCCGACCGACTGTGTCTGTCCCATAGACTGTAAAAAAATAGGTCTGTCCGTGACATTGATATTTGTCTCCGTCTCCTTCCCACAGACGTTTAACTTACGCGCGCTCGCTTATCTCTAGGACCCTCCCCCTCCACACATTAGCCAGTTACAGTGGCCATTCCCTATTCTTCTCACACTCATTGGCCTGCCACACATTCCAGATTCATTGACGCGCCCCTTCCACGTTTAACGTAAAAAAAATATAATTACTGGTCGCACATGTGCGACTGGATGTAAAATTCAGTCGCACATTCTCAAATTTTGGTCGCAAAATGCGACCATTTGCAGGGATGTGATTTTTCCGGATTAATCCGGAATTCCGGATTTTCCGACCTGAAAATGTGACCCACGTGAATAATGCAGATCTGTAAAAAAAAAAAAAGGGGGGGGGGGGGTAATCTCACAGCTGTCACCATGGTAACCCGGGACGGAACCACAATCGCCGGGAATCGCGGCCACACCGGGCGGCACGTCAACATGGTTACAGATGGCAGGGAGATGCAATCTTTCCCCGCCCAGCCAGTGCTTGAAGTGCGTCAGAAAGAGAGCGCGCGCGCGATCAGTTGTTGGTAATTTCATTTGTTGTGTAGCGTGCGCGACGCCGCATCCAATGTAGACAGCATTGCTTTTTTTTTGAGGGCGCTAACACACAGGCTCGTAGAAACGGGCCTCGCGCCAGTTCTAGACGCGGTGAAAGTTTCCTGATTGTGACGGATGGCCGAATTTACATGACACATTATAAATTAGCATTATAGTCTGCGATAGATACAGTGCCAAAAAGAAGAGAAGATGATAAAAGAGGATAAAGACAGAGGTAAAGTGATGTAGTGAATGAACAGTTTATCTAATTTAATTGCATGGGAGTAAGATACTATAATTTCATGGCAGTTATTTTTACCTTAAACTTAATGTTAGCAGTTGTTCTGAGTTCTCCAGACTGTGTGATTTTGTTACAATCATGTCAATTTTAAGACGCATTTTTTATTATCACTTTTTTATTAATGTTTTACCCTACAGTTGTGCAGTTTTGGGGGGAATACAGTACAGGCCAAAAGTTTGGAAACATTACTATTTTTAATGTTTTTGAAAGAAGTTTCTTCTGCTCATCAAGCCTGCATTTATTTGATCAAAAATACAGATTTTTTTTTAAATATTGTGATATATTATTACAATTTAAAATAATTGGTTTTCAATTTATTATACTTTACATTATAATTTATTTCTGTGAAGCAAAGCTGAATTTTCAGGATCATTACTCCAGTCTTCAGCATGTGACATCCAGTCTATCACATGATCCTTTAGAAATCATTCTAATGTTCTGATTTATTATGAGTGTTGGAAACAGTTCTTCTGCCTAATATATTTGATGAATAAAAGGTTAAAAAGAACTGCATTTATTCAAAAAAAAAAAAAAAAACATTTTCTAATAATATAAATCTTCTTTACTATCACTTTTTATCAATTTAACACATCCTTGCTGAATAAAAGTATTGATTTATTTCAAAAAAGAAAGAAAAAAATTACTGAACCCAAATTACTGACCAGTAGTGTATATTGTTGTTACAAAAGATTTCTATTTTTTAAAAAAAATCATTCTTCTTCTTTTTTATTTTAATTTTAATTTTATTACTTTTTATTCATCAAAGTATCCTAAAAGTATCACAGGTTATTAAAAAATATTAAGCAGCAGAACTGTTTCCAACTTTGATAATGAATCATCATATTAGAATGATTTCTAAAGGACTGGAGTAATGATCCTGAAAATTCAGCTTTGCATCACAGAAAAAAAAAGATAATTTAAAGTATAGGCTAATAAATGGAAAACCAATTACTTTAAATTGTAATATATATGACAATATTGCATTTTTTTTTTGTTATGTTATTATGTGTCATACTCATGACACAAGTTGGATATTGCACATTAAGCAGTTTAAGTTTGGTGTAAAAAAATAAAAATATATATATTTTATTTTTTAAATTCAAATAAGTTGTTGTCATGTGTCATAAAAAGTTGGATGTTGCACATTTAGCAGTATAGGTTTGGTAAAAAGATATTTTTTAAAATTCAAATAAGTTATTTTCATTGTTGTTATAATTATTATTACTACTATTATTATACTATACTATTACTATAGTATAGTAATTACTATTACTATATTACTATACTATTATTATAGAATGGTGTTGATGGGGCACTGTTGGGGGGGGGGGGTTTCCTGCTTTTTTGTCCTTAGCCAATCACATGCCTGCATTTGGTCGCAGTCTGGAGCCCTGTTATAGCAGCCATATTTTGATAACTGTTATGTTATATTGTTTTAACAACATTTTATAGATTATTTAAAGGGAAATTGTGTTAATTTACAACTTTACTGTTCTGGCTTTTAAGTTTTATTGTGTTAATTTATACTTTACTCTTTCGGCTGTTAAGTTTTAAAAAAGTAATAAAAATATATCTTGAGATTTAAATAGTTGATTTCTTGGAGTGATTAGTTTGGTTTACAGGAAAATGGTAAAAAGTTTATTACAGTTATATTGTTAAGATATACAAATGCAAGTATATACACCACAGTTATTCAATTGAATATACAATATTATCAATATTCTTTAAAATCTTATTTAGGTCTATGGTCTGTGTGTCTGCAGTTTCATGACACGACAACCATTAACAAGGAGTAACTGGGTTTTTCTCAGTGAGAACTAGCTCACTCACAAGTTCAACCACTGTTTTATAAATATTTGTAAGTAAATATTTTTTAAAGTTGGATCCTTGCAAAATGCACATATAGGATTTCCATGTCAGTATGGGTCTTTAACAGTCTTTGACATTTCTACTACAGAAAACACGTCTAATACAACTTTTATTCTGGCTGCCTTTAGATGTCTAACAATTACGTCTGTAGCACGTCTTTACTTGACATCTATACAATGTCCAGAAAAGACATGTAAAAAACTTTCATTCTGGCTCCTGAGAGGACGTCTTCTGGATGTCTAAGAATAACGTCTTTAGCACGTCTTTAATTGACATCTATACAATGTCCAGAAAAGACGTAAAAAAAACTTTCATTCTGGCTTCTGTGAGGACGTCTTCTGGATGTCTAAGAATAACGTCTTTGTATATTATTTTTTATTGAGGTTTTCAAACATAAAAAAAATAAAAGAAAAATAATAACAGACAAAAAGACCCTTCAAAAAAAAAAAAAATCTGTGCAATGTGTAAAATGAATCAAAAGTACTATAAAAAGGAAGACGTACATAAAGCCAACCTCTATTACAGAGTGTAATCACAATAATTACAGAAAGTGATTATTACAGATCAGGAAAACATAAATAATTAATTTAATCCTTCTGGTTTGACAAAAAAAGTAAAAACTGGTTCCCACATCTCATCAAATTTTGCAAGGTTCCCAGATAAAGAGTATCTAATTCTTTCAAGATGTAATGTAGAAGTGAGTCCAGTTAGCCAGTCAGAAAAAAGGGATCTGGTATTTTTCTTCCACAAAAGCAAGATAACTTTCTTAGCTACAATCACACCATATTGAACGGGTAACCGTACCTTTGGCCTAAGAGCCTGCAATGAGTCTGACCAACCAAGAATTGCTATGAATGGGTCAGGAGGTAAAGCACAATTGTAGACTTTGGCAAAAAACTGAAAAATTTCTATCCAAAAACTCTGAATTTGTGCGCAGAACCAAAAAAGATGTGCCAAGGTACCCTCAGCAGCTTTACACTTATCGCATATAGGAGAGAAAGAAGAATAGAATTTACTAAGCTTTGTTTTAGAGTAATGAAGTCTATGTGAAACCTTGTACTGAATAAGTTGGTGTCTTGAATTTATCGAAGAAGAATAAATAGATGAAAGACATCGGCCCCAAACAGTCTCAGAAACCTGAATCCCCAAATCTTCTTCCCAAGCCTTTTTCAAATGAAGAGAAGAAAAGTTTGTATCATCTTTAAACGCATTAACAAAAAGGGATATTATGCCCTTAGCATCAGGAGAGTTAGAAAATAAATCAAATATTTTACATTCTAATGGCAAAATTTCAAAGTGTGTAATATTTGTACGAACAAAGTTCCTGACTTGAAGATATCTGAAAAAGTGAAAAGAGGGAAGGTCAAATCTTTCGCTGAGCTGAGAAAAGGAAGGAAATGTATTATTAATATACAAATCTTTCATACTGAGAATTCCTTTACCTTGCCATTCCCTAAAAACATTATCTGAAAGGGAGTGTTTGAACGCATGATTATAACAGATAGGAGAAAACAGAGAGGTATTTGGTAGCTTAATTACCTTTCTGATCTGATACCATATTTTGATAGAATTGTTAAGGATTAAATTTGTTTTAGGAACTTCTTTACTAGACAAAGGTGCCGAAAAAAGCAGAGCAGAAAGAGATGAGTGGATGGCATTCTGTTCTATCGCTAGCCAAGAGGGGGTGTCTGCTTGAACAGTGCCTGGAAAAGAATCCCGCCAATACATTAATGTTCTGCAGTTCGCTGCCCAGTAATAATGACGAAAGTTGGGCAAACCCAAACCCCCCAAGCTTTTTGGTTTATACACGTGGGTTTTGGATATACAAGCGACTTTATAGCCCCAGATGAAAGGCATAATTATTGAGTCAAGAGTACTGAAGAAAGATTTGGGTAAAAAAAAGGGCAAATTTAGAAAGAGATATAAAAATCTAGGAAGGATCACCATTTTAATTGCATTAATGCGGCCGATCATTGAAATAGGGAGTGATCTCCATCTTTCTATGTCCTTCTTTAGGTTGTCTAGTAAAGCAAAAAAATTTAATTGAACTAAATCCTTTGGATTCTTAGGGACCACCACACCGAGATATTTTATCTTGTCTAAAGTGATTTTAAAGGGCAGGCTCTTCATAAAAACTGGATCTATATTATCGCTGACGGGCATAAGTTCACTTTTTTGCCAATTAACAGAATAACCAGAAAAGCTACTAAATGAAATTAATAAATCCAACAGAGGGGGGACAGAGCGCTCAGGGTCCGAAAGGTACAAAAGAACATCGTCAGCGTAAAGAGAAATTATATGATCAACCTGACCTATACTTAAGGGTGGAATCTGTGGATGAAGTCTAATGGCTATTGCCAAAGGTTCTATGGCAATGGCAAACAACAGAGGTGAAAGTGGACACCCCTGTCGAGTACCCCTATGCAACTCAAATTGCGGTGATCTATCGAGATTAGTTAATACTGATGCGCAGGGATGATGATACAACATGCTGACCCAGGAAGAAAACCTATCGCCTAAATTAAATTCTTTAATAGTGGTTAAGATGTAGTTCCATTCAACTTGGTCAAAAGCTTTTTCTGCATCTAATGCGATAATTGCCAATTTAGAGTGGGAATTTAGCTTAGAATAGATTATATTTAGGAAACGTCTAACATTAAAAAAGGAAAATCTTTTTGGGATAAAGCCAACTTGGTCAGGATGAATAATAGTTGAAATACATTTGTTTAATCTTGTTGCCAAAATTTTTGTGAACACTTTTAAATCCGAATTGAGAAGAGAAATTGGACGAAAAGAAGACACATCAGTTTCATCTTTGCCTTTCTTAAGAAGTAAAGAAATATTGGCGGAGTATAGAGAAGAAGGAAATTACTGCTTAATGAAAGAATGATTAAACATCCGTAACATAAGGGGTACAATTTTGTTTGCATATTTCTTATAAAATTCGAAACTGAAGCCATCAGGGCCAGGAGCCTTCCCATTAGGAAAGGCATTAATTGCGTCCATAAACTCTTGAATTGTAATATCAGCATTCAAGATTTCCTGGTCTGCTTCACTTAATTTTGGGAGGGAAAGAGAACGAAGAAAGTCAGAAATAGCCTCAGATGATACAGACGTCTTAGATTCGTACAAGTCTGCAAAAAATTCCATAAAAGCGTTTATTGATGTCCTTTGGATTAGTCAATATTTTACCATCCTTGTCAGCTATACTATGAATTGATCTACTGGCATAAGAACCCCTCAACTGACGAGCTAATAATTTATCTGGTTTATCCCCAATCTCAAAATGTTTCTGCTTAATTTTTAATAACATCTTATTCACCTGGTCTGACATGATCTTATTATATTCATATTTAAGTGACCTAATGTCATTTAGAACAGAAGAGTCAATGGTATCCCTATATAATTTTTCCAACTGGGCAAGACGAGCATCTATCTCTACCAAGCGTTTCTGTCTGTGTTTCTTTACTGCTGACTCATAAGAAATTATGTGTCCCCTCATCACAACTTTAAAAGTTTCCCATAACACCGAATCAGAAACATCTCCTTTATCGTTGATCTCTATAAACTCTGTCAAAGAATCCAAAATATGCTGACTAAATTTTTCATCAGAAAGGAGGCAAGTATTAAATCTCCAATTATAACTTGGCTTTGCCCAGCCAAAATCTAAAGATACCGTAACAGAGGAATGATCAGAGATCAGTATATTATGGTACTTGGATGAAGAGACATTCGATAATAATTTAGAGTCAATAAAAAAAAAATCTATTCTTGAATACGACTTGTGAACATGGGAAAAGAATGAGTACTCCTTATCGGCCGGATGTTGAAGCCTCCAGATATCAACAATATCCAGTGACTCGGAAAGATGTTTAATGACTGAGGTAGAATTGAGAGAAGGATCTGAACGGACAGGAAATTTGTCCAGAACAGGGTCCAATATACAGTTAAAATCGCCACCAACTATAAAGTGAGTATCGGTTTGAGAAGGTAGAAGATTAAATACTTTACGAAAGAAAGCCGGATCGTCATAATTAGGGGCATAGAGATTTAAAAAAGTAAAATGTTGAGAAGCAATTATGCCAGTGACAAGAACATAGCGGCCATTAGGGTCTGTTAACGTAGATATATGTTTAAACGAAACTGAGTTACGAAATAATATTGAAACCCCTCTGGCTCTGCACGAAAAAGTGGATTGAAATACCTGGGAAATCCAGTTACACTTCAAGCGATTCTGTTCACCATTTTTAATGTGCGTCTCTTGTAAAAAAATTATGTCAGCCGAAATGGAACGTAAATATGAAAACACTTTAGCTCGCTTCACCTGACTGTTCAAGCCACGCACATTCCAGCTGGCTAATGTAATGTCGCCTCCCTGTGATGAAATCATACTAGATGCCATTTTACAGCAAACAATATTAATTCAACTGAAAAAATTGAATAGCACAGATGAAATGAAGGGTGAACATAGACAAACAACCGTAAACACAGAGTACAGCCCCCCACCCCATCCCAGCCGCTTCCCCAAACCAAGCAGTTTAACAAACCCATATTTACTGTAGAGCCGAAAGGCAACACAAAGAGTAGCAGCGTTACAAAAAAGAAAACGAAAAAGAGTAGGCTAGTAACTGAGGTTAAACTACACCTCAAATCCCATTAAACATTACAACAATAACAGAAAGAAAAATTGGACATCAGAGAAATAAACACTTAAAATGTACTGTCACACTTTTGTGCTCTTACCTGAATAAAGAAAAGAAAATTAACAAGCAATACAAGACCGCGAGCCTTGCCCAGTCTACTGGCTAGTTATACAACATAGTTATGAAGACTGCACCACCCTGACCTCACCAGTGATAGAGTCAGCAAAAGCTTGAGCCTTTTCAGCAGAGTCAAACACATGTTTGGATGAGTTGTGAGTCACGATAAGTCGGGCAGGGAAGAGCAACCCATGTCGAACATTCGCCTCCTTGAGACTTTTCCTCACGGCATTGAAAGCCTGACGCTGCTTCAGAACCTCGGAGGTGAAGTCCGGGAAGATGAGTATGCGCGCTCCGTTGTACATCAGAGGCGACGACAGCCGTGCAAGACGCAGAATCTTCTCCTTATCCGGATAGTGATGCAATCTGGCCACCATGGTCCGAGGACGGGAATGTGCATTTCCAATCGGGCCCGTGCGATGGGCACGGTCAATCTTCGGAGATTTTGGAAAATTACTGGCGCCAAGGATTTTCACAAGAAAGTCGGCTACAAACTGAGTTGGGCGGCCCTCCTCAACCTTTTCGGTCTAAGAATGACGTATTTAGCACGTCATTAATTGACGTCTATACAGTGTCCAGAAAAGACGTATAAAAAACTTTCATTCTGGCTCCTGAGAGGACGTCTTCTGGATGTCTAAGAATAACGTCTTTTAGACGTCTTCTGGACGACTTTTTGCTCGCTGGGTTAAATCATTATTTTTTTTATTTAAACTGTTATTTGCGTCAGTTTCACTAAACGGCTCAACGCGCTCGCTGCCACGCACATTTAAGATGGGATGGATATTTGCTTCAAGTGATTGGCTTAGTGAGTGAAAGTATATTTGTATTATCTTTCTATATGTTTAATTTTCTTTATATTTTCTGTCTAAAAGTGACCAAAAAGACACTTAACTCCATCTCACCATCTGTGTCGCCAAACTGCTCCATCTCCAAAACGTTCGTACGCATGGGTCAGAGTTTGCGTGCAGGTGCGCAAATTTTCCCGTCAAGTTTGTTTTTATAAATCACAACTAATGCGTCGGAAGTGGCGTACGCCTGCTTTGTGCGTACGCAACGGTTATAAATGAGGCCCCCGGTCAGTGAAACGTGCGCACACCTGTCCTTTCTTGAAGCTCACAAGCAACACCTCACCTTACCCTGTACAGGTTGCTCTCTAGCTGAACCTGGCTGAACATTGCCAGACCTCCTGGTGTCAGTGCTAGGTGCACCAAGTTCTTCTGTCTGCATTACCGCTTTTGGTCTAACAACATGGTCAGATGTGAGTTTAACATGCTCATGCCTAATTATCCTGGGTATTTCTGTCACTCTGGCAGCACGTGCCTCACCCCTAGATGCACCACGAATAGATTCAGACATAAACAACACCTGAAGTTTTTAGCTCTGAGTTCAGCTTCCTCTATCTCAAGCTCTTGCTTTTGCTGTAAAGCACTAGTACATGCCAACAGTTCTGCCCTCTCTGTTTTAATTTTCAGTCTAGAAGAAGTGGAATAAACATTTGATGCTACCTGACTGCAAGACCTTTATGGAGCGAATTATGTGCCATAATTTAACAAACAAATCCAGCATTTCGCAAACAAACTCAATCTACTTCGCAAAGGAAAACTCGACTCGCAAACAAACAGAAAGCAATGTGCAAGCACAAAGGTCAGTTTGAGTAAAAATGCAGTGGAGTAACAAATATGTATTTTACAAATATAAATAAATGAGCCAAGATAATACTTCACAAATATATACAAACCATCCTTCAAATTGCATGTAACCTTTGAACAAATATCAAATCTAGTGCATACAAATGCATATCTGTCTGTTATGATTGTGTGACACTTCGCTTTTTATGAGATCTCTCGGCTCGATTTTCTCACAAATGCAGTTGAGCAACTTCCTCTTCTAAAACAGTAGATGGCGCTAAACTAGAGGCCAATTTAGCGCTAGTCTCCCAGGAGAAGCACTGATTTGAAACTTGCCTTTGCCTACAGCTGAGGAAAATGACCGGTGAACGGGTGTGTTTCTGTCTTATTTGATCTATAATTAACCTTTTTGAGGTTTTCTCTTGCAAAATGTTTATTGCATATCTAGACAGAAATCCACATTAGCACTTAGTAGCTCTTCTCTCTCTCTAGGATCGGGGAATCTATAAGCTGAAAGCTCTGCCATCATATGTTGCTTTTTGTAATTTGTTTCTGCATCAGACTCATGCGAAATGACTAAATTAGTGATTATGTTATGTCTACACTTGAACGAATCTATTTCTTTCGTTCTCCATAAATGAATGAGAACATTTCATTTAATTGAAAGGAGGGTCCCACTTATTTATTTATTTAGTTAAATTCAGTCAGCTTTACTGTAAATGTAATAAAATAATTAATGAAAAAAAACAAAAAAACAATACAATTGTTTCTTAACTTGCCTGTGACGTATGCAGTGCCCAAATTATTATTTCGGACACACAAATGAAACCCGCCGCTCAATTAAATGAAATGTTCTCATTCATTTATGGAGAACGAAAGAAATAGATTCGTTCAAGTGTAGACATAACATAATCACTAATTTAGTCATTTCGCATGAGTCTGATGCAGAAACAAATTACAAAAAGCAACATATGATGGCAGAGCTTTCAGCTTATAGATTCCCCGATCCTAGAGAGAGAGAAGAGCTACTAAGTGCTAATGTGGATTTCTGTCTAGATATGCAATAAACATTTTGCAAGAGAAAACCTCAAAAAGGTTAATTATAGATCAAATAAGACAGAACATTTTCCTCAGCTGTAGGCAAAGGCAAGTTTCAAATCAGGGCTTCTCCTGGGAGACTAGCGCTAAATTGGCCTCTAGTTTAGCGCCATCTACTGTTTTAGAAGAGGAAGTTGCTCAACTGCATTTGTGAGAAAATCGAGCCGAGAGATCTCATAAAAAGCGAAGTGTCACACAATCATAGCAGACAGATATGCATTTGTATGCACTAGATTTGATATTTGTTCAAAGGTTACATGCAATTTGAAGGATGGTTTGTATATATTTGTGAAGTATTATCTTGGCTCATTTATTTATATTTGTAAAACACAATACATATTTGTTACTCCACTGCATTTTCACTCAAACTGACCTTTGTGCTTGCACATTGCTTTCTGTTTGTTTGCGAGTCGAGTTTTCCTTTGCAAAGCAGATCGAGTTTGTTTGCAAAATGCTGGATTTGTTTGTTAAATTATGGCACATAATTCGCTCCATAGACCTTTGCTTTAAGAGACCTATTTTTGAGGAAGACACAACCATAGAAGCACTGTCAGCAAACCCAACCTCTGCATCACATTAGTTGTGTCCCAATTCAGTGGGACATCATCTGGGATGAATGCATATTTCCACTGTCCACCAACAGGTTTGTATGGCTGACTCAGGCATGGGCTGCCAGTCACTAAGATGTTCTCAGAAAGAGGGAAGAAAAATTAAGAATTAACTCACATACTCAAAAATCAAACCATAAAATATTTTAACATGCAAAACCATTCTATGAGCTAAACTGCAGGACAGCAGCCCTCCAGGACCGGACGTTGCCTATCCCTGATCTATAAGACATATTTTTAGTGTTTCTATTATATACTGTTCATATTTTTTTAAACAATATCTAAGTTTGTAAGTTTTTCATAAAAAGTACAATATTTGCCTCTAAGATTAAGTGGAGTTGAATAACAATCTAAAGTACTTCAATATGTCGTTACATTCCACCACTGGTTATTTGATGCAATTCAATATAATGGGACGGTCTGGTTTTGTCGCCTAGCAACTGGTGACAGTTGTGACGATCGGCAGAAACATTTGTACTGGACTTTATATATAAAACTTTATAGAAGTTTTATATATATATATATATATATATATACTGTATATAGTTATAACTGCCTAAAAAGAAAACGGGGTTGAAATGTTCTAGAATGTCTAAAAATGTTCACTATGGTCAATTTAAGTGCATAATAAAGTCTAAAGAGTATAAACTAACCTATATCAAATCACATACTGGTAACATATAAGTCAGCATTTGAACCTTTATTGCATTTTTTTCGTCCATTTTTATCATTAGATAAATTCGATTTATCGATTTCCCGATTAAATTGAAACCCAATACTTGCATTTAAAAGTGTAATCTGGCAATTTCGTCTCTGGCGCGCAATGAAATCTAGGGTAGACAAGACTGCAAATGATCCTTCTGATGTATCCTGCATTCATGGGAAAAGAAGGACGCTTTGGGACAGCCTTCATTGCTTCGCGGTGACACAATCGGCTATACTTTCCCCCTTTAAACAAGTCTCGGTGTTCTCCCGAAGGCCGCGTTGGCCGCACACTCTAAAGGATGCAGCCCTGAATTGGGACACCGCTATTGTTCTACCTCTTTGGTCTGAACTTTTACCCTTTCAATCTAGTCTTCCACTTTGCCTATGAAATGCTTCACTGCCTGCGACTTAGGTTCATAACAGTTTACCTGATCTAAATAAGCCTTGTCATCAGACATTACATCTAAGTAATAAGTAATGTTCGAAAATGACCATATATCCAAAAATGGAAGAAGGATGATATCCACGATGTCACTGTGCAGAACCACAAAATGTCAGAAAATCCAACCACAGCCAGTGTCCGGCGCCACTTCGCCAGACCTTTAATCAAACTTCAGCCCAAATCTCTTATTGTCAGAGATTGGTTATCTTACTTGAGGTATAGAAACAAGGGTCAAAGCCAGCTTTTTCTTGCTTCTATTAGGAGGAGTTGAAGTGTCTCACGCATCAAAAATACACGGCCAGTCCGTTAAAGTGTTGCACATTTATTTTCACAAACACAAAAATGCAAAAACATGGAAAATCCTTAAAATTCGTTCAGCCAATACTTCCAAACAGCGCTCACAAATGGCTCCAATTGTTTTTAATCCATATAATATCTTCCTTAGGCCTTGTCCACACAAATAAGTTTTCATTTCATTTTCATTTTTAGACCAGACATATGGTGACTGAGTGCGACCTGGACGGATCAGTGAATGCTGAGATATTTTGCTAAATAAAATTATCCTGTCAGAAGAATTACGCGATAACTTTATTATTTATTTTTCATTCTGTATCATCTCAGTGAGCTTTTGTGGTGTTTTTCGCATGCAGAGTAAGGTGAATTCAGCGTTTTTAGCCGAAAGATTCTCATCCACACTGAAACGCCTGAAACGCTAGTGTGGACGGAGAGCATTTTAAAATGAAATTGCCGTTTTCAAATGTATCCGGATTGATGTAGATGTATGACTTTAAAGCTAACTTCAAGTAAATTATACAAAGAAAACTTCAAGGACAGCTTTGAGTAAATGCAGTACAGGATAACTTCAAGTAAATTCTTAAATAGTATAGCACTGTACATTAAACAGAAATAAGCTGAGAATAATAACTATACAAATTGAAAGCATATTGAATTGGCTCTTACACTATATATATGTGTATATTATAATATAATACTAAATATATACAGTATATAAATTATGATGTGTATTACAGCATGCTTCAAAATAAATCCAGTTATTAATAAATACCAAAAAAACACATTAACAATACTTTAACATTTTGACAAGGCCGGATAGCATCTGGCACAAAAGTGAACTTGTAGTGGTTGGTCATACACTCAATACTTCTGAACTGCCGACCCGAAGGCATTATCTCAGGTGGTGTATGCTAATGCCCATAACACTCCTGGCTTTCCTTATCACTTGCTGCTCATAAAACTCAGTTAAACTGCAGAGGCATGCCAGTCATTTTTGAACAGTCCTAACTAAAATGTGCACATGATTCTTACGCTTTTAAGTGAGGGAAAACCAGCATAGAAATTAAAAGCTCGAAATACTCTCAATAAAGTGCTATAGAAGTTTTCAGTATAGATATTTTACACAAAATGAGTTCAGTTTCCTTAGAACATACATTCTTTAATGATAGACTCTGTGTTCTGATATAACTTTTGGGTACCATCAAAAATATTTATAAGGCATTTGTACTCTTCTACTCCGTCTTGTCATGAATGTACACAGGTTACAACCTTGGAGCACTCTTCCCCTAAAGTCAATTCCATCTCTTTTGTTTTAGAGATATTTAGTTATAACTCCTCTCCATTGCATAACATCATAAATTCATGAAGTGCAAAACTATCATCACACTCCTAACTTGATAGCAGGGATACAAGGACTGTCTCATTTGCATATTTAATGACAATTATCCTGAGAACTTCGACTCTCATTAGTATAAAGTATGAAGAGAATCGATGACAGTACACTTTGAGGAGATCTAATAGGTGTATAAAGTGTGTCTGATAAAACCCTTTGCTGCCTGCCTGTTAAAAAGTCTAAAATCAATGAGACCAGTCCATGACTAACATTACATTCATTAAGAAGTTTATTTGCTAAAATAATGGGATGCAGTGTATTGAAAGCTGAGGAAAAAATCAACAAACAACAGTGTAATGGCATTCTTGTTTTCTACACTTTGCCATATTCTATTGTCCAAGCATTCGAGTTATAACAAATGGAGGCTTACTTACATTGCCGTCGACACTTGAGATTTGCTTGAAGTTACTGGATGTGTAGTTGTACTCTACAGTTGTTGTGTGATTGACATATGCGATTACATCCAATGTTCGATGTCCTCTCTCCTCCAAGCTTTATAATGAGAGTGGAGAAAATTTGAAGACCAAAAAAATTACGTAATGATGAACGCGGAAGCTCCGAGGAAAGGGCAGAACAAAACACTGGTCGCGAACTAGCCATTTTGAAGAGAAATTTCTGAGGATTTCTATATAATAGAAGAGGAGCTTCAGTTTGTTGCACAGCCCTGTTTGTTCAAACCGCGAGAGGCGTCTAAGCTTACGACCTGCGTCATACATGTGTCACGGGTTAATCTTCTGGCGCAAGTCGACTTGCGTAGTATGCATACGGTCGTCTGGCGGAAGCTTTCAGATTATAAACTTATAAAATGGGTATTTTTCTTACAAAAACCCATGGCTTCGCTTCAGAAGGCCTTTCTTAACCCCCCTGAGCCGTGTGGAGCACTTTTATCATGGATGGATGCACTTTTATCATTATGCATTGACTGCCGTTATAAAGCTTGGAAGAGCCAGGACATTTTTTAATATCGTCAACTCCCTAAAATAATTTTAATTTGATCATCAAAATGACTTTTTTCAATGACAATTATTTTAGGAAGGTGAGGATATAAGGTGACTGTATTCGTCTGAAAGAAGAATGTCATATACAGCTAGGATGGCTTCAGGGTGAGTAAATCATGGGCTAATTTTAATTTTTGGGTGAACTATCCCTTTAAGCTCTGCTTGAGGTATCTCAGCATGTACCTTCGTTTTCTACAAAACTGATGTAATCATCTTTAAACTTTGCATCCTTTTCAAATTTTCTAAGCAGGCAAGACATGCGCTGAAGAGCTATTTGCTTATTGTTGGGCATTTTAACATTGACATTTATGAATGGCAGTGGTAACTGGTACTGTCCATGCTTGATTTGAGCATTCTCCATTATGCTCATGAACCTTTGGTCCTCTTGTGACATTTCTTTTCTTTATTCTGTTTTTCTGGAAAGTCGTGATTGTTCTGCTGTACCAGCATGCTTGCCAAGTCTGATACTGTGATGCGGTTTGCATAAACGGCTGGATCCCTTTCTGTTTGACAATGTTCAACAAGGCCATTAACAGCCCAGCCTAGGAAGGTTTCTACCGCATAAGGGCCATCTCCTTGGCTGTATGGGAGCATTCATTCCTATCAGCAATTCGACACCTGCCTCAATAGATGGCATGTGAACTTCTTTCAAGTATGTCCACTTCTTTTGTGCTTCAGCAATATTCTCCTGTTCCTGTGTTACTGGTATTTCCTTTGAGTGTATATGTCAGGGAGTTAATAAAAGACATCACCATCTAAGCTTCTAATTGTAAGACCTGCAAGCACAGTGGATTTAACAGCTTTTTCTTGACCCATTGTAAGCAACAGGATCTTCCGTCCATTAACTTCCCACATAGCAAGCAGTCTTGGCCCGAATGTGTCCTCAGGCTGGCACTGCTGGCCTCCTGTCAGCCAGAGCTGGGCCATGTGTGGCAACAATGACCACGGCAGAACACACGAGGGCCGGATGTTGGTGGGATCAGTCCATTGATTATCTGGCCCAAATCGGCTTGTGACCATGGGCCATATAACTGCACTTTCCACAGAGCAAATTTGATCTGGCCTAGCTCTGTTCCACAAAACCTCTTTCCCCTCGACCCACATACCGCATGACAGCCCTGTAGTGGCCCAGATCTGGATTGAAGACTAGGACCACACATGGGCTATAACTGGCTCGACTCTCAGCCATTTAATGACCCATAAATGGCCTTGCACTGGGCCTGAATAGGGTTTAGTGTTGGTACAGAGTCTTCTGAAGATTTTACAGCACAATAATTTAATACTTTTATGATCATTTTATTGTGTTTGTAGTGTATTTTACACCACATGATAATGGTAAAATTATCACAGAAATGACAGTTCTTTTCATTCTGTTATAACTTGTCAATTCAAAGATTAATTTTAAACAATACTACACTTTAAAATTTTGAACTGATTTTAATCTCTGTGATCATTTCACCATTATCGTGAGGTATTTTATTTATTTTGTTCAGCATGAAGTACATAATTTTATTACATGTACCAATACTAAAGCCTATTCAGGCCCATTGCAGGGCCAGTTCTGGGTGATTCATCGGCTGAGGCTTGGGCTAGTGTTGGCCCATGTGTGGTCCGTGTCTTCAGTCCGGGTCTGGGCCACTACCGGGCCGTCATTCGTTGTGGGATGTGGGCCGAGGGAAATGGGGTTCTGAGGAACGAGGAAGGATGGAGCTGGGCCAGATAACATTTGCTATGTGGGTTAAAGCTTCTGTTTAAGTCCCTCAGTGCAAAAGGTTGCAGAGCTTCCCGGATCTAAAAATGCATATGTGTGCATCACATGATTTGTTTTTACAGCTTTCACTTGGACAGGAATAATTGGTAGTGGTGTAACTTGAACACTGACGGCCCCTGTTCGAGTTTTCATTTCCAAGCACACCGGTGCACCACTTATAAGTGAATTCCTGACTGTATCTGCTTATCTTCCATTCGCTTTTGCATATGGAAGACTGTAGGATGTCTAAGCATGCACTCTTTACATGTCATTATCTTTTAACAGTTCTTGCTGAGATGTCCTTTGTTCAGGCAAGAAAAGAAAACCCCTTTGTTTCAAAAAAGAAATTTTGTCATCATGAGGTTCTTGTCTGAATTTACAACATTCTTCCAAAACCATGTTTTCCTTTGCAGTGCAAACATCTCAGAGCAATGGACTTCAGAAAGACTGGCATTGTGCTATTGCTTGTTGCTATTGTAGCAAAACTGCTTCCTTTGAAAGTTGTGCTGGTTTTGGGCTTGGAATTTAAGCATTTTGTTGGTTTACCTTTATTGCAACTTAATGCAAATCACCAATGGGTCTATAATCATATTTGCAGGTTTTTCAATAAACTCAACTGCTGAAACTGAGGTGGTCTTCCTTTATTGTCATATTACTCATAAGCAGTTGTTCTCCATCTCTCCTTTAGTTTAAATGGAAGCTTAGATAACACACACTTCAGATTAGTGGCATGGTTCATATCAGTCAACGTTTCAATCTCCAACATGGTGTTACAACAGCAGGAACAATGAAAATGAGTGCAATGCTCCACCATCTTCTGAAACGATGGGACTTTCTAATATCCTTGTGGTTTCTCCGTAACCTCTTCGTGTTTCCATGTGTTGGCAACTTTCCGCTAGTGAATTGCTCTAAGAAAAGCAGTCTGTCACGACTGTTGTCCGTTCTATCTTCGATACAGTGCTCAAAGGTTCTGATAAAGCTCAGGTAGTCTAGTGGGTCCCCAGTAAATACAGGAATCTCTCTAGAAGGTAAGGCTGCTAATTTCTGTTCTTTAACTAACATTCTGTTTTAACAATGCATGACATTAACGAGATCCCTCTTAATACCTGTAGAATGTGATGTCTTTACTCCTTTGTGGATTCTTGTTTACGCATTTAAGGTGGCATTTTTTCTTTAACTGCAGATGTCTTTGCACGAACGTTTACAACTTTCTGTTGTAAGAACGTTTTCTTCCGTCATATTCCTTGACTTTTCACATTAGAGCATTTATCCTCCTCCTCATCCTCATTAATTTCATCATCTATTTCTTCATCAGGCACAAACGGACCCATTGCGCAGAATCTAAATATTCATTCATTTTATCTTCAGTAGTTGTATCTGGAAGTTAATGCGGCTCATTGTTAAAATAAAACCCATTGTTCTTATTTGAGCTTCAGAAACAGCGATGTCTGTATCAATAGCCAACTTTATTTTGTTGCTCTTAATTCAAGTTCTTCTCTTTCTAAGTACAATTTCCGTTCTAAGCATTTATTAACACACAAAGTAACTATCACTATATGTCTGAATAATAAGATGTAAATAGTTTATTAATCATTTACTTACACTTTCTGTGATCTTATGAACCACTGACAACTCCTAAATAACTGGTTTGTAAATAATTCTACACTTCATTTAGACATGATAAATTGATCATTAATAAAGTATGAAAATACAATTATTAAACACATTATAGATATGCTTATAAATCAAGAATAAAGCATTTATAGCTGTATTCATAAACGGATTATTAATGTTTATTAATGCTTTATAAATGATGAATTAACTGGTTACTAATGCTTAACTAATGATTAATAGCATGCAGTTATTATAAAGTGTTACCCAAAACGGTAATCCATGTTCTTTTGTTTTCCAGCTAATTTATTAATAGTTTGCCAGATTTTTTTTCCTTCCCCTTTTGACCCCTCAATAATGTTCATAAAAAAACTGGCTTTGGCCTTTCATAAAGTGTGTACTACTTTATTCCTCATAGAAGTGTATTTATATCGATCAGTTAAAAGACCAGAACTCAATGATTTTATAAGGAGCTGATCTCTATCCTTCATCAATTTCCTACATTTATTGTTAACCCAGGGCAACATATTCCCTTTTATTTTTGTTAACCGTCCCCTTCTAGTGAACAACTCAAACACATCTTTAATTTTACTCAAAAATAATCACAGCCTCTCTTTATGTTTCTTTAGCAGGACTTCACTCCAGTCGATCTCTTTCAAAGCTATTCCAAGATTTTGTTGCTGATTTTTAGGGACTGTATCACGATAAGCAGTGGTTTTAACTTAATTTAAAAAGCGTTGCCTTGTTAGTTTTAAAAAAGAAAAGAAAATGACATTATGATCAGACAGCTCTGTCAACAGGTTATAATGCTTTAATATTCTTTCAGGTTTATTTGTTAACAATAGATCTATTCTAGTTTTAGAACAAGGGAGTTGATGTTCTATCAGTTGTGTAAAGTTAAAACAGTCAAAAATCTGTTTTTCATTTCATTCCAATTAATATTATAATCTCCCATGATAGTTACTTCCTTTTTCAAATCACAATGGTTAAGAAGTTGTTTCAGTTGGTCATAAAAATCCAAATTTGCTGAAGGTTTACAATACAAATTAAAATGAACAAATTAAAATAAAAGACATTTCGGCAGAAAGTGAAATATTCACACCAACACATAAATGAATAAGAAGTGTTGTAAACAAATAAATAATAAAATATTTATTTACCTTAAATATTTACCTTTGTTTATTTAAGGTAAATAAATAAACCTTTATTTGTTTTTCAAATAAAGGTTTCAGCGTCAGTGATATTAGATTGTGTATGTATTTTTATTGTACTTACCCTGTAAGATAATACAACTTGATAATACTTACCCTTGAAATAATAAATAATAAAATAAATTACTGTATAAATGCACAGATATGTACCCTGTAATTTATACAGTATATACTGTATTGGTTCACTATTATTACAAAAAGGTACGCAGTGTATGTTCATGCTAAATTGCTCCCAAATGTAAGATTGTTGTATCATAATATTAGAATAAGTACCACTTTGTTCTAAAATACATACAGTATAAATAATTGTTTAATTCTCCTGGTTGTTAACCCTTTATTCCCCAAACTTTACATACTGTTCCCTTATGCTTACACAAAGTACTTTATATGTACTCTATAATTACCGAAAGTTAGGCTGTAAATTCATCTTTATTATACAGTACTTTGCGGGCTGTAATCTAAAGCGTTACCAAGTACAGATACTCAAAAAGCATACTTAAGTACAGTACTCAAGTACATGTAAATGTACTTTGTTACTGTCCACCTCTGCATGTTTATAGGTTTCACTACAAAAAAAGTGTTAAAAATAGCTGAAGATGTCCACATTGCACTGCTGAGGATCTTAGTTTTAGCCTGTTAAAGGGTTTGTTGTGGTTTAGGGATGGACAATAATTCAATATCAATATATATCGCGGTATTATTTTTCCAGTAACGGTGATATGATTTTGAATCACATTTCCTATATTTCAGTATGCATTACAGCATTTGTCACTGACTGATGTTCAGGGCACAGCCGTCAGAAAGAGCAGAACAATGGCTACACTTCTGGCCAGTTCTCAGCGGGAGTAGGCTAAGCTCTAACGCGGCAAGTGTTAGCTACAATATGAGTTCCCCCGACCGCAACACAAATGTGACTGAACAAGCTTATTAGAATACTCTGAGAATCAGAAGATGAAGCACCATACATGTTTAAGCCACCCTGTCCCTGAAACATTACCCAGCAGTAGCAGTAGCACACAGATGGCTGTATGCATGCCTTATGACAGTCAAAACATCATAAAGACATCACTAAGGCTGTTACAAACTTCTTGGCTAAGGATGCCAAAATGTGGGCTTCAGGAAAAATATGTCAGTTAACGACCCCAGATACGAGGTCCCTGGCTGAAAATATTGTTCTTGAACCGCTAAACCTACACTTTATGGTGAAGTTAGGGAAAGGGTGAGGAGCAACTGCAGTTGACCTGTGGTCAAGCCGAACCTCAGAACCACACCTGAGCCTGACAGTCCACTTCATTGACCAAGATGTGAAGCTTGTCAGCTTTGCCTCCAGACGGTCTACTTTCCTGAGGATCACACGGGCGAAGCAACCGCAGCCGGACTTCTGGATGCGGATGTCGAGGATCACCGGGTCTGCGTCAACATCAGGACCAACATCACCAAAGCCGTGGAGCTCAACAGATGATGGACAAGACTACAGGGCTTCAGGCACCCAGAGAACTCTGCTATTGGTCAGTTATACACAGTTCATATAAATGTTAGTGTTTTGTTATGTTGTTTATGGTATGAGGATATCAGGGGCGGAGCTACAGTGGGGGCGGAGCTTCATCAGGGGGCCCTCTGCTACCAGGTCATTTTAAAATTAAAACCGTTAAAAAACCCCGCAAAATATCTGATGAATGCATATGTAATAACTTGTCACTTGTTGAGCCAAGTAAGCTTATATGTTAAATAAAACACAAAGTCACAAAGTTTGCCAGTCAGGTAAAAATGTTTCAGCACCACGGACAGATTCTACTCATTCAGATGCTCCCAGTATAGCCTGCTCCGCTACTCGGCGTGAAGCTCCATACCAAACCAATTAGTGTCTGTAAAAAGGTGTACCCTCACCGCCTGATGAGGGGAGATATACAGTATTAATATCACAGGAGCTGCTGCTGCTTCAACCATCAGTTTGTGTATTGTTTTAATAACCATGTCAAACAGTTCAAGTACTTTTATGTCAATAAATGACAGCGCATCACTTACAGAAGTCACAATATATATAACAGAGAATTACATACAGTATTTTCATTGACTACTGTGTCCACAAATTAAACATACACACACACATATATATACACACATTATAAAATAATTCACTTATAACATTTGATATACATAAGACATCTTAGTCCATTTTTCCCGTGTTTTACACTTGCATGAACCCTGACAATGTGTTCATGTCAGCAAAAATGATTCTTTCTAATACATTTTTAGTACAAACACACTCATACTCGTTCTTCACATTCATATGAAAACTTACAACTTGTGATAATTGCATTATGTAACCCAAACACATCATATTTGTTGAGTCACTCTAATATCGCATGGTCTCCATCATTAGCATGAAAAGCGCAGCACACGCGACACACAGACATAACTTGAAGCGAACTTTTACATCTCAGTAATAATAACAACAACAGTAACTTGTTAAACACTTTAAATTATGTAGTTTACATTTCTCTAAACTCTGTAATGTCAAGAACATATTCTTATCACATGAATGTGTTGTTTCATACCTGATGAGGGGAGATATATGTATTAATAGCACAGGACACACACGGAGCTGCTGCTGCTTCAGAGTCTGTGTGTTGTATGAGCAGCGCGCGCGCCCCCTCCTGAAGCAGCCGAACACTCCCCAAGGGAAGAGCAATCAAATAATCGATCGATTGAGCAGGGAACATCAATCGTCAAAGAAATAAACACACGGTAAAACACATTTGAGAAATACATGATCTTATTTCGTCACATATAACATTTCACTTATTTATTTACTATTATTTATATTATTGATTTATTATTTATAATTACTATTTTTGTAACCACCACAGCTGCCTTCTCCTACTCCTGGAAGAAGAAACGGGACCTTGCAGCTGCTCAGGAAGAGTATCACTTGCCCAAGCACAAGTCATCAGTAGGGTTGGGTATCATTTGGGTTTTTTTCGATACCGGTGCCAGAAACGATACTTTTAAAAAAAAAAGAGCCTCAAAACGATGGTGAATGACATTAAATAAAATTGTAGAGTAAATATATAAATATAAGTAAATTTACATAACAAATTAACAAAAAAACCTAAGCCACCTAACCCAAATACAATAATTTAACACTAAATAACATTACAGTACTAATAACAGCAAACATTTTTTGCCTTCTCTGGCCAAATACGCACCTCTACTGACTGCAGATGTGTCAAAAGTTACTCAGGTAGAAGTATAGACACTAGGGTTTAAACAGATTTCTGTAGAAGATGAAGCATCAACTCAAGCTTGTTACTCTAGTAAAAGTGTAAAAGTACTGGTTTCAAAACTACTTAAAGTATAAAAGTAAAAGTAATGTAAGGACTAAAGCTTAGGCCGCCCACACCTATAGTGCACTACCCCCCCCCCCCCCCCCCAAAAAAAACATTTATTAAAGGCCACAATGACTATAATGTTATATTGAAACTGGGATGCGCTAGGCTACTGTGTCAGCTTCATATATGCCCAATGAAAATGAACGCATTTTAGTACAATCCAAATACATAAGAACCATACATGTGCACTACTGAGCATTAGCGTGTTTCATGGAGCGGAAGATATGATGACTAGATGCCTATAAGTGTTGTAATGGTGCAAAAAGTCAACCTTCAGAGGCATGTTATCAGTAACCTTTATTGGAATGTAAATGTACATCCAAGCTTAGCTGCAGGGCAACGGGCAATCATATATATATATTTTTTTGAACAAATGAAAACAAGCCAAAATGAAATAGGAGTAACAAGGCTATTTTTAAAACGTAAGGAGTAGAAAGTACAGATGATTGCCTGAAAATGTAAGGAGAAGAAGTAAAAAGTCGGCTGAAAAATAATTACTCCAGTAAAGTATAGATACCCAAAATTTATACTTAGGCTCCATCGTCATCAGAGGTGGAAAGAGTACTGAAAATTTGTACTCAAGTACAAGTACAAGTACAAGTAGTTGCTAAAATAATACTCAATTACAAGTAAAAGTACTGGTGTTAAAAATGTACTTAAAGGGTAAGTTCGGTATTTTACACTTAAAGCCCTGTTTACAGATCGTTTCTGATGAAATAGAACGGTTAAGATAAAATTTTGGACAAATGCTGCTGTCCCGAGAATTTTAGGTTTCTTTCGCTTTCCCCAAAACCTCTAGAATGGGTGTATAGGTGCACTCGAACACTCCTTCATAAAATGCATTAAACTTTCGTTTACAAAGACGTGAAACTCACCGAGTGGTCAGGGGTGTCCACTGATATGCTCACACAGAAATCGCTGCAAAAGATGCTTTTTAGTTCTAGCTAATTACATCCTTGTGTTGGTTAGGCGAACATGAACGTCAGTTTAGATAGAAAAATGGATTTACCTGTTCTGCAAAAACAGAGCAACTGAATGTCGGATTGGAAGCCCTTCTGCCGCCGGAGTTCTCGCCACCTTTAAAAGGTTTTTCCGATGTAAATTCGGGACTTCGCGTGTTCCTCATCCTTGTCCCTCTTCTTTGCAATTTGTTCATCGGAACGTTGTCTCTTTGGTCGTGTGTCGGCCATAATTCAAACTTCCCTCTTCATGCTTCTCTCTCCTCCACACCCCCTTCATGTGCACGCGCACTAACCCCCCAAACCCCACCCTCAAATACTTCTTGCCAGTGATTGGCTGGAGCACTGTTTGTTGTGTTTCGTGGTGCAGGTGAGCCCAGTTTGTTTTTCTTGCTGTTTGTGGAGCCTGTGTTGTCTACAGAGACCGCCTTTTTTTTACAGTGTGTTCAGGGGACAGGCAGCTAGCGGATAGTGAGGAGACGTTTGCTGTATGTGACAAAAAATGTTTTGGCCTAAAAAACACGTGACATCACTTAGAGCACCTTTACTCTGTTAAAAGTACAAGATATCACACCGGACATTCAAACAGATTTTTTATTATGAATATAGGACTGACCTGAAGGAAAATGCTATATCTATCCTACTGTAAATGCAGGTACACTCACTTTCTCAGTCTCATCCAGAAGTTGTTACTGAAAATTATTTTTTTCCAGCGGAAGGAATTGGCTTGTAGTTATTTTACTTCATGAAAGTTGCTACATAGCCTATTTTTCGGGTTTAATATTTGTATTGCGTGGTAACCGTTTTATAAAAGCAATAAGGTAATTGTTGTAGAAATTGTGCTACTAAGACTTTTGTACACCCAAATAATTGAATTTCCAAAACAGCCTAATACATGAATGAACCCCATCGATTATGGTCTAGTCTGGTGGTTCTTAACGGGGGCATTCAGAGAACAACGGGGGCGTTGGACACAAGATTTTTGAAAGGGGGCATTCAGGGGCCGGTTTCACAAAGATAGACTTTGACTATGGCTTAGATATAGTAGATAATCAGACTTCAGATAGACATCTAAATCAGACCGTTGCACAAAACACTGAAGACTCTGACTATAAAACACTATTAGTTTGGTTGTTGTTGTTGGTTGCATATATATATATATGCTGGGAATCGATTAAAAAAAATTAACTAATTAATCGCACAATTTTCTGTGATTAATCGCAATTAATCGCATTTCCCCCAAACTTGTAATCATCAATATTTAAACGTAGAATCACTAATTCAATTAAACTACACAAAAAAAGGGTAAAAAAGAAAAGAAAAATGTCCATACAAATTGGACAGAAAATAGCCCTATATTAAAATATTAAAACATCAATATATCAATCAGTGATGCGCGGGTTGATCCGAAATGAGCGGGTGCCTGCGGTTACCCGCGGTTACGAGTCATCCAAAAATATTTTTAATGATATTCGGGTCGCTGTCGGTCGGGTCGTTTGAAATAAAGATGCCAATTAAACCTTTGTAATTTATATAATTCTAGACACAATTTTCTATAAATACGTTTTAAATTTAATTTACACTTTATTGGCAGAATAACTGGCGCGAAGATGACGCACGAGCTCAGTCTGCAGGTAGAGATGGAGGCGGCAAGAGAAAAGGTGAAGACTGGGGTGTGGAAGCTCCGCAAATACACAAATAGAAAGAGCAAAGTGTGGGAGACATTTGCCGAAATAATGAAAGATGATGACCAAAGTGCTGGCTTTGTCATGTGTACTTCTTGCGATGCTATTTACACATTTGATAACCACAAAACTGGCACGACCAACCAGGCACGGCGCCAGGATTCCAGTTTTGGATAAGCCAGACCAATTGTGGGTGGGCCTTAAATTAAAAACATTAAATAAAAAATAAAATAAAAAACGTTATCCAATCACTGCTTAACCTAATAAAAAAATATTGACTAATATAGCCTACTGTTATATTATCTGTGCGTATACATAATATAGATTTTAATATCTTGATGCTCTTTAAATATTGTGTTGCATTGTTAAAAGTAAATCCACGATCGCTCTCCATGGTGTGTGTGTGTGTGTGTGTGATCGCTCTCCATGGTTCTGACCAAACACTGTAAAAAATGATCGTGATTTTAACAGTAAAAGACTGTAAAAATGCTACAGTGAAAAACTGTTAATTGGTTAACAGAAAGTTTCCGTACTATATACGGTGAATAACTTTGATAGATCTAATGGTACATCTAATGTCATTTTTACTGTAAAATACTGTTAAATTTACAGTTTTTGGAAGTAAAAACGAACAAGTCATTGTATAATTTACAGTGAAAAAACGTAAATTGACATTCCCACAATTCCCTGCGTGACACTTCACATTTGATGTATTTTTGTTGAAATAACTATGTTTCGTTATAGTTTTCTTAGTTTTTTATAATAAGTTATGTACATTAGGGGTTTATGTTACATTTAATGTTGTTAAATTAATGTTTATTGTATTTTAAAAATTTCATGTGTGTTACCATGATGGTGTTTAATGTTTGAGTGAATGACACTGTGCACCTTCTATATATTAATATTATCTTTCTTGTGGAAGAACTATTTGTGATGAGCTTTGATTAATCATGTAACCCTCATTACTGCTGAGATTGTTGGTTTGTCAGCGTAATTCTATGGTACAAAACAGATATTAATACTTCAATAGGTCAGTAAATTAACATTATATCATATTACTGAAATCCAATGTTAAATATACATGTTTAAAATGTTAAATTTACATGTAACTCCGTAAGTATGTTTACGGTTTGATGTGTTTTTTACAGAATTGTTCTGGTAACCACAGCTGCCAGTTTTTTTCCATAAAAACAACGGGATTTTTTTTACAGTGAAGAAGAGCGCTTTGGAATCTCCATTATGCATATACCTGGGCTGCATTTTCCGATAACATTGTCTCTTAGCGCGCTGCGATAACTTAACTAAAGGTATACTACCACTAAAGGTATATCATTGCTAGGCGTCTTCAGGGCTATCATCCACTCGTGAGGCAGAGGCGCTGAGAGGCAGAGGCGCTGGCGCCCTCCTAGCAACGGCGCTGTTTTTGGTAAAACATGATTTTGACGACTTCATTAAGTTTTGTTTTATAGAAAACTCTTTTTAAAAGATTTTCGTTTTGTATAAATTGTATCTTAATTTTGATCAATGTTTTATCAATCAATTGCCCGTATTTATTAAATAAGAAGCAAATATATAGCAGACAATGTAATAAGGCGCCGGTACGCGATCACTGCATGTGAACTGGAGGGCGCCGAAACTCAACTTGTGCCTCACAGATTTGATAAATATAGGCTATATATTACAGAAAGCTTGAAATGTCTACTTTTAAACGAAAATATTCAAACCAAAATAAATAGGCTATACTCTCTGATTATGTAGGCTAATCCATATGAAATGTGCATTTCTCTCTGGCGTTCATGGCGAGTCCGCAATCTCCGCATTGTCAACTTCATCTTTGCAGCGACACAGAAAACACCAGTTTATTACTAAACAATTAAATGTCTCCTTGCTAATTTAGACACATTCATAATCATTACTTTAACCGGTTCTTTCTGGCAAGCTTTATGCGTGTGGTATTGCGCTTATTCCTGTAGGCTAGCCTATTTAAGTAATTAATTTAATATAAAGGGGCGATTTGTCCACGAATGGCTTAAATGAACAACTAGTCGACTAGAAAAAAAATTAGTCGGAGGCAGCCCTTATTCCACATATTTTCGAACCAGCAGGCCATCTGGGTTGGGCGAGCGACCGTGAGCGGAGCGGAATATTCAGAGATGCGCTCTCCGCTCACGAGCTCTGATCGGAACAAACCCGAACCTGTCTGCTGAACTTGCGCAGAAACATCAAAATAGACATAGCCAGCTTTTTAAAATTGTTTTTAAAACTAAACATTTAGACTATTTTAGTAGCCTACAAATTATGAGCTTATTGACGATTTTTTATAATTCTTGACAAAATTAGAATATTAAGTTAGCCTATATTAAAGCTGCAGTCGGCAAGTCTGGCAGATTGAGTGGACAGCCAAAATTTTTAATGTTTACAACTCTCATGCCCCTCCCCCACTACCAACGAGCACCCGCCCATCGTCAGTGCATGTGTACCATAGACTGTAAAAAATAGGTGTGTACCTGATTTTCTGTGAACGCGTCCGTCTCTTCAGCATCTATCAACACCATGGACTCGGAGGTAGGCTGCCCTGTCTAATCTATCCATAGATAGCAATAACCGAGGAATTGGAAGCTTGTTAGTAGATTTTCTCTCCGCCATCACGCTTCGTACAATCTTCAGGCGAACTTCAGGCGTGTCGTGTGCATGTGATATTGTAATGTGCGCGTCTGCGCGAGGGAGAGGGGATCTGTGGCGTGTGCATGAACTGTGATTGACAGTCAGATCTCACACCCCCCTGCGCTGATTGGACCCGATGAACCGGGAGCGGTGGATTTTTGCAAAACAAATAACACGCTCCAGGTGGAGTTAGAAGCTCGGGTTTTTTTCTAAAACCACCTTATTTATGTTGTTCTGTCGGATTATAGTGTCAATTTCACTGAATTTGATCAAAAAAATGTTGCCGACGGCAGCTTTAAGACGCTACGATGAGCATTATAGCTACTTTAAAAAAATGCGGGTCAGGAAGCGGGTCGGGTACAATATTTTCTTTTTCGTTTTTTTCGGTCCGAGTTGCGGGCGGGTTAGTTGAAAACGTCGGTCGGGTGCGGTTTGTAAATACATTGACCCGCGCATCACTGATATCAATATATTATTCTTCATTCAGTTCTATGCAACATACTCAGGTTTAACAGATTTATTTTTTGACTAATTATCAAAATAAAGTATAGTCATACAAAGCCTTATTACCAGAGCATGTGATCAGAGCAGGTCATTTTACCATTGTTGCCCAGCATGGCTTTACCAGCTCAGCAAACAGAAGTCTACAGAGAAATTTCACGTTATTTGAGCGGACTTTGCTTTTCCAGACACTCTCTATCTCTCTCTCTCTGGTAACATATTTCATATATGCTGGGTACAATTAATGGTACAAGTTATAATCATCTCATACATCCCCTTGTGAAAAAAAAGTGCACTTAAGTGTACTTTTATAAAGTGTACTTATTACATAAATAATATACTTTAAATATATACACTTAAGTGTGAATTAAATGCCATCTTTTCGGCGCACTTAATGCACATTAAGTGTAATTAATTTCAAATATATCATATATTAAGTTGAAATAAAATGTAATAAGTTGCCATTAAGAGTGATTTTTTGGAACAACTTAATTGGTACTTTATTACAACTTTATATATACTTTCATAATTGCTTCTAGTGCTTTTAAAATATACTTAAAGTGCACTACAAAATGTAATGACATGCAGTTAATGTGATTTAAAATATACTTTAATGTCAATTAACAATACACTTAAGTGTGAATTAAATGCAATGTTTTCGACACACTGAATGCACATTAAGTGCAATTAATTTATAATATATCACATATTAAGTTGAAATAAAATGTAAAAAGTTGCCATTAAGAGCGATTTTTTGGAAGAACTTAATTGGTACTTTATTACAACTTTATATCTACTTTCATAATTGCTTCTAGTGTTTTTAAAATATACTTAAAGTGCACTACACAATATAATGACACGCAATTAATGTGATTTAAAATATACTTTAATGTCAGTTAACAATACACTTAAGTGTGAATTAAATGCAATGTTTTCGACACACTGAATGCACATTAAGTGCAATTAATTTAAAATATATCACATATTAAGTTGAAATAAAATGCAATAAGTTGCCATTAAGAGTGATTTTTTGGAACAACTTAATTGGTACTTTAATACAACTTTATATCTACTTTCATAATTGCTTCTAATATCTTCAAAATATAGTTAAAGTGCACTACACAATATAATGACACGCAATTAATGTGATTTAAAATATACTTTAATGTCAGTTAACAATACACTTAAGTGTGAATTAAATGCAATGTTACAATCAACAAAGCTAAATGTAAAACCCTCTAAATTTACTGACAAAATAATCTCTAAAAGAAGTACATAAAAACCTTTCTGTTGATGCACAAGAAAACCCCAAGAAACACTATGCATAAACACAAACAGTTTTGGAAAGAGACCTTTGGGTAATGCTTTACAAAAATATATTAGTTACCTACTTCAGTTAACATGAACTAAGAATGAATAATACTTTAAGCATTTATTAGTCTAAGTAAGATAATATTAGTCTTGGTTAGATCATGTTGGCTAAAAAATAAACTAATATTAACAAATGAGACCTAATTAAAAGTTACCGAACCTTGTTATTTAGCTCTTAAAGGGATGTTCAGCAGAAGAAAGAAATTCATACAGGTTTGAAACAACATGAGGGTGAGTATATGATGACAGAATTTTCATTTTAAAGTGGAGTATCCCTTTAAACCTTTACCAGCACCAACATTAAACAGGACCAAATGCTTACTCCAGCATTACAGTGAATCCAAGTTTGTCTAAAAAAAAAAAACACTAAAAAAAATTAAAAATTTTGACTCCAAAAGCACAAAAACCAAAATGATTTGTCACCCAATTTTTTAAGTTGTTGGAAAGTGCTGTTTATGTCAATGTCCCAGATGCTCTCCAGAGTATATGTGAATGGAAATGTTTCAAAGATGCAGGAAAGTCAGAAAAAATGCCTTGAGGAAAAAAACAAAAAAACAGAAAATTTGTTTATAATACAGATCCAGTCCATTATTATTGTCACGGTAGTATTAAGAAAACGAGAAAAACTCAAGTGCAGAGAAAAGATTTTAATAAACAAAAGAACAAAGTAAAACAAACACCCACGAGGGGGAAAACACAACTAAATACACAATAACAACTTCCAAAATAAACATACCAGAAAGGTCACGGGAGAACAGGAGACGTATACAAGACAACGATCCGACACAGACTGCAAACACAAAGGAACTTATAAAAGGGACAAATCAGGCAGGTAATAAGGAACAACAGGTGGGGCAAATGAAACCAATAATGAGATAACAAGGAGGGTGGGGTCAAACAGTGACAGGAACACAAACACCACATGTGCTACACAAGATAGGACAGGCATGTGACATTACCCCCTCCTTAAGGAGCGGCTACCAGACGCTCCACAAGGGACGGGAGGGACAGACCAGGGCGGGACGGGAGGGACAGACCAGGGCGGGACGGGAGGGACAGACCAGGGCGGGACAGGGGGAACAGGAAAGACAGACCAGGGTGGGACAGGGGAAACAGGAAAGACAGATCAGAGTGGGGCAGGGAAAATGAACAGTTCTGGAGGCCAGGGTGGAGCCGAGAGTCCATAGGGCGGAGAAGACCCCTCGGGCGGCCAGGGCGGAGACTCTCCCTCGGGCGGCCAGGGCGGAGACTCTCCCTCGGGCGGCCAGGGCGGAGACTCTCCCTCGGGCGGCCAGGGCGGAGACTCTCCCTCGGGCGGCCAGGGCGGAGACTCTCCCTCGGGCGGCCAGGGCGGAGACTCTCCCTCGGGCGGCCAGGGCGGAGACTCTCCCTCGGGCGGCCAGGGCGGAGACTCTCCCTCGGGCGGCCAGGGCGGAGACTCTCCCTCGGGCGGCCAGGGCGGAGACGACCCCTCGGGCGGCCAGGGCGGAGACGACCCCTCGGGCGGCCAGGGCGGAGACGACCCCTCGGGCGGCCACGGCGGAGACGACCCCTCGGGCGGCCAGGGCTCAGGCACTGGAACTGGCACCACCGGCTCGGGCACTGGAACTGGCACCACCGGCTCGGGCACTGGAACTGGCACCACCGGCTCGGGCACTGGAACTGGCACCACCGGCTCGGGCACTGGAACTGGCACCACCGGCTCGGGCACTGGAACTGGCACCACCGGCTCGGGCACTGGAACTGGCACCACCGGCTCGGGCACTGGAACTGGCACCACCGGCTCCGGCACTGGAACTGGCACCACCGGCTCCGGCACTGGAACTGGCACCACCGGCTCCGGCACTGGAACTGGAACAGACACTGGCTCCGGCTCAGGAACAGACACTGGCTCCGGCTCAGGAACAGACACTGGCTCCGGCTCAGGAACAGACACTGGCTCCGGCTCAGGAACAGACACTGGCTCCGGCTCAGGAACAGACACTGGCTCCGGCTCAGGAACAGACACTGGCTCCGGCTCAGGAACAGACACTGGCTCCGGCTCAGGAACAGACACTGGCTCCGGCTCAGGAACAGACACTGGCTCCGGCTCAGGAACAGACACTGGCTCCGGCTCAGGAACAGACACTGGCTCCGGCTCAGGAACAGACACTGGCTCCGGCTCAGGAACAGACACTGGCTCCGGCTCAGGAACAGACACTGGCTCCGGCTCAGGAACAGACACTGGCTCCGGCTCAGGAACAGACACTGGCTCCGGCTCAGGAACAGACACTGGCTCCGGCTCAGGAACAGACACTGGCTCCGGCTCAGGAACAGACACTGGCTCCGGCTCAGGAACAGACACTGGCTCCGGCTCAGGAACAGACACTGGCTCCGGCTCAGGAACAGACACTGGCTCCGGCTCAGGAACAGACACGGGCTCCGGCTCAGGAACAGACACGGGCTCCGGCTCAGACATGACGGGAACACTCTCGGCGGCGGCCATCTTGTCCGAAGACACAGGCTCGACAGGCGTGACGTGAACAGACTCGGCGGTGGCCATCTTGTCCGAAGACACAGGCTCGACGGACGTGACGGGATCACCCTGGGCGGCGGCCATCTTGTCCGAAGACACAGGCTCGGCAGGCGTGGCGTGAACAGGCTCGGCGGCGGCCATCCTGTCCGAAGACACAGGCTCGGCAGGCGTGACGTGAACAGGCTCGGCGGCGGCCATCTTGTCCGAAGACACAGGCTCGGCAGACGTGACGGGATCACTCTTGGCGGCGGCCATCTTGTCCGAAGACACAGGCTCGGCAGGTGTGACGTGAACAGGCTCGGCGGCGGCCATCTTGTCCGAAGACACAGGCTCGACAGGCGTGATGTGAACAAGCTCGGGCTGGGCAGACGTGACGTGAACAGTCTCTGGCTGGGCAGACGTGACGTGAACAGTCTCTGGCTGGGCAGACGTGACGTGAACAGTCTCTGGCTGGGCAGACGTGACGGATCGCTGAGGTGGTGCAGGTAGTGCGAGCAGGATAACTGGAACAGGGACCACCGGAACAGGGACCACCGGAACTGAGGCCACCGGAACAGTCACGGAGGGAGTCTTCTTCTTCCTCCTCCGTTTTGAGACCACTGGAACTGGGACCACTGGGCTCGGGACCACCGGAACTGGGAACACTGGACTCGGGACCACCGGCACTGAGGTCACCGGAACTGGGACCCTCTTCCTGGTCTCTCGCTCCTGCAAGCGAGCGAGACCCTCCACCATAGCCACAAAGGTACTGCGGTCATATGCCCTTCTAAGCACCCAATCCATGGGCTCGTCAAGAGCATAAAAGAAAAGGTCCTTGAGGGGCTCTTCATTAAGGCCCAGTCCCTCGGCTGCACTAAGGAATTCGACCGCGAACTTCCTTAGGTCAGCTCCCTGTTGGCGGAGCGCAATCAGTGACTGAACGCGAAGAATGCGTTCATACTGAGGGCATGAGACGGGGGGAACAAGTGGATGTTGGGAATTCCTCTGCTGAGTTTTTGACATGGTCGGATCGTTCTGTCACGGTAGTATTAAGAAAACGAGAAAAACTCAAGTGCAGAGAAAAGATTTTAATAAACAAAAGAACAAAGTAAAACAAACACCCACGAGGGGGAAAACACAACTAAATACACAATAACAACTTCCAAAATAAACATACCAGAAAGGTCACGGGAGAACAGGAGACGTATACAAGACAACGATCCGACACAGACTGCAAACACAAAGGAACTTATAAAAGGGACAAATCAGGCAGGTAATAAGGAACAACAGGTGGGGCAAATGAAACCAATAATGAGATAACAAGGAGGGTGGGGTCAAACAGTGACAGGAACACAAACACCACATGTGCTACACAAGACAGGACAGGCATGTGACAATTATATTTGGCTCAAGTGAATGAAAGAGATAGATATACAGTTGTGCTTCAAAGTTGATATACACCTTGCAGTATCTGCAAAATGTTAACAATTTTATCAATAATAGGGATCACAAAAATGTATACGTTTTATCTTTATTTAGTACTACCCTGATGAAGCAGTTTATTCTGCAAGGTGTATGTAAACTTTTGACTGTTAACTGTTGATGAATGTGTGATGTGATTGATTACCTCAGTCACCAGGGCCACATCATAGTAGAAAGCTGGGCAAGGTTCCTTCTATTTCCCACAAACAGCAGGATTCCACTGACTACGCCATCTTTACTGACACTGGGCTTAAAGTGATTAAAAATAGAGAACCTTTTTATTGCTACTTTACAGGGAATTAAGCATAACTTTATCAATTACACAAATATAGATATATGACCCATGCAAACCCAGGACCAATGCAAATTAAGAAAGGTATTCTTACATGTGTAAATGCACAGGTGGGAATTTATTACTTGCACATGCAAAAGATTCAAAGCATTTAAAAGCTATAGGGATAACGTTAGTTAGTGACTTGAAAGTAGTGTTTTAGCTTGATCAGGATGTGCTGTCATGATAAATCTTGTAACATCACCTCATCAATACAGGTCTGTGATTCCACACCACTTGCACTATATCTCCAATAACAAATATGAACTGATCCTGCAAAATGAATGTTTAAATCCAGATAAACACAAAAATATTACATATTCCAAAACAAATAGTAATTGAACAACTCTTTAAATACAAAATGAAATTGAACACATTACAAGCATTTTTTCTAGAGGTGGGTAATATATTAAATATTTATGGTGGTTATAAGATTGATTATTTGTATTAAATGTAGGCTATATAAACGTCTTCGAGTGTTACAATATTGGATCAGCATTCAGCAAATTTTTAGTAGCTTGTTTAAAATAATTTAAAAAGTCGGTTTAGTTTTTTTTTTTTTTTAAATCAGCAACCAAATTCCTCGAACACGACCACACACGCCTTCCTCACATTACAATGTAAGACATTATTAGAATGCAATCATATAATAATTATTGAAAACATGATTAATTCACCTCCCGAGTCTATTGAGTTTATAATATCTGCGATTAAAATGAACTCAGCAACTGACATGTTACGGTGAAAAAAAAATTAACTAAAGAAAGCATCAATATATACTTACTTGACTGATTATTTGCAGCATTACGTCTCATCTGCAAACAAACATCCAAACGTGGTGCTGCTTTTGTTCTCTTGTTTGGCTAGCTTCAGTATGATCACGCATCGCAAACGGATCGCAAAACATAGCGCATTTTTCAAACTCTAGTGAAGTAGAGCGTCATAATGACGTAGTATTTTTCGCGCATGCGCATTAAACAACATATTCATATATCATGCATGGTTAAATGTTATTTCAGCTTTTCTGTTTAAGTTGTTCTAACTCATTGTGTTGTTAAACTCTGTAAGTTCACAAAACTTTACTCATTAACCTAACTAAAAGTTAATCTTTTTTTTCAATGTAGTCTAGTGTGATTAAAATTAAATGTATTTTAACTGAATTTAAATGCAAATTCATTTTGTTTACATTTGTTTAACTTTTGCTCGCAATTAATACAATTTTAAATGTGTGTTTAATTGACTTAGAACAATATAATGATATTGAAAGTATTATGTTCACAGATGTAAAGTAGCTACAACACATTACTATTAGACTCCTCTCATATATTACATTTTATTTTCAAATATTATGTAGAAAGCTGACACTAGTTGAGTTCATAGAGCAAGGGCTGGTGATAAAAATGTCAACAATAAGTTGTACTGGATTATACTGTATAAGCAGATGTATTGGAAAAATACATTTCAACTGCATAATGCACACAGTATATATTAGACAAAACACATTTAAAATACATTAACAAATTAATTTTGGACAACACACTTGAGTTGGAATTAAAATGAATTATTTTCCATGTTTTCCATTAAAACTGTTATTTTATATATTAGTCAATACATCAAAATAAATTCCCTTTAATAACTTATAACTTTAATAAATTTAAAACACTATAAATCATAATTATTTAAAATGTATGTTTAAGTAAAACTTAGCAGACATTACAAAGTGCATTTTTTAAAACATGCACTTAAGTGTGTTTATAAATATTGTCATGAAAGTGTTCTTTCTTTAAGTAACATTTAATTAGACATTATTAAAAAGTGCATTTGTAAAAAGTGCACTTAAGTGTGTTTATAAAAATTATGATGAAAGTGTACTTTCTTTAAGTTAAGCTTAATTAGACATTATTACAAAGTGCATTTTTAAAAAGTGTATTTAAGTGTGTTAAGAAATATTGTGATGAAAGTGTACTTACTTTAAATTAGACTTAATTAGATATTATTACAAAGTGCATTTGTAAAAATTGTACTTAAGTGTGTTTATAAATATTGTGATGAAAGTGTACTTACTTTAAATTAAACTTAATTAGATATTATTACAAAGTGCATTTGTAAAAAGTGCACTTAAGTGTGTTTATAAATATTGTGATGAAAGTGTACTTTAAGTTAAACTTAATTAGATATTATTACAAAGTGCATTCGTAAAAAGTGCACTTAAGTGTGTTTATGTCATAATGACTCGATGAGACAGGAAGCAAGTGCAAGTATTTTTATTGCGGAACAAAGTCAACAGTACAAGCAGGTGGAAGATGGGTGACGCAGGGACAAGATGGTCAGAATCCGTGATGAAGTGCTGTGACGGTGATGGTGAGAAGACAGACGAATCCACGGAGAAAACTGGAACAGGAACACGAGGCAGGAACAGGACACCGGAACACCAACACGGAGGACATCAACAAACGATCTGACAAGGATGATACAACAACGGTGAGAATTTATAGAAGGGTGAATTGCTTGCAGCTGGTGAAGTAATGATGATCAGCTGGAGCGGATCAGGTGATGTCATACACTCACACCCACTACACACGCGCTCACACAACAACATAAACACGAGACTAAAAGGAACAGAGAATACGTCTACCGTGACAGTACCCCTCCTCCTAAGAACGCCTCCTGGCGTTCCCAGGCCCCCCTACCTGTCGATTGAAATCATCGATAAGGGAGTGATCCAGGATGTCTCTAGCAGGTACCCAACTTCTCTTCTCCGGACCGTAACCTTCCCAGTCCACCAAGTACTGAAATCCGCGTCCCCTCCGCCTAGAGTCCAGAATACGATTAACCGAATAAGTGGCCTCCCCATCTACGAGTCGCGGTGGAGGAGGAACCGGGACAGGCGGATTAATGTGAGAATGAAACACTGGTTTAATTTTAGACACATGGAAGGCGGGATGGATCCTCCTGTACGCGGGAGGCAATTTGAGGCAGACTGCCACCGGACTAATAATCTTGGTGACAGTAAACGGGCCAATAAATTTAGGTGCAAGTTTATTAGAGACGGTGCGCAAAGGAATGTTCTTAGTAGAAAGCCACACTTTTTGACCCACGACGGTATACGGGAGGCTTTGACCTGTGGCGATCGGCCTTGGCCTTGGTGCGCTCTCCCACTTGGAGTAGAGTCTCACGGGCTCTGGTCCAAGTACGATGACACCTCTGAACAAAGGCGTGAGCGGAGGGAATCGCAACCTCGGATTCCAGACTAGGAAAAATAGGTGGCTGGTAACCTACACTACACTCAAATGGAGAAAGGCCCGTGGCCGACACTGGCAACGTGTTGTGAGCGTACTCCACCATAGAGAGTTGCTGGCTCCATGAGGAAGGATTCTTGGACACCAAACATCGCAACACCCTCTCCAAATCTTGGTTGGCTCTCTCGGTTTGGCCATTGCTCTGGGGATGAAACCCTGAGGACAGACTAACCGTCGCCCCCAGTAATCTACAAAACTCTCGCCAAAATTTGGACACAAACTGGGGTCCCCTGTCAGAGACCACGTCAATCGGGAGGCCATGTAAGCGAAAGACGTGGTCTACGACCGCTACCGCTGTCTCCTTAGCTGAGGGTAATTTGGGTAAGGGGACAAAATGGGCTGCCTTCGAGAACCGGTCCACCACAGTCAAAACGACTGTGTTCCCTTGAGAGGGTGGGAGGGCGGTAATAAAATCTAGAGCGATATGGGACCAGGGTCTCGAAGGAACCGACAGCAGTTGAAGTAACCCATCAGGAGGTCGATTGGAAGTCTTACCAGTGGCACAAACCGAGCAAGCCAAGACAAAATCGTGAATGTCGCGAGCCATACGTGGCCACCAGAATCATTGCCTGACTAAAAAACTAGTACGATTAACTCCTGGATGGCACGCCACGTTGGAACCATGACCCCACTGGATAACGTCGGACCGTAATCCCTCCGGCACGAACAAGCGACTCGGTGGACCACCGGGCGGAGGCGTTACCCCTTCTAAGGCCTTCTGGACCCTCGATTCGATCTCCCATGAGAGTGTGGAAACGACTAGAGTTTCGGGCAAAATGCACTCGGGAGTAGTCGGGCATGCGGAAAAATCAAAGATGCGAGATAGGGAGTCGGGTTTGATGTTCTTAGAACCCGGGCGGTAAGAAATAGAAAACTCAAAACGACCGAAAAAAAGTGCCCACCGAACCTGCCTGGAGTTCAGTCTTTTAGCAGTGCGGATATACTCTAAATTCTTGTGATCAGTCCAGACGATAAAAGGTACCCCTGACCCTTCTAACCAGTGGCGCCATTCCTCCAACGCTAGCTTAACTGCCAACAACTCTCTGTTGCCAATGTCGTAATTACGTTCTGCTGGGGACAACCGATGAGAAAAAAACGCGCATGGATGCACCTTGTCGTCTACAGGGGAGCGTTGGGACAGCACTGCACCTACTCCCACCTCTGACGCGTCGACCTCCACCACGAACTGACGTGATGGATCAGGGGCAACAAGGATAGGGGCTGAAACAAAGCGGCCTTTCAGTTTGGTAAACACAGCCTCGGCTGTGTTAGACCACCTGAACGTCGTTCTGGGGGAGGTCAAGGCAGTCAGAGGTGCGACTAGTTGGCTGAAATTGCGAATAAAACGCCGATAGAAGTTGGCGAACCCCAGGAACCTCTGCAGGGCCTTGCGAGAATCCGGGCTTGGCCATTCTACCACAGCCTTGATCTTCTCAGGGTCCATCCGCATCCCCTCAGACGACACGATGTACCCAAGGAACGGAACTGACTGTGCATGAAATTCGCATTTCTCCGCCTTGACAAAAAGCCCATTCTCTAGCAACCTCAGAAGCACTCGTCGGACGTGTTGCACATGTTCCTGGAGAGAAGAAGAAAAAATCAATATGTCGTCCAGGTAGACATATATGAACTGATCGATCATATCTCGCAACACATCATTGACCAGTGCCTGGAAAACTGCCGGGGAGTTGGACAGCCCGAAGGGCATGACCAAATATTCAAAGTGCCCCCTAGGGGTGTTAAAGGCAGTTTTCCACTCATCCCCCTCCCTAATGCGAACCAAATGATAAGCGTTACGCAAGTCCAATTTAGTGAAGATGGACGCTCCCTGCAACCTCTCGAAAGCTGAAGACATCAACGGCAAAGGATAAGTATTCTTTACCGTGATGTTATTCAACCCCCGGTAATCAATACAAGGTCGCAGAGAACCGTCCTTCTTCCCCACAAAAAAGAACCCCGCCCCCGCTGGAGAAGAGGAAGGGCGAATGAACTTGGTTGCTAGAGAATCAGAAATGTATTTCTCCATAGCCTCCCTCTCCGGAATAGAGAGTGAATATAACTTGCCTTTAGGCGGAGACTTACCTGGCAGTAAATCTATTGCACAGTCATAGGGACGATGCGGAGGAAGAGAAGCAGCACGAGACTTACTGAACACTTCCTTCAGGTCCAGATACTCCGCGGGCACGTTAGACAAATCCCCTGTTTCCTCCTGAAAAACAGAAACAGGCACAGACGAACAAGCAGACACGAGACAAGACTTATGACATTCCTTGCTCCACTCCAGCACGACTTTATGATGCCAGTCCACTCGAGGGTTGTGTTGAATGAGGGATGTCCGAGGACGACGGGTGCCAGAGGTGAATCCATAATGTAGAATGAAATAGTCTCAGAGTGGTTGCCAGAAGTGATGAGGGTTAACTCTTCAGTGGATAGTGAAATGGTGGGAAGTATCTGTCCATTAAGAGCGTGAACTGCGATTCTGTGAGTGAGGGGTTTGAGGGGAATCTGTAACTGTTGTGCAAATGAGTGGTCCATAAAATTACCTTCAGCCCCAGAATCCAGAAGTGCTCGACAGTCGTGCTGGTGGACTGACCATCTTAGTCTTACCGGGAGGAGCGTGGAGGTAGATGTAACAGCTGATGAGGTCTTCCTGGCGGAGATCCCACCCGATAGTAGCCTCAAGTTTACTATCGGGCTTGGCCTTTTACCGGGCAGTTGTATGAAAAATGTCCCGCTCCTCCACAGTATAGGCAAAGGCCCTGGGACCTCCGCCTCTCCCTCTCCTCCCGGGAAAGCCGAGCTCGACCCACCTGCATGGGCTCGGGATCGTAGACGGGGCTGACCACGTCCCTGCCATTGGATCTTGAACCGTCGATCCCTCCGAAGGTACGGGTGGACGGGACTCGGCGCTCGATCCTGGATAGCCGAGCGTCCACCCGCAGAGCTAAATCGATCAACCCGTTCAGTGTGGTAGGTAGATCCAAGGCGTAGATCTCCTTCTGGACGTGGTCAGCCAACCCATGCAGGAACATATCCCACTGCGCCTCCTCGTTCTATCCGCACTCCGCCGCCAGGGTCCGGAATTCTATGGAAAAATCTGAAACTGATCTTTCACCTTGTCGAAGATCCGCCAATGTTCTGGCAGCCTCTCTTCCTGAAAGCGCTCGGTCAAAGACCTTCTTCATTTCGGCGGCGAGGGTCTGGAACGAGGCGCAGCATGGATTCTGGTTCTCCCACACCGCTGTTCCCCAGAGTGCTGCCCTCCCAGTCAGCAATGTGAGAACAAACGCCACTTTGGCCTGTTCTGTGCTGAAAGTCAGCGGTTGAAGAGCAAAGTGCATTGAACAACGCGTCAAAAATGCTCTACAAAAAGCTGGTTCACCTGAATAGGTCTCCGGTGTGGGTAGACGAGGCTCGGACTGGGAGGGTCTCGCAGGTGTAGCAGGAGGAACAGCCGGTGTGGGCGGCGCAGCGGGAATCTGTAGGCGATGGATCTGCTGGGTGAGCTCGGACACCTGCGTCACCAGGGCTTGTACTGCGCGACCCGTGTCGCCGATCTCTTGTTGCTGTGAATCCATTCTATGGATACTGTGATGAATGAACTCTTCCAATGATCCAGAAGACGCGCTCGCTGCTTCCATTCCCTGGTCAGATCGTTCTGTCATAATGACTCGATGAGACAGGAAGCAAGTGCAAGTATTTTTATGGCGGAACAAAGTCAACAGTACAAGCAGGTGGAAGATGGGTGACGCAGGGACAAGATGGTCAGAATCCGTGATGAAGTGCTGTGACGGTGATGGTGAGAAGACAGACGAATCCACGGAGAAAACTGGAACAGGAACACGAGGCAGGAACAGGACACCGGAACACCAACACGGAGGACATCAACAAACGATCTGACAAGGATGATACAACAACGGTGAGAATTTATAGAAGGGTGAATTGCTTGCAGCTGGTGAAGTAATGATGATCAGCTGGAGCGGATCAGGTGATGTCATACACTCACACCCACTACACACGCGCTCACACAACAACATAAACACGAGACTAAAAGGAACAGAGAATTCGTCTACCGTGACAGTTTATAAATATTATGATAAAAGTGTACTTTCTTTAAGTAAAACTTAATTAGATATTATTACAAAGTGCATTTTTAAAAAGTGTATTTAAGTGTGTTAAGAAATATTGTGATGAAAGTGTACTTACTTTAAATTAGACTTAATTAGATATTATTACAAAGTGCATTTGTAAAAATTGTACTTAAGTGTGTTTATAAATATTGTGATGAAAGTGTACTTTCTTTAAGTTAAGCTTAATTAGACATTATTACAAAGTGCATTTTTTAAAATGCACTTAAGTGTGTTTATAAATATTGTGATGAAAGTGTACTTACTTTAAGTTAAACTTAATTAGATAGTATTGCAAAGTGCATTTGTAAAAGTGCACTTAAGTGTGTTAATAAATATTGTCATTAAAGTGTATTCCCTTTAAGTACACTTAAGTGGTCTTTAATTTTAATTTTATTATATTATCTGCAAGTGCACTTTTCAAAAAGTATACTTTGATTATTTTAAGCACACAAAAAGTATGCTTTCAATACAATTAAGCACACTTCTTTTTCACAAGGGTCTATTTTGCAACTATTTTAAGTGTAACCATAACCATATTTTGTCACTAAACCTTTTCAATTACAAATAATGTGCTAACTAGTTTTGATCTGGTATTGACTTTGAAGTGCTTCATATTGCAATACAATATCATCACTCTCTACAGCAACGCTCTCCCACATATTAAAGGTATAGCGGAGGATTTTCTTTTTCCGGGTGGATCATCAAGACTATTGGTCCTCCTAAGTGTCAATCATTCTGGTGATATGTTTACATAAGGCCGTCGTACGTGCTCGTGCACACGATTCACACGATGGCATGCGCTCAAAACACAGGTTGGGCTTCCCACTGATGCCTCAGTCGCGAAGTTTCTACTTGACAGGTAAAGTTTGGCATGCTATTTGGAGAAATCCATTTAAAATCACTGCTAGTAAAAGTTAATGTAAGCTATGATTAGCTCGTGCATGCTCTCTCATGCACACGTTTAATAGGCGTTCCCTCTCGGGAGCAGGTAGAGTGTTGCGCATGTGCATTTTTTCAAAAACTGGAGAGGGCGGTTCTTTTCTAAAATTCGGGAAAATCCTCCGCTATACCTTTAAGCTATTGTAACTGCGCTTATTTCCGTCGTTGGTATAAGTTGCAGTGGGTGGAATAGACAAGAAATGTGCAGTTTTCTACCATCTTGCTGACAGCGTTTCTTTAGTCATTCGGCAGTCTTGCAGACTGAACCCCTGCAGGAAATCCACCCTTACAGGCTATTCTTAGCATTACTGTTAGTTTCATGTCTTAATTTTAGCAGTTTCCTGCATGCCATTAAACTCTAGAAGTAAAATCATTACATTATTAGTGATAAAATTGGTTTGTTACTGAAAAGGTTTCCACTATCCATGACTCCTGAATTATAAAACAGTTTTAAAAGTATTGTAAAGTAATTATTAGCAACAGCTTGGTAAAATAAACCTGCATTTGCACATGAGCGTCTGTAAAGCAGATATTAACTGTCTTCAGGGAGTTTCTACACATGGATTATAACGTTCTGCTTTACTCTCTCTAGCCTTGAGAAATATATCAGATCCAGACTCCTTTATGTATTTCTCAAGCACCACTGATTTAACTTCCGCCTCCCTGAACTTCTGGACCACTTTGCTAAAACACTTGAACGAGTCGTTTTCGACCAACTATCTACATTTCTCACACAGAACATCCTCCTGGACAACAACCAGTCTGGCTTCAGAAGCGCCACTAAACTGAGACGGCCCTGCTCTCGGTTATTGAAGCTCTGAGACTGGCAAGAGGAGCCTCCGAATCCTCAGTTCTCCTCTTGCTGGATCTGTCTGCTGCTTACAGTTAACCACCAAGAAGAGCATCTCAGGAACAGTGCTTCAAGTCTGACCTCTCAGTGGGTCCTTCAGGGTGTCGTGAGGTGTTTAAGACCCAATATTTAACTCTCGGTTATTGAAGCAGGTTCTCAACTGAGTTTGTTATGGTCATGTTCATGTTTGTTTCAAGTTTCAAGTCAAGTCGGGTCTTTGTTTATCTTGTATTTGTTCATATGTTGGATCTAAATAAAACTGTACACAGGTTCTCAACTACAGCTCGCTTCAGTGGACTTACAGACACATAAAGATGCGGCATTCCTGATGTTCGTGCCAGGAGGAAAAGAGCGCAGTCTGTGAACGACGGAGGACCAGCGATAAAGAGAGTGTGTTCTCTCTCAGAGTTCCCTCGGCGGACAGCGGAGAACCTCGAGAATGTTTGTTTAAGTGTTGTATTGAAACCGATGTGTTCTCTTGCAATAAACATAAAACATTCTGTGCCTCATCAAAAGAGCTCTTTTCCTCCTCTGACTCAATAGTAAGACGAGACTATATAAGCGAAACCTCTCCCCCAGGAGATATTTGGCAGAGCGGAAGCTCGGCTCAACTCGAGCTCACCTGTCACCTGTCATTCTTTTAGGTGGCAATGTTACGTAATGTTAAAAATAGATTATTTTAGAGAAAAATATCCTCCGAAGTCACACTTTAAGGGTAATCGAAGCCGACGGAAAGATAGATCGAGACGAACGGTAAAAGTTAGAAATACACATGAAAGAAGAATGAAACTATCTGGATTAAGGCCAAATCAAAAGTGATGACACTGACAATTTATTTAATTTAAACAGTTTATTGAACAGCTGAATAATGATTATTTTTGGCTTTGTTTCTGCAAGGCCGTTTTTTTGTTTTTCTTGCTTTTTTTCTATTTCTTATGTCATCTGAGTCATTGCCCTATTGAATCCTGATCTGTCCCTGCCGTGGATGCTCTGTCAGTGGTTTGGACATGTCAAGCCAATCATTTACATTTAGTCATTTAGCAGAAGCCTGTCACAGTGTCTGGTGTGTGTACCCTGGGTGTCCACTAGAGGTCTCTTCCCCATACCGTCACCACCACATCATGAACTGCATTTTCCATAATCCTTTGTCTGAACTCATCACTGATCATTGCACACAGCTGTTCCCACTCACATTGTTTGTATCTGTCTATTTATACCCTGTCTGTTTCAATTATTGTCATGGACTCCTGTTTGATGTTAGATTGCACTTCTGAGTTCCATTCCTGTTTTGTTTCTTGTTTTTGGACTGTCTCTGTATGGATTTTGACCCTTTGCCTGGCTGGTTTATGATTACGGATTACCCCTATTAAACTGCACATGGATCTTACCCTGTTTGTGTGCATCCCGTGACAATGCCTTTGTCCAAAGTGACTTACAAATGAGGAATACAGCAAGCGAGTTATCATGAAGAGGCAAAAACAACGCAAGAAGTGCTCAGAAAGTTCAGGCACTGCTTAGAGTAGCATAAGAGTAGCATAAGTCAGACAAGGGAGGATTAAAGGAAAATAAATAATTATTTTGCTCACGGAAGAGATTAGTTTTCAGCTTTCTTTTGAATGTTGTCAGGGATTTTGCATTCCGGATGAGGGTGGGGAGATCATTCCACCAGCAAGGAACCGTGAATGAACATGTTCTGGAGAGTGATTTTGTGGCTTATCGTCTGGTTAAAATGCTAGAAAGAGCTGTGTGTCATCAGCATAACAATAGTAAGAGAAACAATGAGCCTGTATGATGTGTCCCAGTGATGTGGTGTAGATGGAGAAGAGGAGGGGTCCAAGCACTGAACCCTGGGGAACCCCTGTGGTCAGTTGATGTGCTCTGGATACCTCGCCTCTCCATGCGACCCTGAAGGTCTACCTGTGAGATAGGACTCAAACCAGTGGAGAGGAGTACCTGTGATACTCAGGGATGAGAGGAAGGACAGAAGGATCTGATGATCCACAGTGTCAAAAGCAGCAGACAGATCCAGGAGAATGAGAACTGATGATTTGGAAGCAGCCTTCGTGATCCGTAGGGCTTCTGTGACCGACAGTAATGCAGTCTCAGTTGAATGCCCTTTCTTGAAGACAGATTGGTTGACATCCAGCTGGTTATTCTGAGACAGGAAAGATGATACTTGGTTGAAAGCAACTCGTTCAAGTGTTTTCGCTATGAATGGTAGGAGAGAGACAGGTCTGTAACTCTCTCAGTGATGTGTTTAATGTGGGTTTTTAAGCAGTGGAGTTACCCGAGCCTGCTTGAATGCTGTGAGGAAATGCCAGTATGGAGGGATGAGTTGATGTGTGTGAGTGCTGGTAGAAGTGTGGGAGAGATGGCTTGTAGAAGGTGTGAGGGGGTCTAGAGGGCAGGTGGTAGGATGACTGGAGATTAGGCCCAAACTCGAGGCACGATGCGTCCACTGAAAGAGCAGATCAGACAGATCGCCAACTCTCTGGACTGATGCCAGAACCAGCAGAAGGGCAGTCTTTAAATTCATCAACTGGGTCCAGAGATGATCACGGCTCTATTGTGGTCAAGCTGTGAGTTCTCTCACTCAGCAGTAACATGTTTCCAGACCTCAACACTGAGATCACAGCTATTAAAACACTACGGAAATCATGTAATGTCACACTTAGAGCACAGCCCACAGACACCTCGCTGTATAGAGAAATCTATTTATTATAAAAATTCTCATCATCTGGCAATGAAATTTTGCCAAATATTCCTTTCTTTAAATTAAACTGAACTAAAATAATCGTTAATGGAGGAACCCAAAATATATATATATTTTTTTTACAGTTCCCATCCCTGATCATTATCTCCTTTGTTTCTGCAAAACTGACTGCAGTCTCATAATTACTGCAAGCTGACAGGTAATTAGCAGCTTAAGAGAATAGAGGATTTAATGAGAATGATCTAAAAGAGTAAAACTGTCCTCAGTTTTCAATTGCATAAAACACTTTTTTCAAAACACTACATACAATTCTCTACCTAAAACACAAAGATCTATCAGGAAGTGACTTACTTTCCTTTTCCAAACACAACCAATCAAAATGCTACACTTACAGTATTTCACAATTGCTAAGACACATTTCTTGAAACCTTCGCCCATATTCTCAAAACTTTTAACACAAAACCCAGTCTTTAAACTACATTCACAAAACCCCTGACTCTTCTGGCAAAATCAAACACTTGCCTCAAAACCATTTGATCTGTGCTCAAAATCAGACAATGCTTTCAAAACATAAACACAGCCAGTCAATATATAACCACTCATCAGCATTCATTAGACACTACAGCAACAAATTGACAACACAGCGTCCAGGGCATGTAGTTACAGAGAAGAAAATGTTTATTGCATATAGAAAATAATGTTGCCATAAATAAAAGTAAATAATTCACAACTCAGTACAGCAAATATAGTGCATACTGTAAGTAATACAGTATTGAATGTCTGTATTTTCAGTATAAAAATAAAGTAAGCCCAAAGAAGAAAGACAACTCTAAATGAAAAGCGTATTACACAAAATATTGTGCAATTTGCAAAATCAAAGTCAATGAGAGCCTCTTGCTAATGGGAGAACAGTCCTTCCACCCTCATTTGGTAGTCTTGCAATTCTACAAAAGGGAAAATGCTCTTACAAATGTATACATACAGTAACAATAGTAATGGACATCACATTCATATGTAAAATGTATTGTAAATCTTTTTTTCTTTTTTCCCCAGTCCCCTGACAAACTGGTGTACTGTATCAAATGTATACAGTAAACTTTCAGTCGCACAAATTAGAAAACAATACATTTACCTGTTCTCTTCTCTGAATGTCCTGATTATGGTGGCCACAGAGAATCTGCTCAAACTGGGTTGTACTCTTTGTCCTGCTTCCCTCATTGTCATTCCATGAACAAGAACATGGTCTATCACAGTTGCCCCAATTTGATCTGAAATGACTATTCTTGGTCTTACTCTTCGTTGTCCTTGTACTCTTCCTCCTCGTCCACCACCTCTTACACCAACTCGTCCTCCTCTGCCTCTCACACTGTTTCCATCCATTGTTGGAATCAACATTCAGCGCACCTGGGCCCCCGTGTACTCTGAACTGGCTTATATTCTAGACAACTGACTTTATCACATCATTAGAAACAAGTGTGAACAATTTTGAGTTGTTGTGTGTAAACGATGACAGCGGTGTTGTAGTTGTGTTTAACTTTTGCCACATGTATTTAACATTTTGCAACACAGTGCAAAATGTGTTTTAGTGAGTGAGAATGTGTTTAGAGTTTTGCAAAAAGAGTGGATGAGGTTTGCAAACAGTGTCTTAACTACCTGAACTTGTTTAAGGTTTTGCCTACAGAGTGACTGATTCGACAGATGGGTTTAGGCCACTGAGCACTGGGTTCAGAGAATGGGGTTTAGTGTTTTAGCAATTGTGAAATACTGTATTCACCAGGCTACACAGACACACTCCTCACATGTGCAAACACTAATTGCTTAACTGATCACTAACTAATCACTGTTATACTGTAGTATAGGCCTAAATAGGTCAAAGGTCAGATGATCTGTTTTGAACAAAACAGATCATCTGACCTTTTGAACTTATTTGTGGTCAAAGTGTCCTAACATTTTTTCAAACTATAGAAAGTTATAGACTCCTTTTGATGATAAATCAGATATACCAGTTATACCCCCCCCCCCCCCCCCCCAAACACACACACACACACACACACACACACACACACACACACACACACACACACACAATTGTGTTATTTACTGTATTCTAAAGAATATACTTTTGGTTTACAGTACATATGTTTATGGTTTTGTTGTAAGCTACTGTATACAACAATAATGTTAGACCTAATAAATATTTTCTGTTTCTTCATTGCATTGGTGTTTACAGTGTACTTGTTACATCAGATTACTTTCACTCTAGAACATTGTATTGAAATGTAGATACAGTATAAGCCTATGAAAGACCAAAGAGCTTTAGATTTAGAACAACAGTGTTTACATGGTATATCCAAAAATGTATTATTATGAAAGAAGTGTTTGCCATTTGATGCAAATGCTTCATTCTGACATGTGTTTATGGCATTTTGAATACAGTGTTGCATTTTGAAGGAGATGTGAGGCGTTTTGCATTTTGTGTGTGCAGTTTTGAGAATTGTGTGTAGAGTTTTGAAAAAAGGAGCCTTAGTTTTGAAAACGTGTGTAAGCAATTGGTAAAAACTGTAATCTCTGAAAGTTTTGTCTGTTTTCTCACCTGAACTCTTGACAGTGTATGTGTCTGTGGTCTTGACTTTTATTTTATTTTCAATTGCTATTCGAATTTCACTATTTTTTTTAAAAGTACTTATAGTTTCTATTTCACTTACAAGACTTTGTGGTTATTTTAGTCTGTTCATAAGCACACCAATACTGAGATCAGGGACGTCGTTAGGCCTATTTTAGGGGGGCTGAAGCTACCCCAAAATGTTCCTAAGCCCCCCTAAATGAAAATAAGAACAACAATAACAATTCGATTTATCAATAACCGTATCCTCATTCATATTTAGACGCAACAAATGATATACAGCTACAAAAAATAGCCGAAAAGTCGGAAGTTGGACTGAAGTACAAAGAGTCGTTGCTATCAAGATGATGCACCGCACCGTCTCGTTGCATTGGTGTGAACTGTGGCAGCTTTCAGAGCGTTGCAGACCGGAGCGCTGCAAGAAACTGGAGGATTCATCTCGTCTCGTCGTTACTCTAGTCTGAAGTTGAACTTGCTATATGCACCCCTCCCCCCCTCATCACGGTAAAACACAATGAAACGTGCATCACTCTACTTTCGTTTTCAATAACGTAATTCTCTTCAGGGAAAACCAATCAAGGTAAACATCGAACATATCGAAAACAAGGACTCGACAATACCGCTTTTTTTCTCTTTTTTTGAACGGAAAAGTGAGAGAGAATTGTAGCCCATCTGGACAAATGCCCTGATTAAAACAATTTTTAATATAAACATAAAAAAAACTAGGGAATCACCGAAAACGTGAGGAAGATTCTGTTTTATTTAATTTAATGTAAGTGGCGATTGATAGCCCTGTAATGTAGGCTACTGACGGTCATAGATAGCCTATCTAATCTATGCCCACGGTAACAAAGTTGCGCTGTTGAGGCTCGCGCTGTTATTTATAACATAGGCTATTATAGTTAAGAAACAATATATAGCCTAGGCTACACACGACCAGAGAGCTGTTTTCCTGAATGCCATCAAGATTGAAACCGAGACTGATTTCATAACAGTTCAATAAACAAATAATTAAAATTAAGTCACTTACATGCAATGACTGTTTTTGTTCTGTTTCAGCATCAGCGAAAATAGTTCCAAACAACAGAACCATAGCGCATCTCACAGCAAACTCAGCCGTGTTTCATTAATGAATGATTCAGCGTTTTGAACGAATCTATTGAGTCAAAGATTCAATTATCCATTCATAAACTGCCTCATTCTGAATAAATCAGCCGTTTGAACGAATCGTTTGAATGAATGACTCAATGACTCGCTCATTAAGACTGTCGCCTGCCGCCTCCTACTGGCGGTTTAGTTTCATAAAGTATCATTCTTTTCAACATTCCTTATGTGTATATTCAAAAATATTTAAAATAATCTCATTTAATACAGTTATAATTTTTCAATGTAAATTATTTAATTTGATTGGTATAACTAACAGCCTAGTGTCTTATTATTTTAATTGAATATATTGATCAAATTTAAGAATTTGAAATGAAAGATGGAGCAAACATTTAATAAAATTAGGGAAAAATGCCCTTTATAAAGGAGTGTTTTCAAACAGTGATGTAATGAAACATTGACAATTTAAGTTTGAAGGGAGTAAAGCCTCTGTTTAGGCTATTAAGGAAATGTAATTTTGCCAAAAGAAGAACTTTTATTTTAAATAAATGTTCATTTTAAATCAGCCTACTTCAGTGTGATATGTTACCATATTATCATGCTTAACACTGAGAATTTGAATAATTGTAATGTGATGATCAGATGCAGATATCTAAATCAGAGAATATGGGTGGTTTGCGGGTGGATTATTTATTTTTAATAGTGGATTCGGGAGACTCAAAGTGCACCAGATTAATGAATTTATCTTTAAAATGTACAAAATTTTCTTCCGGGGGGGCATGCCCCCAGACCCCCCTAGAGGTACCAAACTACACCAACAAAAATAGTGTGAGAAACACACCAGGCTATATGATGATATACAAAAAATACAAATTTAATTGCCTTATTATTAAAATACATTATTAGGATTTTACCACGTCCGCCTCGTTTTGAACCAGGAAAAACCCTGTAAAGTGTACCCTGGGGGCTAAGCCCCCCCCTTTCTTCCAATCCTAGTGACGTCCCTGACTGAGATAAGGGTTTATTGAAATACAGTTAATAATATTCAGAGGCTACTTAGAGAGATCTAAAAATAAACTAACCCAGGACCCCTCCCGCTTAAATCTAAGGGAGAGGGCGCTACATGTGTGTATGTTAAAGTATCATGAACCATGTAATACACATGTTGGCACTGTCACACTCCTGACAATCTGAGTGTGTAAATCATGCTAGAGTTGATATTTATTGACACTATACCACAGTTAAGTGTCTTTACATGTGTGTGAAACATGTCTGAGAAGTGCATATTGTGAACCGCACTGGCTCAACACACATCTACTCTGAACACAAGGATATTCTTTTGCACACGAGATTGTGTAAAATTGTTTTGTTACTTAAAAGTTATCCACTATCCATGACTCCTGAATTATGAAACAGTTTTTAAAGTATTTTAAAAGTAATTATTAGCATCAGTTCCAGTTTGATCAAACAGAAAGTATTTGCACACACTACATGAGCGTCTCTAAAGAAGAGATGAATCTGTCTCAGGGAGTGTTTCTACACATCATGACCACAACATGTAACTCATTCACCAACCCCCTGAACCAATTCTGCTGAACTACAAGCACAATTCCTGCTTTTGGCACAATTTTCATGCAGAAAATCTCTTGTTTTCACAAGGGACACACTGCCATTCGGATACACACACTGACTCATCACATGGGCAAACACCCGTCACACAGTTTTACAATCAGCAATCAGAGCTTTAGCATAAAAGAGCAACAGTTGAACTCTTCAACAGGTGAGCTCTTCAGTAGAGCAATGGGTGCCAACATTGGATTTATTTATGTTTTACTGTAACTGTATACAGTAAATTATTCTGTTGTTTTGTATGTAGACCACTGTATGCACAACTTTGTGTTGGTTGGGATGTGCACTGTGTACATTGTTTTTGTGGGAAAAATAAAATATATTTGTTACCGTGTATTTGTGTGTTCTGAGTATAAAAACAATATTCTCAGATATTTTACAACACACTTCTGTATGTACTGTCTGTAGTTAGTGTAACAATGAACAAAAAAAGGCCTAAATCATTATGATGAATGGAGAAGAAGTGTTTTCCATTCATCATAGTGTTTTACATTGAGCACATCAGTGTTCAACTGGGTCTTATAAATGTCTATTCATGTGATGGTTTGTGTGTGTCATTTGAAAACAAAATACCATTTTGAGAAGAAATAACATTGTTTTGAATGTAGAGTTTCATTTTGCAGGAGAATTGAGGGGTTTTGCCCATTGTGTGAGTGTTTTTTGACTTGTGTGTAGAGTTCTGAGAATATGAGGCATGCTTTCAGAAAATGTGTGTAAACAATCGAGAAAAACTGTAATTATTATTTTAGAGATGGGGTTTGGGGCTGGGTCTGGGGGACGAGTCTGAGGGAAGAACAGGAGACAATGGTACAGAGAATGCAGAAGACAAAAGGTAGGCAAAATAAAAAGTGTGTGAGAGATATGGGTAGGGTTAGGGATAGGGTTAGTGTGTGTGTGTGTGTGTGTGTGTTTACTTTAAAATCCTGTCCCGTGCCACACCATGGCAATTTAAAATCTTAAACATCTCGCCCGTTGTAACTGCCATCGTTAATGCAGCAGAGAAACTATGCTTTGGACATTGGTACTGAACATGTGCCTAGTTGCAGCATTAAGATCGGCCTTTAAACAAGCCTTGTCCAGCGGTCGCATTTACAAACAACAGCAACAAACACATGATCCAGTCCCGCAAACATCACTGGGCGGTGAAGATGTCCCTTTCGATTTTAACAACTATGTGCGCCGACTAGAATGTCATGAATGGAAAAAGTTCGAGATCCACGAGAGACACTTCAGGAAGTCATTGGATATCAAACTACTTCAAGAAAGAACTTACTTTGTCTGCTCCGGTGACCCGGCGAAATGGAGTAAAGTCGTATCCATCCTTTTCGGAGTATTCTTTCAAAACGGAATATTTCGAATGAGGCGTACCAACGGGAAAGAGTTTGCATTACCACTTCTGAAATACGTGTCACGCATTCTAAAAAAGTTCCCCTTGAGCGATAAACATCCAGCGGAATTAACATCGGTCTCCATTACTTCCTGGATTGAGAAACAGCTGATCTTTGTGAGAGACGTCATCCAGCCGTCGCTCGGTAGAGGGAGAACTGAGGAGCGCCGCGAACAGCCGCGGACAGTAAGTGGAGAGAAACTATCACACTTATGGCAGCACCACAGGTCCAAAGCTATTGAGATTATTCTTAATAATAGCATATTTCCTTCCCCTCCACCTATTATTAATGACACCAGTAACGTGCATAAGTATTACATGGCCAAATGCCAATCACTCCTGTCTCATACATTGGCCACGCCCCCTTGGTCCACCAACAGAGAAACAACTGCTCTAGTTTATTACCCATCTACTGCTCACTTTACTTTTGACGAAGTAGACAAAGTTGTGTCCCACTTGCCAAATAACAAAGCCTGTGGATATGATGGGGTAAAATATGAGACCCTAAAAGCCACAAAATCCTGGTCTACCCATATTCTCACCTGTATATTTAACATCTGTTTGATTAATGGGAAAGTACCAGATTCATGGAAGGGGGCCCTTGTCCATAGAATACCAAAGAAAGATAATATCCCAAGTGATCCATCTACATGGAGAGACATATCTCTCCTCCCCACTGTTTACAAGGTGTTTATGAAATGCCTGCTTGCCCGAATCCTCCCATGGCTTGTGGATGCAGGCATTCTTTCACCCAAACAGAAAGCTTATATAGACAGACAGGGTATGAACGAACATGTGTTTTGCCTGAAAACTGGAATTGATGATTTTAAACATGAATCATGTAAACTCTATACTGTATTTCTGGACTTCAGAGATGCCTTTGGGACATTATCTCATAAATTGTTGATTAACTCATTAGAGGAGATCCATCTACCTCAGCCCTTTGTGGACATCATAATGGACGTGTATAGGGGATCTTTTTGGCAAGTTATCTGTGGTAAACAACTCACAGAGCCTATACCTCTTAAGGTGGGGATTAAAACAGGCTGCCCCTGGAGTGCTTTTAACTTCATCCTGGCCATCAACCAGTGGATTAAATGGATCTGCCAGTGCGCACCACTGCACACTAGATCCCCAAACCCTGTCCAGGGGTACGCTGACGATGTTGAGGTGTCCTCCAGGGACGAGAACATCATTCAAAACATGCTGGCCAGAACGGATGAATTTCTACAGTGGTCCAAGCTGGAAGTGAAACACACCAAATGTGCAGCATTTTATGAACGGCGAAGCGGTGGAAACCGCTGGTATAAATCTAAATCTGACAAACCCCCCTCCTTTACAATAATGGGACAGCCTATCAGGGTCTACTCTCGTCATGAAACATACACCTATATTGTCCATAAATTCAACATCGCAGGTGAGTGGGGTGAACAGGTACAGGAGATATCCTGTGCCTTTAAGAACAGGATCGATTTGATCGATTCCTCCCCCCTACCTGTAGCCATGAAGCTGGAGGCCATTAGAGAAGTAGCTCTGGCAAAGATACAACACCTCTTTGCGAACATTCATATTCCACAAAATGTCCTACGGGACATGAATAATTAAACAGTTGAGGCCGTCAGGAAATGGCTGGGACTGAACTCACATTCCACCAGGGATATAATCTTCCTCACACTCAAGGAAGGGGGTCTGGGGGTCCCAGATGTGGAAAGGACTTACTCCACTACAAGACTAACACACCTCAGCATGCTCAACAACGATGATGCTGCGGTCAGAGAGCTAGCCAGAGCCTCCCTCTTATTGGACCTCAGGAAGAGAAAGGTCCCTTTGGCCACAGGCAACCAAGACAGCTTCCTAGGCTTTAGGAGGAAAAATAACGGTAAACTGGACACACAAGCTGCAGGTTTCGGAGTTCGTTCAGACTGGCCGGACCTAAACGACCTGTGCAATAGACTGGCAGTTAAAGCAACAACATGGAACTTTTCCTCTGCGGTCGCCCTACAGGTTGGAAGCGGAATTGTCCATTACCGCTGTCGTAAAATGATTTACGGTTACTGTATATGAAGCATGTAGGTTTTTTTTCATATGGGCAATTATAATATTATTAATCTTCCTCCTTTTATAATTTATACATATTTAGTAGACTAAACATTTTAACTCAAACATCAACAAAAGCCAGGCACACAACAGATTAGAAAAACTAAAGATAGTAGCCTATGCAAGCAATTTACAGTTACTTACTAGTTCAACAGCATGACGGCCAAGTCAGCATCGGTCTGGTAACCCTCCTCCTCCATTAGCTCACGCCAGCGAGCAAACGCTCGACCCATATTGATCCTCGTCCTGCCTTTCAGTTTATCACTCTCCCTTTTCCTCTTCCGACTCTACTCCGACAAAACCTTGGACTTCTTACGTTTCGCTGCTGCTTCAGCCATGACGAAAACAGACGCATGAAAACAAACGCGCTGGTTGGCCACATTTGAGGAAGTGGTGGGCGAAGTGACGTATGCCGTAAAGCAGTCGAATTTTGTAGTTCTTTTTGAGCGCTGGTTACTACCCGCACCGCGAAGTTACATAGTGCCAGTAAAAGCGATACAGACCCCGTCAGGCTCTGGCAGACGTCTCATTCAACCTATTGTAAGTCGATGTACTATCACAAGGGTCTTGGAAATATATTATGAAGGTTGAAAAGCTACATGTTGTTACTTTAAATTTACAGTAAACACACTGCACCAGAGGTATCTGACGCAGTGGTCACAGACCCATCTGTTACTGTGGAGGCCACAGTCTGTCACAATGAGACACAACACACACTACAGAGCACAACAGCAAGAAGATCTTTACTGAACATCCAACAGATGGACACAAAACAACACTGGACTGGACTAAGAATGCAGGGAAAGTTGGCATGTCTTGACTTTGCTGACCACTCTACCTCTCATTCTATGTACAGAAATGCTGCAGTAGGGGAGGATATTCTCTGCTTCACTGTCAAGGCCAGATTACAGGTGTTACCAACTAGATACAACCTAGCATTATGGTACCCTGAAAAGTACTATCCACACTGTATAATGCATTCTAACTCTGATCACCTAGAATCAGTTGCTCACATTGTAAATGGCTGTAATATGTACAAAGGGTTATATACAGCACGCCATGACCGTATTGTAGATCTCATTGCCAGTTCTGTTCAAGACATATTTCCAAAAAAAATGCCTATGTATAAACACTCACGAGTAATACCAGACTGGTTCAACAGCTCTGATGATGTGTTTTGTAACATCCCTAACACCCCTGATGTTGTGCTCGTGGATAAAGATAGAAAGGAGGTGCTAGTCCTTGAAATAGGTTGTGTTTATGATCTGTATATGGGCATAGCCTTTCTTGAAAAAATGACTAAATACCAACCCCTCCTTGTAAAGATCAGTGGCCTAGGATATGCATGTAAGTTAGTGGCATTGATATTTGGCAGCCTGGGACATGTCCATAAATTGACTGTTAGTGGACTAAGACTGGCAGGGTTACCGAAAGGAAAGTCTAAACAGCTGGCAAAATTCTGCTCTATATCAGCTGTGATAGGCAGCCTTGCTGTGTGGCGTAAGCAATGCTTTATGTACCCTTGAGTGTCAAAGCTGTGTTATCTCTGAGAATATTTGAATCCTTTCTGAAAGAAATTTGATTGGTGGATTCAAATAAAGTAATCAAATGTGTGTGTGTGTGTGTGTGTGTGTGTGTGTGTGTGTGAGAGAGAGAGATATGGGTTGGGTTGGGTTAGTGTGTGTGTGTGTGTGTGTGTGTGTGTGTGTGTGTGTGTGTGTGTGTGTGTGTGTGTGTGTGTGTGTGTGATATGGGTAAGGTTAGTGTGTGTGTGTGTGTGTGTGTGTGTGTGTGTGTGTGTGTGTGTGTGTGTGTGTGTGTGTGTGTATGAGAGAGAGAGATATGGGTAGGTTTAGGGGTAGGGTTAGTTAGTTGCTTGGAGGCAGCACTCTCAAAGTCATCATTTCAATATTTATATTTTTAATATTTCACACATCCTCCATGTGCAGTGTGTATGCGGTGCAGGAGCAGCACCCTAGTGTTTTCACATATGCTGTGTTTGCAGTGCGTAACTGACCCACGGCTGTACCACAAACTCATACTTGCTATTTGTGTTTCAAATCCAGAAGTTATCAGAAACTTTTCTTAAAAAAAAGTTTTGTCAGCATTGCGATTCTCTTTGTACAAATATACGCTCTTTAATAGACATTCACGTTTAAACACAATTTAAACAACGTATTATTCAATGCATTACATATAAATTAGTATTAAGTTGCTCAAGCAAGTGTTAACATATTTAACCATGTACTTATATTAAAATCGCAAACATTTTAAATTAAAACTTAAAATAAAAACAGCTGACTCTCATGCCTTTTCTTTTGCATTTAAATTTTAATACAATAGATATTGCATATCACAAATAACTTGTTTTTCCACCTCCACGAATGAGACGAGTGTTGTTCATTATGTCTCCTTGTTGAGGTAAATTTTAGTTTTCCTTGCTTTACCCCGGTCTTAAAGTAAAAAAGATGACTGTGAAAAATAGTAGTATTTAATTAAATATTTAATATGTGATGCTTCCTTTTATCTAGGCCTACTGTTTACATTTACATTTATTCATTTAGCAGACACTTTTATCCAAAGCCACTTACAACAAAAGAATAACATTCAAATACTGTTCTCACACTGTTCAAAGGAGTGGCGAGCAGGACGAGGCCGAGGGCCGTGAGAGGGCGACACCTGCATGACGCACCGGTCTCGAATCTCTCACGGAGGAGCGATGAAAAAAATATCGCCTCCCGCAAGACTAGCGCTAAATTCATCCGCTAGTTTAGCGCCATCTACTGTTCTAGAAGAGGAAGTTGCTCAACTGCATTTGTGAGAAAATCGAGCCGAGAGATCTCATAAAAAGCCAAGTGTCTCACAATCATAACTGCATTTGTATGCACTAGATTTGGTATTTGTTCAAAGGTTACATGCAATTTGTTGGATGGTTTGTATTTATTTGTGAAGTATTATCTTGGCTCATTTATTTATATTAGTAAAACACAATACATATTTGTTACTCCACTACATTTTCGCTCAAATTGACCTTTGTACTTGCACATTGCTTTCTGTTTGTTTGCGAGTCGAGTTTTCCTTTGCAAAGCAGATCGAGTTTGTTTGCAAAATTCTGAAATTGTTTGTTTAATTATGGCACATAATTCGCTCCATATAAGTGTGTGTATCCAGGTCTGACATAGACGGACGAGAACATGGAGAGACAGCACTTACTAAGAGAGAAAAAGAGAAAATTCTGCACACTGCCAGTTGAAAGCTAACTCCTAGCAAGATCTGTAGCAGATAGAGAGTAAGAGATGCTTCTGACGCACACATACACAGAATGGCCTCTGAAGACAAAAGACCTGACGATGCACCTGTGGCTCATCTATTTATAGCCTTGTGTCGCGGGTGCGCGCCGATGACGTCATCGACCGAGGCTATATTACCTCAGGGTCAATTCTATTGACGTGTTACACACAGCTGTATTCACAGCTGGTCACGATTAAAGACGTTCCCAATGCGCTAAAGCAGCGCAGCATCGATTGTAGCTTTTGAAAGGGAACTGTCTCAGTACTATGTTATGGTCTAAATCCGGACTGGAAATCCTCCAGATATCATTTCTTTCAAGAAAGGAACACAGTTGTGAGGATACTGCCCTTTCTAGTATCTTTGACAGAAAAGGTAGATTCGAGATCGGCCTGTAATTGACTAATTCTGTAGGATCAAGTTGCGTTTTTTTTACAAGCGGTTTAATCAAAGCCAGCTTAAAGTTTTTTGGTACGTATCCTAGAGACAAAGACGAATTAATGATATTAAGAAGAGGATCTATGACCTCTGGAAGTATTTCTTTCAGTAGCTTAGTCGGTATAGGGTCTAACACAGGGGTTCCCAACCTTTTTTGTGCCAGGGACCAGCATATTCATAAAAAAAAATCCAGGGACCAGTTGTCAATTTTAACATGCATCGTTTGGAACATATCACTGTGTAAAACAGTAACAGCCTATCATTTATTTGCATAATGAACTAGATGGCACCAAAGGCTACTTGTATGAATATACCAATCTTTTTAAACTTTCAGACCGGTTCACAAAATATTTCCCTTTACTGCCATACAATTAGGTCTACTTCAAAAGCAACTCACACAGCACTCACTCACTAGCAGGTGGCAGTAATGGCAAATTGTATGAAAATACCAGTCCATTTCACCTGTCAAATCTCTCCAGAACCACTAAAGACAATCACTTCAACAGCAACTTAGTGTTTTCACACACCAACAGGTGACAACAAAGGCTAATTGTATGAAAATAAGTGCCAGTTTCAACAATCAGACAGTTTCAGAATACAATAGCAAACACATAACTTAGTGATTTCAGCCAATCATTTTTAAAAGTATAAAATTAGAGATTAAACTTTAACCTTTAACAAAAAATACCAAATCAGACCAATGAGAACAAAACTATTTTAATGTGAGCATGAACTGCTTATTGATATTACTATTTGTAGCTGTGCACAAGACAAGCTGTTCTTCCTGAGCATCCTTAAAAAACATATGCATCCAAAACAATGCACAAAAATTCCAGGATACAATAAAACGAAATTTAAAAAGGTCTGCTTTACAAATATGAACGAAAACCAGCTTACAGTTTTTCACCACAAATAATACACAACGGATTTGGCGCCACGGAATCGCCTGTTGTCATAAATCCATACCTAATGTATGAGGTATCGTATTTATGAAGCGTGACTTTTTCTCTCTCGCTATTTTCGAGTTGGTCATCGCCTTTCCTTTTACCAGAACTGTCCGCAATGAAATTAGCCATTGAAAAAAATATCGCGGCCCGCTCATCTCTCCACTTCCCTGTCACTTCAGGTGCAGCGCGCTTTTTTGCAGTCCGTTCAGATATGACGCGTTGCTAAGCAATCGCAAGGCGCTCAAAGAAACACATTTTAATCTATTTATTGTTTAGGTTTTGGATTAAATAACATGACTTCATAGCACTTAAAAAAGCATATAAAAAATAAAATTATTATTATTATAAAAAAAGAAAAAAAAAAAAAAAAAAAAGAAACATTATTCTGGGAATATTTCAAGGCCCGGTACTAACGGGTCCACGGACCGGCACCGGTCCGGGGACCGGGGGTTGGGAATCACTGGTCTAACATACATGTTGTAGATTTAGATGATTTAATGAGTTTAGTAAATTCTTCCTCTCCTATAGCAACGAATGAATCAAATTTTTCCTCAGGGAGACTACAATGCACTGCCTGATGCGATACAGTAGTAGACGGTTGCATAGTTATAATTTTCTCCCTGATATTATCAATCTTATAATTGAAGAAGTTCATAAAGTCATTACTGCTGTGTTGCTTGGAAACATCTGGGCTTGGGGGCAGTCATGGCCTAGTGGTTGGGGAGTTGAACTTGTAACCCAAAGGTTGCTGGTTCGATTCCAGAACCGGTGGGAAATGACTGAGGTGCCCTTGAGCAAGGCACCTAACCCCTAATCGCTCCCCGGGTGCCACACAAAGGCTGCCCGCTGCTCTGGGTGTGTGTATCCACGTTTGCAGTGTGTGTGTTAACTACTCACTACTCTGCTCCTAATGTGTGTGCATTAACTTGGATGGGTTAAATGCAGAGGTCAAATTCCAAGTATGGGTTACCATACTTGGCCGTCACGTGTCACTTTCACTTTCACTTTCACTTGAAGCTTTATTTTTCGTTAGTTTAGCCACTGTTTCAAATAAATACCTAGGATTATGTTTATTTTCTTCTAATAGGGTTGAAAAATAAGCAGATCTAGCAGCTTTTAAAGCCTCTCTGTAAGTAATCGAGCTCTCTTTCCATGAAATGCGAAATACCTCTAGTTTTGTTTTCTTCCAGTTGCGCTCCATCTCTCTGGCTGCTCTCTTAAGGGCCCGAGTGTGCTCGTTGTACCACGGCGTTGGACTATTTTCTTTAATCTTCTTTAAGCGCAACGGAGCAACTGTGTCTAAAGTGCTGGAAAAGAGAGAGTTAAACGTTTCTGTTGTAATATCGAGTTCTTCTAAGCTATCTGAGATGCTGAGATGATGAAACTGATTAGGAAGATTATTAATAAAGCAATCTTTAGTAGCAGAAGTGATAGGTCTCACATATTTGTAACACGGAGTCGGCTTTGCAGCCTTGGCTAAATGCAAATTACACGAGACTAGATAATGATCTGAGATGTCATCGCTCTGCTGCAGAATTTCAACGGCATCCACATCTATTCCGTGTGATAATATTAGATCTAGAGTATGATTACGACGATGAGTAGGTCCTGACACGTGTTGTCTAACTCCAATTGAGTTTACAATGTCTTTAAATGCCAATCCCAATGCATCTTTTTCATTATCGATGTGTATATTAAAATCACCAACAATTAGTACTTTATCTGCAGTCAATATTAATTCTGATAGAAAGTCCGCAAATTCTTTGATAAAGTCTGTATGGTGCCCTGGTGGCCTGTATACAGTAGCCAGCACAAATCTCAAACGTGATTTATCATTTTCACTGTATATTGCTATATTAAGCACCAACACTTCAAAATAATTATACTTGAACCTAGACTTCTCAGTAATTCTGAGGAAGAGTCTCTATGTGATGGGATTTATCTGACCTTGGTGATGTGAGACAGCTAGTAGACGGTCGGTTTAGCCAGTCTGTCTGCTTCCTGAAAGGTGAATATGGATTATTGAATGTTTAATAATGAAGACGTGTGTGAAATGTTTCGAATTGAAATATTCACAGCTTAAATATATAACCATGTTGAATTTCAGCCCCTAAAATACAATGCATAAAAATGCAAGCAGGGTTAATGTAATGCATGTTTTTTTCAAGTAGTGCAATTCAACAAGCTTTTTTGTTTCAAAAACATTTGTCATTATTTTACGTCCATATAAACACAGCTATGTCCAAAGGTTCTGGAAATAAATAATGTACAATGTGGGATAGTTTGTTGATATTAAGTCATTGAAGGAAAAAGTCTGTTGAATTTTGAGTCTGTTTTATAAAGGAAAGTATGGGACGGGATAAGTTGCCTGGACATGTGTGACTAAAGTTAAACAGAAACATTGTGAAAACCCCTTATAATAAATTGAGCATTTTTTGACAATACTGTTGAATGTGGCGACCAAGTCAGTTGATTAAGTTAAACATTTTTTATTTATTAACAGCAGACAATCAAATAATAAATGGACAGTTAAAAACTCTTCTAATATTTCTAAGTAAAACATTACATTTTACATCTAAGTAAAACATCAACAAATATCCTTGCATACAGATAAGTAAAAGTAAGTTGTTTGAGAGATCTCTGTTTGAAAAGACAGGTTGTGAGAGAGCAAGGTCTGAGTCCAAGGCTGACCAGGACAGACGACACTCTCCCACTAATGCAGATGCTGATCAGCACAGGGCTAAGCTCTTCTTCATTAGCACTTTGAGCAGACACTTAACGACAAAGACATAGGCCTATAGGTCTTTGGTGGTTTCACACCATGGAGGGCAGAGACATACACACATCGTCTGCTACCCTAAAAGTGTCAGAAAGTTGTTTATCTTAATGTTCATCTTTAAACAATACACATATCTACTGCACAACATGTCCCTTCTGCAAGATGTTTAGCCAAGATAACATTCGTTTGTCACTTTATTCTGAGACAGTCGAGCATTTGTGGTCTGTCTATGGAAACTTACCGACTTTGACCTCATCTAAACAGCCAGCACAAAAGTTCACACATCGTCACTCAGCTACATTTGAGGCATACAGATTAATAAAAGAAAAGCATCAAACATACATTTCAAATGATAATAATGGTAAACACATTGTGGCGAGCACAACGAGTTCTAGGGCCGTGCGAGGCCGGTGGCGTGATTGATAATGAGCATTAAGACACATTTGCACACAGTCTTTAATAAATGTAACTGATTACACATCCAGCATTTATTGCACACACATGTTAATCCAGTAACAGTGAAACAGTGAAGTGGACAAAGATGGCTGGAGATCTTCATTAAAATAACAGAAAGGCAGGACAGGATTATGAAGTCATGATCTAGAGTATGAAGATCTGATTCCAGATATTACCAACTCCAGTCAGAGATGTAGATATATATGTCAAATCATCCATTTTTAGCTCATAGGCTAAAGGCTAAACTAGATACAACCACCTGTGAAGAGTCTTTTGGATCCTGCGGATCTTGGTATGGTTGGGAACATTTTTAAATTATTCACTTTGTAATCTTTGGCCAGCTGTGTCTGTAGGTCTGTAATTGATAATGTCTGCACTACATTATTGTTATCAGGTCCAAAGTAACCCTTCCCTGTGTACACACCGTTCTTCAGACAACAGGTGGCTCTCCAGTAATACTTTGAGACAGTAACTCTATTATTCAGTTTTTTTTTTGGTGTGATCAGGAACTACACCAGTCACCACATAAGCCTTATCCTTACAGTCTTTCAGATCAGTAATAACAGCCTCCTCATGTGTGTTCCATGCACCCTGATTGAAAGTTGAGTCCTGTGGAGCGGCGTTGGTCAGGGTGGAGGTGGCCAGCATGGAGACAGGATCGTATGTGTGCTGAACTGGGTAGAGGTGACCTCTGTCATAGCCAAGCTTACTAGAGTTTTTATAGTCACTATTCACAGCCTGATTATTAATGCTTCTGTCACCTTTAGGTGCCGTACATGGCTCAGCACCTCCATCCAGCTAAAGGACATGAGAGACAGAAGGAAAAAAACGTTATTCACATTAATTATTGTAATTTTAAATAAATATACTGGTCCCACTTTAATTTAGCTGTCTTTAACTACTATGGTCTAACATTTGAATGAATCATTTGATACAGCGCACTTATTGTGTACATACAAGTTTATCATTGAACTTATATTTTAGTATACCTGCATGTATTGCATCTATAATGACACTGTTAACCCCTTAAACCAGTAAACCTGTGCTAATATTACCCGTATCATCCTCAATAACAGTGTTATTATAAGTGTTTACAGGACAACATCAACACAAATAAGTACATAGTACAAGTACATTTTCTAATGTAACTTCATAGTAGTTAAAGACACCTAATATAAAGTGTGATCAATATACTATAATAATATACAGTTGAATAATTACCTGAGGCTCGATGTACCAAGGATCACACCTCCCAACACTTTTGCTCCTTTTAAACACATACGCAGAGTAGATGGGGATCCTCCAGTCTGTGTTGTACAAAGTTGCATAAAGATAGTTTTTCTCATCATTGTTGTCCTGAAGACACTGGCAGATGTACCGGACTGGGATCACTTTGACGCTCGATGGTACTGTGAATTGAGGAGGATCATTATTCAAAAAGAACTGTTTGCATTTACCAAAACCCGGCACAACCTCACTCAAAGAGAGGCAAGGCAACAGAAGAAGAACAAGCAGTTTCATGATGAACTCAAACTGTGAGAGCAGAAACTGAATCTGTGGATTTCTCTGTGTCAGAAGAGGCGAGAGTGGAGAATGTAGATGTTCTCTCTCTTTATAGAGTTTAACACACAAGGGGAGGAGATAGAAACACACGTTTGTAGGTTTCACTACACAAGAAAGAGTTAAAAGCTGAAAAGGTTCACATTGCACTGCTGATGATCTAGTTTTACCACATTAAAGGCTTTATTGCTGTTTACACTCAAACGCATGAGCTCTATCTTATGAATTTTACACACATTTTGTATGTTTGTTTTCAGCTAATTAGTCATTATATATGGGCAGTCACATTTTATTAATTTAATAATTAGGTTTAACAATTACAAAGTGAATCTGTCTTTCAAAAAGCATATTATGACTAAAAAGAAAACTGAACATTACAACATCACAATTGTTTTTAACCCTCTGGAGTCTGAGTGGTTTTCTGGGCCCTGGAGGTGTTCTGACATGCTCTGACATTTGTGCTTTTTTCAGTTATTTATAAACATGTTAATGGCAAAGGTGTAAATTCACTCTATATAGCACAAACAGGGCTACCAAAATATGTGATCACCATGCATGTGTATGTTTTAATTTTTAAGAGAATAATGTTTATGCGTGGTTATTGAAAAAAATAAAAATGAAAGTTGCTGAAATAAGACCACAAAACTCCTAATAAATATGTGTCATTAAGACTTTTGACTAATGGATGTTGTCGCTTCGAGTTCTGGCTTCAAAATGATGTGAAAATAGTCTTGCTTTATCATTCACATAAAACAATATATTGATTTAAATTGATGTAAAACAGGTTTTGCTTGGAAAGCCAATATGCGAGGGGGGCGTGAATGAGGAGTGGTTTACACCTGAGAATACAATGTCCCACCCACTCTGCATAATGAGCCATTCATTCAGGTGTGACACTGACTGAGCCACAATGCAAGGACAAAAGATATATTTAGAAGAAGACTTATATTGACCATTTAAGATTTTGCTTACATCTATCTTGTAAATATGTTTTGCTATTTTATTAAAAAGGTTACAATTACAACAATAAATATAGCTGCAAGCAGCAATACGGGGCCAAGCCCTGCAAGGCACAGCAAGCAAAAGCCACTGTAGCGCAATGAGGAGCCAGAAGAGCAAAACATCAGAAATTGAATGTACATCAAGCACAGCAAGTACTGTAAGCACATCAATTATAGCAGCACAGCAAGCATTTAACCTGTTAAGCCTCACCAGTGCGTCGGCGCACTGAAGCGTTTTTTTTTATATATAGCTCAAAGTTACTATCAGATTTAATGTTATACTTCGACAAACTATACATCATTAAAAAGATATAAGACTCAAGTTTCAGTATTTGACCACTATTGTATTCTGAGAAACTTATAGCGACAGTTATTTCTTAATTTGTGTCAGGAGTTATGAAATGAAAAAATGAGTCGAAACCTTTAATATGAATTATGCGCGTCAGCCGCTTTCATTCATAAAAAACTCCCGTGCTGTCGTCATGACAGCGATACACAAAACAACGTCCCTCAGGGCTTTAGCTCAAAAATGTGCAGATTTGGAGAAATATTGATATATTCTCATAGATTCACATCATATTTCTATAGACAGGAATAATATCTATTGAATTTATACCCAAATGCGTCGATGTAATCATTATGAGCGATTGGATACTCTGATACTGTGTTTTCAATCCATACCAACAGCCTGAGGGCGCTATATGCACAATAATTGTCCATATATGGAACATGAAGAAGAGCCATGATCATGTGACATTCCAGGACGTCACTGATACACACAAAGCTACAGAGTTTGCGCTGTAAAATGCAGATACAGATGTTTTGAAGATAATAAACATGATTGCAATGATATTTGAGTTACCTGTGTTTTTCAAGACATGCCAGGTATTTTCATAATAATAGATTATATTTATAATGTAATGCTAATCTATATAGACTATCATTGTGCAGAACAGTATACAATAGTATATTTTCTGTCTGATTTTTTTATCTGAAGCCAAATTAGATAACAGAAGATTATTTAAAATACTCCACTTGCGTTATGAAAGTAAGTTTGGAGCACAAACATGGTTTTAATCTCATAAATGGTCGTGTATTGATGGTGTGCTAAGCTAACATGCTAGCTAGCCCTAGGTGCACCTGCAACCTAGAAGTTATACTTTTATGTTTTTTTGAATGCTTACTGAAAGTTTCTTTATTCAAGAATGTTCTTTATTCTTTATTTAAAATGTGAGGTGAACTTTGAGAAAATAAATTAGGGACTGAAACCCTGTGAATAGCCAGTCGTTAGTAACTATAATGCAGACAAAAGAAATGCATATTTCGAGCCATAACCAGTCTGGAGAGGTGTGAATGTGTGCAGGGGGAGACTGAGACTGAATGGGGCTCATTTGCACCACAAAACACAGTATACAGAGACAATATACTGGATAGATGGTTAGAAGATGACAATAAACATCAGAAGCATCTTAGAGTCAAATCAAAATAAAGTCACATGACATGGTCTTGAAAAACATTTAACTAAATACAGAGTTTTGGACTTATTATCTTCAGATTTTAAACATAAAATGTTTAGACATGTGGCTTTAGCTGTAGTGCATTTCTAGATTGCTCCAGTGCCAACTTCAATTTTATTTTCATGAGGATGTTTAATAAAAATTAATTTCTAATAACTTTACAAAACTTTGAAGCTATTTATAACAATTTTTGTCATTATGATAATAATTAATTCTACATTTACAATAAACTGCCAGGTGTCAGCTTTCAAATGAGACCATACTTGTGCTTTTAGTACAAAGGGTTCATGAACTGTATCTGTTTCATTTTGGGTATGTCATTTCTGGGGATTTTTCAAAAGTGGGGTTGCAGCTTAACAGGTTAAGCACCAACAGCAGTGCGGAGCCAGAAGAACAAAAAGAGCAAAAATTGAATATATATGTAAATGTACATCAAGCACAGCAGTGCAGCAAGCATTTAAGCACCAACAGCAGTGCAGAGCTGCAAGAACAAAAACAGCAGAAATTAAATATAAATGTACATCAAGCACAGCAGCGCAGCAAGCATTTAAGCACCAACAGCAGTGCAGAGCTGCAAGAACAAAAACAGCAGAAATTAAATATAAATGTACATCAAGCACAGCGAGCATTTAAGCACCAACAGCAGTGCAGAGCTGGAAGGAATTTAAATAACAACTTTAAAGTCGTTGCACATGGGACTCGAACCCACGACCAGAATGTTTCAGGATTCGAGACACATGGTTTAGCAGATTGCACCACTCAGAGGACGTGAATTTCAAAACAGCAGAGGAGAGTGTTCAGTGTGAGCATTTAAGCATCAACAACAGTGCGGAGCCGGAAGAGCAAAACAGAGCTTAATTCTAATGTAGTTTATAGTTAGCCAATGTGTAGCCAGAAGAGCAAAAAGAGCAGAAATAGAATGTACATGAAGAAGAGATAGGTTCAGAAGTACTTATGGATGAAATCAAAACAAGCCGCTTTAGCGCAATGCAGAGCAAAATATTAGAACAATGCAAGAATCAACACAATTTTTATAGTCATCCAACATGGTGTTCAAACCCACAACCGGAAAGGCTCAGGATTAGTAACACATGGTTTAGCAGACTGCGCCACTCAGAGGACATACAATCACAAACTGCAGATGAGAGGTTTCAGTGTAAGAATGAGCACACAAAAGCAAGTTAACCAGATTAGCATGCTAAGATAGCTTAATGCTAATGTAGCTTATAACATGGTACATCCAATCCAAAATAGATATCCTCGAATTCGACATGACGCAAGGAATCGATAGACACAAATTTTATGATTTTGTGACAAACTGTTCACAAGTTACAGCCTCTGAACCAATTATGGGTCGACCTCATTAAGTTTGCGACATCATAGCTTTTTTTTTTCCAGTATAGCAAAAAAATCGGGGACAGTACTTTTATGCGGCTCAGTCCGAAGATCATTTGAGCACATGTTTGGACAAAATTAGACCAATTTTGAAGGAGGAGTAGCAAAAAAACTGTTTTACATTCGCTCCAATATGGCGGCCAGTCACATTGTTACATACACAAATGACATATGAGATATCGTTGAAATCGGCATAAGCCAAGGAATATATTGACATAAAGAAATCAAATTTTAAGCAATGTTAGCAAAAGTTTTAAGCGTTTTTTTCAAAAACCAATGATGTCTCTGGAACACTAGGTGGCGCTGTGATCAAACTTCTCAGGTACCTTCGGGCCATGCTAATGATGATCCATACCACATTTGGCCAAGAAATTTCAAATAGTTTAAAAGATATTGCAAATTATGACAAAATTCAAAATGGCGGACACGTGGTACATCCCATCATGGCAAAATTGATATCCACGGATTCATCATGACCCAAGGAATCGATAGACACCAAGTTTAGAATTTTCTGACAAACCGTTCACAAGTTTTTGGCCAAAATATGCATTTTCCATATCTCATGACCCGTAGGTGGCGCTGTTCCCAACTTTGGCATGGAACCTCAGATCATGCTTCCGATGAAGTGTACCAATTTTCATTTCGATTGATCAAAGTTTGGCCGAACTATAGCTTCTGAACCAATTTTGGGTCGACCTCATTAAGTTTGCGACATCATAATTTTTTTTTTTCCAGTATAGCAAAAAAATCGGGGACAGTACTTTTATGCGGCTCAGTCCGAAGATTATTTGAGCACATGTTTGGACAAAATTGGACCAATTTTGAAGGAGGAGTAGCAAAAAAACGGCATACTGTACTTTTCAAAATGGCCACTACTGTAATGGGCAGAGTCTTAATGTAAGATATTGGTTCTGATCAGCATGATGAGAGGAATCAAGTGTACTAATTTTCATTTTTCTAGATCAAAGGGTTCAAAAGTTATAACCATTTCAATGTTGAATTTTTGAACTGCTGGTGGCGCTATAGAGTTGGTCCTAGAGACTCAAAAATTGCTACTTTTACTATTCATGGCCATCACTACAAGTGTGCCAAATTTCATAATTTTCCTATGTACGGTTCATAGGGCTGCCATAGACTCCCATTTGCGGAATAATAATAATAAGAAAATTAAAGCTGCAAGCAGCGTTTGCGGGGCCAAGCCCTTTTGGTTGTTTGGCTTGTTTGGATACTTTATTTTATACTAGGAATCTTTTGAACATTGTACAATTCACATGGTTTAACATTTGCTACACATTGGAAACGATTTAACAATCTTCAAAGTTAAAGCCTTTTGCTTTACTTAGTATTTGGTTTACACTCATACACTGTGGATTGCTTAATAATTTTACAGAGACTTAAGATGTTGAAGGTAGAATCGCTGTAGCACAATGCGGAGCCAGAAGAGCAAAACATCAGAAATGTAATGTACATCAAGTACTGTAAGCACATCAATTACAACAGCACAGCTAGCATTTAAGCACCAACAGCAGTGCAGAGCCGAAAGGAATTTAAATGACTATTTTATACACAATTTCAATGTCGCCCCACACTGGTCTCGAACCCACGACCAGAATGGTTCGGGATTCATGACGCATGGTTGAGCCACTTGCGCCACCCAGAGGACATGTTTTACAAAGCTGCAGAGGAGAGGCTTCAGTGTATGAATGAACACACAAAATCATGTTAACGAGATTAGCATGCAAAGCTAGCTTAATGCTAATGTAGCTTATGGTTATCCTGATAGCTGAAGAGCCACATTAGAAAGAATGGCATCTGGTTAGCATGCTAACCAGTGATTATGCTAAGCTAACAAGCATAAGGCAACAAACACAGGCTAGGTCAACTTTGGAGACGAATATCTTGAGAACGGTAGTGAATATCAAAAATCGGTTCACTCACTTCTGTGCGGCTTACTCCAAAGAACATCTGATCAAAAATTGGGCAAAATTGAGCAAGATTTGAAAGAGGAGTAGCGAAAAAACTGTTTTTCATTTGTTCCAATATGGCAGACAGTGACATTGTTGGAAAATGACAAATGAGATATCGTCAGAATCTGCATAATCCAAGGAACGTAAAGACATAAAGAATTCAAATTTTAACCTATGTTTTCAAAAGTTATAAGCATATTTGCAAAACACCTTATACCTCTGGAACACTAGGTGGCGCTGTGTTCAAAGTTCTCAGGTACCTTCAGGCCATGCTAATGATCATCCTTACCCATTTTGGTGCCGATATGTCAAATACTTAATAAGATATTGCAATTTATGACAAAAATCAAAATGGCGGACAAGTGGTTCATTGAATCCTGGCAATCAGTATCCCTGGATTCAGCATGACCCAAGGAATCCATAGATACCAAATTTATGATTTTCTGACAAACTGTTCAAAAGTTATTGGCCAAAATAGCCATTTTCAATATCTCATGACCCGTAGGTGGCGCTGTTCCCAACTTTGGCATGGAACCTCAGGGCATACTTCTGATGAAGCGTACCAATTTTCGTTTCGATTGATCAATTTTTGGCCGAGATACAGCCTCTGAACCAATTTTGCGTCGACCTCGTTAACTTTGCGAGACCATAACTTTTGAACAAACTTGAATAAAAAAAATCTGTTCAGTCATTTCCGTGCGTCTCAGTCCAAAGATCATTTGAGTAAATTTTTGTCAAAATTGGTTCAATTTTGAAGGAGGAGTAGCGAAAAAACTTTATACTGTACTTTTCAAAATGGCCACTACTGTAATGGGCGGAGTCTTAATGGACTATATTGGTCTTGATCACCATGATGAGAGGAATCAAGTGTACTAAGTTTAATTTTTCTAGATCAAATGGTTCAAAATTTATAACCCTTTGAATGTTGAATTTTTGAACTGGTGGTGGCGCTATAGAGTTGGTCCTAGAGACTCCAAAATTGGTCCAATTACTTTTCATGACCATATGTACAAGTGGGCCAAATTTCATCATTTTCCTACTTACGGTTCATAGGGCTGCCATAGACTTCCACTGGGAAGAAGAATAATAATAATACATATAGCTGCAAGCAGCAATACAGGGGCCAAGCCCTTAAACGCACCGCAAGCAGAACAAGTATGGCGCACAGCAAGCACAGCCAGCACATCATGTACATGAAGCACAGCAAGTACTGTAAGCACTGCAGCGCAGCATATATTTAAGCACCAACAGCAGTGCGGAGCCAGAAGAACAAAAAGAGCAGAAATTGAATATACATGTAAATGTACATCAAGCACAGCAGCGCAGCAAGCATTTAAGCACCAAAAGCAGTGCAAAGCCGGAAGGAATTGAAATGACAACTTTATACAAAATTTTAATGTTGTTCCACACAGGACTCGAACCCACGACCGGAATGATTCAAAATTCATGACATGTGGTTTAGCAACTTCCGCCACTCAGAGGACGTGAATTGGTTAGCAAGGCAACAAACACAGGCTAGGTCAACTTTGCAGACGAATATCTCGGGAATGGTAGCAAATATCAAAAATCTGTTCAGTCATTTCTGTGCGGCTCGGTCCAAAGATCATCTGAGAAAATTTCTGTTCAAACTGTTCAAAAGTTAATGGCCAAAATTGCCATTTTCCAGATCTCATGACCCGTAGGTGGTGCTGTTCCCAACTTTGGCATGGAACCTCAGATCATGCTTCCAAAGAAGTGTACCAATTTTCGTTTCGATTGATCAAAGTTTGGCCGAGCTATAGCTTCTGAACCAATTTTGGGTCGACCTCGTTAAGTTTGCGGCATCATAACTTTTTTTTTTCCAGTATAGCAAAAAATTCTGTTCAGTAATTTCTGTGCGGCTCAGTCCGAAGATCATTTGAGCACATGTTTGGACAAAATTGGACAAAATTTGAAGGAGGAGTAGTGAAAAAAATGTTTTTCATTTGTTCCAATATGGCGGATAGTCACATTGTTGGAAAATGACAAATGAGATATCGACGGAATCAGCATAAGCTAAGGAAAATAATGAAGCAAAGAAATCAAAATTTGAACAATTTTTTTCAAAAGTTATAAGCGTTTTTGCAAAAGACCTTATATCTCTGGAACACTAGGTGGCGCTGTGTTCAGTCTTCTCATGTACCTTCATGGCATTGTGTCAATCATCCATACTCAATTTTGTGAAGATATGTCAAATAGTTTAAAAGTTATTGCAAATTATAACAAACTTCAAAATGGCGGACACGTGGTTCATCCGATCTTGACAAAATTGGCATCCATGGATTTGGCATGATGCAAGGAATCCATAGATACCACATTTATGGTTTTCTGACAAACTGTTCAAAAGTTATTGACCAAAGAAGCAATTTTTCATATCTCATGACCCGTAGGTGGCGCTGTTCCCAACTTTGGCATGGACCCTCAGAACATCCTTCTAATGAATTGTACCAATTTTCATTTCGAATGATCAAACTTTGGCCGAGATACAGCCTCTTAGCCAATTTTGGGTCGACCTCGTTAAGTTTGCGACACCATAACTTTTGAACAAAGATGAATAAAAAAAATCTGTTCAGTCATTTCTGTGCGACTCAGTCCGAAGATCATTTGAGCACATGTTTGGACAAAATTGGACAAAATTTGAAGGAGGAGTAGCAAAAAAACTGAATACTTTACTTTTCAAAATGGCCACTACTGTAATGGGCGGAGTCTTAATGTAAGGTATTGGTTATGATCAGCATGATAAGAGCAATCAGGTGTACTATGTCTCATTTATGTGGATCAAAGGGTTCAAAAGTTATTACCATTTCAATGTTGAATTTTTGAACTGGTGGTGGCGCTATAGAGTTGGTCCTAGAGACACAAAAATTACTACATTTACTATTCATGGTCATCAATACAAGTGTGCCAAATTTCATCATTTTCCTATGTACGGTTCATAGGGCTGCCATAGACTTCCATTTACGGAATAATAATAAGAAGAAAACTAACAGATACAATAGGTGCCTTGCCCCTTCGGGGCTTGGCCCCTAACTAACAGATACAATAGGTGCCTCAGCCCCTTCGGGGCTTGGCCCCTAATTACAATTTTAACAATATTTCAAGTGTACTCTTTCTTTGTAAAAAAAAATTATTATAGGCCTACATTTTATCTATGTATTCATTAGTTTGAATATAGCCAACATTGGAACAGCTAACATCTTAGTTGATGACTTTATTTTTGACAAAAATAGTATTTCATATATAAAGAAATTGCTAAACAAAAGCTTATTTGATGTGGCAGTATATTCTACAGTAAAAACTGTACTCAAATATAGTCAACAAAATGTTGTCTTTCATATTTCGCCTGACTGTAACGTTGTTTTTATGAAATATTAGGGCATATAAATGTTCATTTGCAGTTTAATACGTTGCTTATACAAATAGCCTACATTTTATTTCAACATATTTCAGTCGATTTTTACTCATCTCAGTATAGCAATACAGTTTGCTAAAACATCATCATTCATTCACACACGCGATTTAAATTTAAACTGTCTTTGCCAGCTGTGGTAAACAGCGCGCATCTCTGCCGTTCATTCATTCATAAACAGAAACCCGATTCATGTGAGAAGGAAAAAAACGTACTACAGTATTCCTCAGCTCGCTCCTTGTTGATTTAAAAATCTGGCTTTCCCCTGTTGTTTAATTTCATGAAAACAGACACCTGTGATTTTGCCAAGAGATCTCTTATTTATTTATAAGACATATAAGACATAGGATAGACAATGGACTGATCTAAGGTCTTGATTCAGCTTCTCAGCCATCTTCTCTGATCTTTCGGACAACAGGCTTGGTTTTTATACAGTGACCATAAAAAAACTAAATCTCCATAGGAACACATGCTTTCAGCAGAAGAACATATGGTTTCCATTAATGTTGGAATGTATATCCCCTGCATGTACATTACAGTCTTTCCAGCACACAAAGTCAGCACACACTCAAAGTCCCCCAAAGTCTCTCTCCCCACATCTTCACAACATACATTGAGTACAAATGATTATGAATGTATATAAAAAGTAATAAAAAGATACTACTGATTATGAATATTAATAAAAAGTAATAATAATAATACTAAAAACAACAGTAAATGATGAAATTTGAGTCTTCAGTCCCTCCACTGGAACTACGGCCGTTAGTTCCAAACCATCATTCCCAGGTTGCGACCCTATAGAAGTGATAGTGAGGAGGAAAAGCAGACCAAGAAATAGGTATAAAGGACAGAAGAATAGAAACAGAAAAGAAGAGAAACAAAACAAAACAAAGAACAATACAACAAAGAACCCCCATGTCATGTCCCCATACTATGTGTTAATTTAACATCTATGTGTAAGCATTTAAAAATGAACCCCAATCATCTAAGAAAAGAAAAACTAATAAGTCTTCTGCCAGTGCCTTGACTCGTTAATTACTTAACTCCTCAAGTTCCTGGCCAAAACAACAAACTAAAATAAACGTTGATGTTAAAGGATCCTATCCCTTGGGGTAGAAAATCAGTAACCGAGTGTTCATTGTTTGTGAGGTTGTGTTTTGTATGTAGTGTAGAATGTGTAAAATGTATTCTTTTTTACACAGAATTTCCCATTCTTGGTTCTATCAATATGTCTCGTATTGAGAATAACTTACAACCATCTCTAATCATTGTCAATGGACTTGATCCCTGAAATGGAAGCAAAGAAATAGTTAAACATCACTTCTTTATTCCCAATCTTTAAAGCTAATGGATGAACAGTGTTCAATATCAGGCCAATAGCCATCATTATCACTTTGTTCATTCACTAAGCAAGGTTTAACTTGTGACCAATGATACCATCTGTCTGTTCCTACACCCTTTCCTTTAAGGCAAACACTTGTATCAGTTGTTAAAAGTATCTCATATGGTCCCTCCCATCTAGGCTCTAAACCTTTCCTAGCGATGCGTTTGACCATAACAAAACTGCCTAACTCAGGAATGTGTGGAATATCAGTAGTGGTATGTTTTCCATCCCATTGCTGTTGGGCTTCTCGCACTTTCTTATTATTGTCTTTGGTAGCTTTGTCCAGCATTGTTAGATAGCGTCGTAACTTCTCTTGGAACAAAGTAGAATCTCCTCCTGTTCCCGCAGGTGGCGGAGCATCAGGAGGTAGGACCATTGCTCTTCCAGTCATCAGTTCAAAAGGAGTTAGTCCTGTTACTCTGTTTGGAGTTGCTCTCAAGTTCCACAGAATAGCAGGTAATAACTTATGCCAACCTTGGCCAGTTTGCAGAATGGCTTTGGTAAGAGAGGTTTTCAACGATCTGTTCATTCGTTCTACCATGCCTGAGCTTTCTGGCCTGTACGGAATGTGAAACTTCTGTTTGATCCCCATCAATTTCATTGCTTCCTTCATCAATTTTCCAGTGAAGTGAGTTCCATTGTCAGAATCAATTTCATATGGAAGACCCCAGCGAGGAAAAACTTCTTCCACCATTACTCGTGCTGCCGCTTCAGCAGTGCAAGTTCTCGTAGGGAATGCTTCCACCCACCTAGTAAATCTGTCCATGATTACTAGAATGTATTGGTACCCTCCACTGGGTGATAAAGGTCCTGTGAAATCGATTTGGAGGTGTATCCATGGACCTGTTGGTCTGGGTGCATGTGACATTCGCACCTTTACAGATTTTCCCACATTTGCTTTCATACAAATTAAGCATCTCCTACAGTAGTCATCAATGTCTCTCATCATTCGTGGCCACCACCACGTCTCGCTGATTTGAGCTTTCATTGCTTTTGCTCCAGCATGCACTTTTCCATGATACAGCTGCATTAGTTCTCTTCTTGTTCCAATCGGCATCACCACTTGTCCGGTTGGAATTCTCCAGATACCTTGATCATCCTCTTTCGCTCCCGCTTTTATCCATTGTTCTTTCTCTTCATCTGTCTCTGTTTGATATGACAGGAGATGGTGCTCAGGATTATCTTTGCTGTTTTCCTGTACCATGGTAACCGGAGTAAGAGGTAGTAAAGCTGCTTCTCTAGCTGCTGCATCTGCTGCCGCGTTTCCTTGACTTTCTTTGGACTTGTCAGATTGATGTGATTTTACTTTGATCACGGCTGCTTCTCTTGGTAAGTGGCATGCTGCAATCAAGCGACGAATTATGGAAGCGTGTTGTATTTCGCTCCCACTGCTAGTGATAAGTCCACGCCTTTTCCACAGGGCAAGATAGTCATGGACCACGCCAAAAGCATAACGACTATCTGTGTAGATGTTGACTCGATCTCCTTCTGATAGTTCAAAAGCTTCCGTAAGTGCCGTGAGCTCAGCTACTTGTGCTGAAAATTGCCCTGGAAGAGCTCCTTTCTTCACAACAGTTCCATCAGCTTCCACTACAGCCCATCCAGTATGTCGTTTTCCATCAACGTAATAACTGGATTCATCAACCCATAACTCCTTATCTGGATTCTCAAGAGGGATTGGATTAACAGGACCATGGCTTTCCTCTTCTACCTGTTTTTCACACTCATGTGGTGTTCCCTCATGTGGTTCTAGCATCATTGTTGCAGGGTTAACGGATGTGTCTCTGATTATTTCCACTCTCAAATCCTTGTTCAACAAAGTTGCTTCCCATTTTGCTCTTCTTGCGTCAGTTATGGTCTTGATGTTTGTGTTGTTCAACAACGTCACTATACTGTGTGGAGTGTGAAGTATGATGGTTTGTGCTCCTATCAAATTTTCCACAGCATCCACTGCCCATATGGCACCATCGAGAGCTTGTATACATCGTGGTTGACCAATCATTGTGACAGGAATCTTTGTGGAAAAGTATCCAACTGGTCTGTATTGATCACCTGGTTTTTGACACAGTACTGCTGAGTAGGTCTCATTTCCCACCCTGGTCCACAAATGGAATGGCAATCGTCCATCGGGAAGTCCCAAGGCTGGGGCTGATGTCAGTTTCTTTTTCATAGATGTAAATGCTTCCTCAGCTTCTGGTGTCCAGGTTATCTGCTCCACTCCAGGCTTTCCTCCCTTGTACAAGTCGATGAGAGGACTAGTGATGCTGGCAAAATCAGGTATATACTGGCGACAGTAGTTGAAAAGTCCCATCACCTTCCGTATTCCTGTAACTGTTAGAGGTTTTGGGAGTTGCCGTAATGCCTCTACACGCTCTGTTGTCATTCTCCTTCCCTCGACAGATATTTCTTGGCCCAAGTAGATAACCTTGGTTTTGGCCAACTGTGCTTTGTCGGGGTTGACTTTGAATCCTCCTTTCTTGAGGGCTTGTAGGACAACATTTAGAGCAAATATATGACTCTTTTCGTCTGGACTTGCAATCAACAAGTCATCCACGTATTGGATGCAAACACTCCCTGAACTCTCAATTTCAGCTTTTCGCTCTGTTAAGAACTGATCCAAAGTTCTATGGAATACCACAGGAGATAAATTCAAACCTTGTGGGAGTCGGTTCCAGGCAAACTGTTTTGCCCCCACTGTGAAGGCCAATTTCTCTTGAGATTTTTCGTCAATAGGTATAGACCAGAAAGCAGACAGTACATCTAGTACCGTAAAAATTCTTGCCTTTCCTGGAATATCATTCAGAATGGTGGCAGGATTGGCCACAATAGGATGTGGTTTTGGTGTTACACTGTTAAGTCTTGTGTAATCAATGGTTAATCTCCATGAGTTATCCGATTTCTTGACAGGCCATACAGGACTATTAGTGGTTGATGAAGTTTGTCTGATGATTCCTTCAGCTTCCAAGTCTGCCACTATCTCTTCAACAGCTTGTCTTGCTTCAGGTCGGATAGGGTATTGTTTATGAGGGGCATGTATCGGTCCCTCAATAACAACAGGGTCAATGTTGGCTTTAATTCAATTCAATTCAATTCAAATTTATTTGTATAGCACTTTTCACAATACATATTGTTTCAAAGCAGCTTTACAGAAAGTGCATTTCAGAAATGTACACAGAGAAATACAGTTAGTTAATCATGTATTGATTTAGGGCATAAACATCGCCAGCGTCGAGTCGTCTCTTCACAGGCGCCGAGTCGTCTCTGCACGGGTGTTGGAGAATCTGTAGTTTCCATGAGAGGCTGGATACAAACTGGAGCTGACGATCTGTATTTACCTCGGGACTAGCGTCCCGAGATAACAACAGAAAAGCATATGGGAAATAATTAGCGTAGCTGCTGTTCGCAATATTAATGCATTCACTCTGATTCAACTGTAGTATAAAATGTAAGTATTATGTGAATGCCTGGCTGAAGAGATGCGTCTTTAATCTAGTTTTAAACTGGGACAGCGAGTCTGAGCCTCGAACAATATCAGGAAGGCCATTCCACAGTTTAGGAGCTAAATGTGAAAAAGCTCTCCCTCCTTTAGTGGACTTAGATATCCTAGGAATGACCAGAAGCCTCGAATTTAGTGATCTTAAAGAGCGCGATGGATTGTAGGGCGATAGAAGTTCCGTTAAATACACGGGAGCTAAACCATTTAGGGCTTTATAGGTCAGTAGCAATACTTTGTAATTGATACGGAACTTTATAGGTAACCAATGTAGAGACGACAGAATTGGTGTTATATGATCGTATTTTCTTGATCTAGTAAGAACTCTAGCGGCGGCATTTTGGACTAACTGTAGCTTGTTTATTGAGGATGCAGGACAACCAGCTAATAAAGCATTACAGTAATCTAGTCTCGAGGTCATGAATGCATGAACTAACTTTTCTGCATCAGAAACAGATAGCATGTTACGTAGCTTAGCAATGTTTCTAAGGTGGAAAAAGGCTGTTCTTGTAACATATGAAATATGATTTTCAAAAGACAAGTTGCGGTCTAATATAACACCCAGGTCTTTTACTGTAGAGGATAAAGTAACAGGACACCCTTCTAAATTAAAGTTGTATTGTAAGAGGTTTTGTGGGCAGTTTTTTGGACTAATAAGTAATACCTCCGTTTTATCTGAATTTAATAGCAGAAAATTACATGTCATCCAGTATTTTATATCTTTAACACACTCTGTTAATTTAGATAATTTAGCGTTTTCATCTGGTCGTGATGAAATATATAATTGAGTGTCATCAGCATAACAGTGGAAATTAATTCCATGTTTTCTTATAATATTACCAAGTGGCAGCATATATATTGAGAATAGCAGAGGGCCTAACACAGATCCTTGCGGTACACCGTAGTTTACTGACGTTATCTTCGATTTTTCCCCATTTACGCAGACAAAATGGTAACGGTCTGATAAGTATGATCTGAACCAGCTTAATGCCTGTCCTTGAACACCAGTATAATTTTGTAGTCGGTCTAAGAGTATTGTGTGATCTATAGTATCGAACGCAGCACTAAGATCAAGTAAAACTAGTATTGAGATACAGCCTTGGTCAGAAGCTGAAAGTAAATCATTTGTGATTTTAACGAGCGCAGTTTCAGTGCTATGATGCGGCCTGAATCCTGACTGAAATTTTTCATAGATATCATTTTCTTGCAAGAAAGTGCACAGTTGAGCGGACACAACTTTTTCTAGTATTTTAGACATAAATGGAAGATTTGAAATGGGTCTGTAATTTGCTAGATTATTATGATCTAATTGTGGTTTCTTAATAAGAGGTTTTATAACTGCCAACTTGAATATTCTTGGAACATGACCTAAGGATAAAGACGAGTTAATAATATTGAGAAGAGGCTCTTCCACTACAGGTAACACTTGTTTCAGTAGTTTAGTTGGTATTGGATCTAATAAACACGTTGTTGGTTTAGATGCAATGATAAGTTTATTTAACTCTTCCTGTCCTATAGTTGCAAAGCGCTGTAATTGTTCTTGCGGGGTGATAATTGAGGCTGAATCATAAGACACCATTAAAGATTGTACATTTACAATTGTGTTTCTGATGCTTTCTATTTTCTCAGTGAAGAAATTCATAAAATCATTACTACTACACTGTGACGGAATATTTTGCTCCGGTAACGTCTATTTATTTGTTAGTCTAGCGACGGTGTTAAATAAAAACCTGGGATTATTTTGGTTGTTTTCTATTAGTTTGCGGAGATGCTCAGCCCTGGCTGCTTTTAGGGCCTTTTTATAACGTGACATACTGTCTTTTCATGCGATTCTAAAGACCTCTAGATTAGTTTGTTTCCATTTACGCTCTAAATTACGAGTTTCTCTCTTTAGAACATGCGTAACACTGTTGTACCATGGTGCTTTAGTTTTCTCTATAACCTTTTTTAATCTAATTGGTGCAACGATGTCTAATGTACTAGAGAAAATGGTGCTCATAGTGCTAGTAATTTCCTCTAGTTCATCTGTTTGTTTGGGTTCACTGAGCAGCTGAGATAGATCAGGTAAGCTATTTGAGAAATGATCTGTAGTTGTTGGAAGGATTGTTCTGCCTGGTCGATAACGCGGCGCAACATGACAAATTTCAGCGGTACGTAGTATGCAAGTGACCATGTAATGGTCAGTGACTTCATCACTTTGCGGTATAATATCTATATCGGTTGGATCGGCTCCATGTGATATAATTAAATCTAGCGTATGATTAAGACGATGAGTGGGACCAGTTACGTTTTGCTTGACCCCAAAGGAGTTTAATAAATCTGTAAACGCAGCCCCGAAAGCATCATTTGAATTATCTACGTGTATGTTAAAATCTCCAACAATTAATGCTTTATCGACATTGACCAAAAGATCTGAGAGAAAGTCTGCAAACTCTTTTAGGAAATCAGCGTAAGACCCTGGCGGTCTATATACAGTAGCCAAGGCTAGAGATAATATGGATTTCTTTCTTACATCTAAGAGAGTAACATTTAGCACAAGTACTTCAAACGAATTAAACCTGTGACCTGTTTTCTGAGTAACAGTAAGAATATCTTTATAGATTATAGCAACACCACCGCCACGACCAATGAGACGGGGCTCATGCTTGTAACAGTATCCAGGAGGAGTAGACTCATTAAGACCGAAATAATCATTTGGTTTAAGCCAGGTTTCAGTAAGGCAAAGTACATCGAAACTATTATCTGTGACCATTTCATTTACAATAACCGCCTTAGGTGTAAGCGATCTGATGTTTAAAAGACCTAGCTTTATAAATTGTTTTTGTTCACTAATATTGAGATTTTCTGGTTTAATCACAATTAGATTTTTCTTAGATCCTGCAGTAGATTTATTATTTGATCTCACTAAACGAGGAATAGACACAGTTTCAATATAATGTTCCACATTGGTACTTATATCAATTAAGTTTGGACAGCAAAGAGTGTGATTTGGACTTTGACTTACTAGTCATATGGTGTGTAGCGTCTTGGAGATGTTGTCCGACAGAAGAGCCGCTCCGATTCTGCTGGGGTGAAGGCCATCAGCACGGAAGAACCTAGGTCGCTCCCAGAAAAGATTCCAATTATTTACAAAGAGCAGTCTCTGTTCATTACACCATGACATTAACCATTCATTTAGAGCAAATAATCTACTGAACCTTTCGTGTCCTAGTCGGTAGGTGGGAAGCGGTCCAGACACGATGATCGTTGTTTCAGGCGATGTACTGCGTACCGTCTCGATCAGGCTCCTGTAGTCCTTCTTCAGAACCTCCGACTGCCGTAGCCTGATGTCGTTCGTTCCCGCGTGCAGCACGACAGTTCCGACGGGCTCGTCACCGTTCAGAATCCCGGGAACCTGTGCAGCGACATCGAGAACACGAGCACCAGGAAAGCAGTGAGTGCGAACCTTACCTTTACCTATAGTAGCACGGACATGCCGGACGATGGAACTGCCGATGATCAGAGCGTCGCGTTCCGTCTCGCGTAGAGGGGAGAAGCGGTTCCGGGTGGAGATCTCGAAGGCCGGGAGGGGCGGAGAGGTCCTAGCTCTGGTCCTGGCCCACGTCTTCCGCTGTGGAATCACCCAGGGTCCATGTTGTTGTGTCGGTGCCGGAGTGAATGAAACCAGGGATGATCGTATCCTGGGCAGAGAAACACATGGAGTAGACGAGGTCGGAGTCAAAAGGTTACTAACCACTGACTTGTGAGCATCGGCGCGTGATGTTTCAAGCGCGAAACGTCGATCTCGTAGCTCGGCCTGTCTCTCTAGTAGGTCGCGGATCTGCTTCTCCACGGATTCCAGCTCTAACTGCACAGAATGCAGCTCGAAGGTGTCCTCACCTGCACTCAAAGGTAACGTTAGACACACATCCGTTATATTCGCCATTATAGCAGATGTGCTATAATGGCGAATTATAGCTTTCAGTGATACGGGTGTAAATAAGTCGATCGATAGGCGCGACCACGCGTGTAATGCTAGCGGGCTAAGGCTAGTAGCGGAAGTTCGAAAGGTTGGATATATGTAGCGATATCAGAGCAATCCGATTGTTTTTTAAGGAGAATAGTATTCCAGATATGTTCACACGCTATAAAAATGAAAAAGTTCGTTTGTAAAAGAGTGTAAAGAAGAAAAACAAGGTTTCTGAATTAATTTGACGGAGCTCCAAACACAACAACGCACTCAGTCGCGACGCATCTTTACCGCAATCCAATTTGTGTTTAGCCCAAACATCTGGATATAAACTGCACAGAAGTCCCCACACACCGTCTTTTCCCCAATCTCTGATAATTGGTTTTGCTGTACCAACAGACGTTAGATTACATGTGCGATCTTCGTGTGGTATTATCCCAGCTGTTGTAGCGATTTGACGACTGTCGGTAAATATGATCATGTTCAACAATGGAAGAATGTCCATGCCAATAAGGCTTCCTTGTGAATTTGGACCCACCCAGAAGGATGTCCATAAGACTTCATCTTCATGTATTTGCAAAGGAACTTGTATACTTTTGCGAAATTTAGTGATACCTCCTCCAACTCCTTCAACTTCCATAGTTTCATCTGTTGTAGGCAGGTTCAGATCTGTTATTGAAATCGCCGCTCCTGTGTCGAGCAACACGTCACATGGGTGGCCCCCTATTAATGCATTAACGAAAAGGCGATTGTCTCTTTTCTTACTAATACAGGGGGCCGCTAATTCCTATTGCGGACGCATAATTCCCTCTATGAGCTGACGGACTTGAGCTTCAGTAAACATTTTCCCTTGAGAGGTTTCATCATGTTTCTTCGCACTGACTTGTTTAAATGATGGACCTTGACCTTCTGCTCCACCTCCTTAACTCCAAGTGATAAAGCTTGTTGGTATTTTGAGCTAAGTCCATCCACAAGTGTGTCAGTGAACTGTACGTCATCTCTGTCCGGTTGTTTTTTAGCACAGTGAGCCCATCTCTCGTAAGCATTCCACTTACGCAGAGCATATTCATCTGGAGATTCATCATCCTTTTGCTTAATCAATGTCACTAATGTGAAAGGAATTTTTCCACTTCCCAAGATTTCTTGGATTTCTTTTCGAAACACATCTAATGCTTGCCAAAGACCCAGAGGTCGTCCTTGGTCATCAACCCACAAATTTATCCATTGGGCTGTTGTTATCGAAGCTGGCAAGCGTTCCCATCTGTCTCTTGGGATTTTAGCTTTCACAATGGTGTGTATGTCTTTTAATGTCATTTGATGTGCTTCAACCAGAGAGTCTAATTCTCGCCAAAACTCTGTGTTTGGATCTTGTCTCTTCAGAGGAGGCAAGGCTGTGAGAATGGCTTGACGTTCTCCTGGTGTGAATGGTCTCTCTTCTGTCATCATTTCAGATTGTAAGTCTTCCCTTTTAACAACAGGTGAAGAAAATTCAAGACCGATCTTGTCAACTGTGATCATGTCGTCATCTCTTGTCTCATCACCCCAGTCAGATCCATAATTACGAGCTGGTGTACATCGTAACATGTCTCTGTTCGGCTGGGCTGATTTAGATCTTGTTATTACTGGAGCTGCTTGTGCAGATGCAATGTACATTTTGTCAACTGGACCTCCATTTGATCTCAAAGCTTGAGTCTGTGTCAAAGGTTTAGATGAACTTGTATATTGTTCAGGCAAAGTTGGATAGATTGGTTTGTAAGGAGGAGGCGTTACTGTGGCAGCGGATTTCGCTGGTGGTTGTGAATATTTCCTTTCAGCTTCAGTTATTATGTTTGTCCAATCTGGATCAAACAAATCATCATTGGTTTTATTTTCTCCATCTGAACATTTAATGGACATGATTTTGTTCAACTTGTTAAATGCTTCAATTTGAGGCTTCATTACTTCAACAAGTTGAACTGGACCGCCATTTATATCACAACAAATTCCTCCTTGCTTCACAATCCAATGCGCTGCTAGTATTGGAAATGCTTGTGATTTTATCTTGTCTTTTTGAGACTCGAACCAGTGTAACTGTGCATCGATATTTGCATTTATGTCAAGTCCTTTTTTCAAAAGCTTAGCTTGTTTCTTGCTCTTTCTTTCAAGGTACCAAGCCGAAATTGATCTGCTGTTACAGTCACTTTCTGCCATCTTGCAAAGTTACTTTGTGCTGCTCAGAACAGCAGGGATGTGTGTGTGTGTTTCTGTAAGGGTAGGGCTATGGTACTCTGCTTCTCTCTCGCTCTCTCTGTATATTATGTGTGTGCGCTCAGATCTGCAAGCCTATGTATGTGTATGTATGCATATGTGCATGTATGTGTGTGTGTCAGAGGCTGCCCTTCTTCTCTCTCTCTCCCTCCCTTCTCCAACCTACAGTATATACTGTATGTGTGTGGGAAGGTATGGAGCAAATTCTAAAGGGAGGGGCTGCCTCACTCTCTTTCCCTCTTTTTCACTTCACAGAACAAAAGAAAATTTTAAAGAAAAGTTAACTTCAATGTTTTTCAGTATTTTTGTTTAGTTTCCACTTAACTCGAAACAGTTTTTTTTCTTTTTTTTAAAAATATTTGTGGATATTCTCTCAGATTAATTTCTTTGTTTTTTCTTTTCCCTTTAAGCTTACTCAGAATAGTTTTCTCAAATATTTGAACAGCTTTACGGTCAAAATCAGAAATGCCTGCGATCTTATCTAGTTACATCGGCACCTTCATACTTGTATGACTCTAGTGTGTTAATGCTTTAGAGACTATTTTTACCCCTCTGGAACTCGCCACTATTAACCACTCCTGTCATCAGTATCGCTGCCTTTTCATACTTGTATTACTCCAGCGTGTTAATGTTTTAGAGAATATCTTTACCCCTTTCTCTGGGAACTCGCCACACTTAACCGCTCATGTCTAACAAGTATCCTATCAAATTTCCTAGCTTAACCGTCTTACAGCTAATTTCCCAAATTTTTGACTAGATAGTCTTCTTCCTAAAAAAGATCTATCTCTATCCCAGCATATCAAATACTTTTAGAGGTTTACTTTTCAGAGAACTTAAATAAGCCAAATTAAATTGAATTATTTTACTATGTCTTATTCATTGGCAAAACCACAGGTTCCTTAAACAACACAGTTCTTTTAAGCAGTTACAGTCATTGTCTCTAATCATCAGGCAGACTTAGAACTTTTTATATAAAGGAAAAAGTCTTACCTTAATGACTCAGACCAATGCCTGGATGCTATCCTGCTTTTCGTGACGCCAAGCTGTTGATTTAAAAATCTGGCTTTCCCCTGTTGTTTAATTTCATGAAAACAGACACCTGTGATTTTGCCAAGAGATCTCTTATTTATTTATAAGACATATAAGACATAGGAGAGACAATGGACTGATCTAAGGTCTTGATTCAGCTTCTCAGCCATCTTCTCTGATCTTTCGGACAACAGGCTTGGTTTTTATACGGTGACCATAAAAAAACTAAATCTCCATAGGAACACATGCTTTCAGCAGAAGAACATATGGTTTCCATTAATGTTGGAATGTATATCCCCTGCATGTACATTACAGTCTTTCCAGCACACAAAGTCAGCACACACTCAAAGTCCCCCAAAGTCTCTCTCCCCACATCTTCACAACATACATTGAGTACAAATGATTATGAATGTATATAAAAAGTAATAAAAAGATACTACTGATTATGAATATTAATAAAAAGTAATAATAATACTAAAAACAACAGTAAATGATGAAATTTGAGTCTTCACTCCTCGATATATCCGCACTTCTGAGGTACATTTTCCATTATTATTATTCCTCACAGCGCTGCGAGACGGTGTAAACAAGTATTGATCTGAATAAACTTGTGTTTTCTCGAGCTGATATGGGGGCGTTCACAGGTTTGCGTGGATTGCCTCAGCCATTTGCGTTTGAATAGCGTGTGCTCTCCTTTGAATCAGCTGTAATGAGCTCGACTGGAATCGCTCTCTTTTAATACAGATTTCACAAGATGAGAATATTGTTTTTTTATATAAATTACTTCATTTAAAAGAAGAGAATTCAAGCTTCATGCCTGTGTGTCTGTATGCCTGTTTGACTGAGTATTCGCTGAGTTATTGTTCATTTTCGGACGCGTTTCAGAATGGACTACACTGACAGAGAGAAGGCAGAACTCGCATCACGTTTATTTTTCTTTATTTGGCAAAAAGCACAACACTTTTTTTTTATTGTGAGTATACACAAAAATAATACACATTTAACAGAATCGATTGATGTATGAAACTCCTATGGAAAATCAAAGTCAACAGAGTATTTATGAGTTTCTTTTACACTGATAAAAAAAAAAAGCGAGCTGGTATCGCCGGCGATACCGCCGACCTCAGGGGGTTAAATTGAATGAACTCAAATTGACATTAATCTATAACAAAAACATAAATACACATCTCAACAAAAAACATGTCCTCCCAGCCGGCAGGGTCCAGGGACCAAGGTTGAATCACTTAGGTAAAGTTGGTTTTATATTCGCACGTTCGCATTTTTAATTACATGTGTCCTTAACGCATTATAGTCCTTCACGTCTATTGCGATCTAAAAATTCCGGCCAGTTGATAATACCTAGAATATCAAAATCCACTGCTGGCGGTAGATCCTTCTCCTATTTACTTACTTAGGTACTTCCTGCTCAGCTACTGTTCGGACGCTCTTGCTTACTGCTCCGCGCTTTGCTCTATCGCTTTTACATTTTATCTCCTATTTTTATATATTTTATTTCCTTTATTTTATTTCCTTTTATCACCTAATTTTAACTTCAGCAAATCAGCACAGTGTTCATACGACAAAGTTTGGATTACTACAAAAACTGAGAATTCTTTTACCCGACCAGCTTACATACCGGGAAAGGAAAACACAACTGCCTACAAGGATAAGAGAAAATGCCTCTTCTGGAATCTACTTGCTGCACTAACTGCCACAGACTTTTACAAAGGATTGCAGTTCTTGAAACAAAGTTACTTATGGGACCACCAAACCAGACGAAGCACACAACAGAGCTTCTTCATGGACACCCTCAGCATAAAGCCGGTGAGTCCCATGAAACTAGTGCTCCTCGACAGGTAGAGAAACAAGCCGATCGACTTACTAATCGATGGCACAAACAGGGAGCTAGAACCAAAGGCACTCGAGACATCAGATTGTCACGAGCATCACATATTGCCGCAGTAGCATCCTCTACCCCAGATACAGCTCTGACAAGGATTGCAAACACTGGTCTACTACCACCGCCTATACATCTTGAGAACAGATTTGAAGTACTAAGCAATGTAAATGAGGAATCCCCAAACGTGATGAATGTGATCGAACACAGACTGAATGTGCCAGTAGCTAACACTGATGCTAACTGGCGCTCAAGGTCGAGCAGACAGCGGCACTCAGCTCAGAGTGCAGCCGAGCCCAGGACTCTGATAGTGGGTGACTCCATAATCAGAAACATTAGCAGCAGAGATACAACTACGTGCTGCCTTCCACAAGCAACAACTTCTGATATAAACAGGGAACTTCAGAACATTCTGATGAAACATAAAACTGCAAATCGACTCATCATACATGTGGGGAAGAATGATATTCATAAAGAGCAGTCAGAACTCCTTAAGAAGGATTTCCATGAACTTTTTGAAACACTTAAAAGACTGAAAGTTCAAACATTCATCAGTGGACCACTCCCAGCAAGAGGAACAAACAGGTTTTCACGGTTACTTGGGCTTAATACATGGCTGCAAAAAACCTGCAATATAAAAGCAGTGAACTTCATTGACAATTTCAATCTTTTCTGGAGTCAGAGACAACTGTTTCATCGGGATGGCCATCACCATCACCCAAACAAACTTGGTTCAAGAGTGCTAAAGGACAATATCTACTTCTCCCTCAATCATCCTTCTGCAGTGTGTGCCAATCCACTCAATCTGAATGGCACACACACACCTGGACACAGTATGAATGACCACGGGACTTCACTTCAGCAGCAAAATGGACATGCGGTTGACATATCACACAAGGACAATGATAACACCACTCCGCCACAACAACCTCTGCTCACGGACACAATCTCAGCTGAGCCCTGCCCACAGAGCTCACCACAGACAGACATATCAGAACTGCTTGAAGATTCAGCACCCAAGGACGACTTCCTGGAAAACAGCCAGGGAAGCCAGGACAGCATATTACAGCCTCCGATAACACCAGAGCAACAGCCCCTTTCACCAGACACTTTTTCCCTCTCCCCAGCATCGCCACGTCTGTGCTTCTCATAGAAAATGGAAGAACTGGTGTATGCTGGAACCAGACTATCCCACTCTTTTGCTGCAAGCCCCCAGATACCAACCAAAAAAAGACAGGCACCATTACCACCAAAGCCTGCGTGCTACACTTAGGAGATATCATTAGGAAACATGGCATTAGCTTTCACTGTTATGCCGATGATACTCAGCTCTATATTTCTTCAAAACCTAACGAAACTTATCAATTCACAAAATTAACGGAATGCATAGCGGATATAAAAAATTGGATGACTTGTAATTTCCTACTTCTAAATTCTGAAAAAACAGAGTTTCTAATTATTGGACAAAAAACTTCCTCACGTAATAATCTAGAATACTGTCTAACACTCGATGGCTGCTCTGTTAAGTCTTCGTCGTCGGTTAGGAACCTGGGTGTGCTCTTTGATACCAATCTTTCATTTGAAAGTCACGTGTCTAGTATCTGTAAAACTGCATTTTTCCATCTTAAAAATATATCTAAATTACGCCATATGCTCTCATTGACAAATGCGGAACAATTAGTTCATGTGTTCATGACCTCAAGGCTAGATTATTGTAATGCTCTACTGGGTGGTTGCCCTGCACGCTTAATAAACAAACTACAGCTGGTTCAAAACGCAGCAGCTCGAGTTCTTACCAGAACCAGGAAGTATGACCATATTAGCCCGGTTCTGTCAAAACTGCATTGGCTCCCTATTAAACATCGCATCAATTTTAAAATATTGCTGATCACTTACAAAGCACTAAATGGTTTAGCTCCGCAGTACTTGAGCGAGCTCTTAACGCATTATAGTCCGTCACGTCTATTGCGATCTCAAAATTCCGGCCAGTTGATAATACCTAGAATATCAAAATCGACTGCTGGCGGTAGATCCTTTTCCTATTTAGCACCAAAACTCTGGAACAGTCTTCCTACCATTGTCCGGGAAGCAGACACACTCTGTCAGTTCAAAGCCAGATTAAAGACACATCTCTTTGACCTAGCTTTCACATAATACATTATAGACTTCTATAATTTAATGTTAGGCTGCATAGATTAGGTCAGCCGGAACCAGGAACACTTCCCAAAAATCCTGATGTACTCGTTATATCATGAGAAGAATGGCATCTACGCTAATTTTAGTGTCTGTGTTTATCCCGAGGTTTTCCTGCAGCCTGCCGGATCCAGGCCGTATCCAGATCTGACGAAGGACCTTCGCCTGGACTGATGACAACGCAGTGCTGAAGTGCCAACTAGTCTCTCCCTATGGAGGATCCCACTACCACTCTACAGATAAGGCGTTGTCGGGAAAATCCGTTTCGCGTTCCTACCCCAAAGCAACAAAATAAAATAAAATTCTTTATCAAAATTTATAGGGAAAGACAAGTACTTTGTTTAGGCTTGGCTTGTAGGGAATTCCAAACCTGCAAATATTCAAACGCACATAACTATAGAACCCATTCTAAATGCGCATGTGAACGCCATCAGTGTTTCTCACAGGTTCGCGTTTAAAGTCTGTGTAGAGAGAATAGTGTCGTCTTAGCGGCCCCTAATTTAATAACAAATGATCACTGCGACGGAAGCAAATAAATCAAAACTAACTTTAGATGGAAATAACTTAACTCTGCTGTAAAGCCGAAACAATCTCTGTTACCTTAAATTATACGCTTATCTCTGTAAAGCTGCTTTGAAACAATCTACATTGTTAAAAGCGCTATATAAATGAAGATGACTTGACTGACTAAGTTTAGTAGTGAAACTCGCAGAGAGAAGCACTATGAGTCCGCTTCGGATAAACGAGCCCGGACAATGAGATGTGCGTGAGGTGTGCTTATGAAGCAGTGGTGATTGATGGGGTGCAGGTGAGACTTATTAAAACTCAGGTGACTGTGATCGCTGGGTGATTGTGGTGGATGAACCTGGCCAATCCGTGACAGCATGTGGCGGAAGACAAAACTTGTAGTCCATTATAACATCTACAAAGACAGCCTTCATTCTTTCAATATGGAACTAGGCAAAGCTAGACAGACTTTCTTCTCAAATATTATAAACAGTAATTTAAACAACACACGCACTCTTTTTGCTACTGTAGAGAGACTGACAAACCCCCCAAGCCAGATTCCCAGTGAAATGCTCTCAGACAACAAGTGCAGTGAGTTTGCTTCTTTCTTCTCTGAGAAAATCAATAATATCAGAAAGGTGATCAGCACATCCTTGAGTTGCCCTGGGGTCAGACAGATCAAACCACCTGAGAAAGTAGTTACTATGTCTGACTTCAAAGAAATTGATGGCAAACTTTTGGAAGAAACCGTACAGCACCTTAAAACATCAACCTGCGCTCTTGACACACTTCCCACATCATTTTTCAAAAGTGTGTTAAACAGTTTAGAAGCAGATCTTCTAGAAGTGGTAAATGCCTCACTTCTCTCTGGGAGTTTTCCAAACTCCCTGAAAACTGCAGTTGTCAAGCCCCTCCTGAAAAATAACAATCTGGATAAGACCATATTAAGCAACTATAGGCCGATCTCAAATCTTCCTTTCATAGGCAAGATCATTGAAAAAGTTGTCTTCAATCAGCTGAACAAATTCTTATGCTCGAATGGATACTTTGACAATTTTCAATTTGGTTTCTGACCGCACCACAGCACAGAGACAGTGCTCATAAAGATAATAAACGATATTCGCTTAAATACTGATTCAGGCAAATTATCAGTGCTGGTACTACTCGACCTCAGTGCTGCATTTGACACTGTCGATCACAACATACTTCTTGACAGGCTGGAAAACTGGGTGGGGCTTTCTGGGATAGTCCTAAAATGGTTCAGGTCATACTTAGATGGGAGAGGTAATTATGTGAGTATAGGAGACCATAAGTCTGAGTGGACATCCATGACATGCGGAGTCCCTCAAGGCTCAATTCTTGCGCCACTCCTGTTCAACCTGTATATGCTCCCAATGAGCCAAAATAATGAGAAAGAACCAAATCTCTTACCACAGCTATGCAGACAACACATAGATCTACTTAGCCCCATCGCCTAACGATTACAGCCCCATTGACTCCCTGTGCCAATGCAATGATGAAGTCAACAGTTGGATGTGTCAAAACTTTCTTCAGTTAAACAAAGACAAAACTGAAGTCATTGCGTTTGGAAACAAAGATGAAGTTCTCAAGGTGAACGCATACCTTCACTCTAGGGGTCAAACAACTAAAAATCAAGTCAGGAATCTTGGTGTGACACTAGAGTCAGACCTTAGTTTCAGTAGTCATGTCAAAGCAATAACTAAATCAGCATACTATCATCTGAAAAATATTGCAAGAATTAGATGCTTTGTTTCCAGACAAGACTTAGAGAAACTTGTTCATGCATTCATCGCCAGCAGGGTGGATTATTGTAATGGACTCCTCACTGGCCTTCCCAAAAAGACCATAAAACCAGTTGCAGCTCATACAGAACGCTGCCGCCAGGATTCTGAGCAGAACCAGAAAATATGAACATATCACACCAGTCCTCAGGTCCTTACACTGGCTCCCAGTTAAATTTAGGATTGATTTTAAAGTATTATTACTGGTATATAAATCATTCAATGGCCTAGGACCTCAATACATTGCAGATATGCTCACTGAATATAAACCCAACAGATCACTCAGATCACTAGGATCATATCAGCTAGAAATACCAAGGGTTCACTCTAAGCATGGTGAATCTGCTTTTAGCTATTATGCCAGCCGCAGCTGGAACCAGCTTCCAGAAGAGATCAGATGTGCTCCTACAATAGTCACTTTCAAATCCAGACTCAAAACACATCTGTTTAACTATGCATTTACTGAATGAGCACTGTGCCAATGGTCGTCCGACTGTTTGTACTGTACTGTATTTTTTTTTTTCTAAACTGTTTTAATTATTCTTTTTTCTTTTTATTATTTTAATTTCTTCTATGTAAAGCCATGAATTGGCATTGTGTATGAAATGTGCTATATAAATAAACTTGCCTTGCCTTGCCTTGCCTTGCCTATTCAGAACCAAAACTCTGGAACAGTCTTCCTACCATTGTCCGGGAAGCAGACACACTCTGTCAGTTCAAATCTAGACTAAAGACACATCTCTTTGACCTAGCGTTCACATAATACATTATAGACTTCTATAATTCAATGTTAGGCTGCATAGATTAGGTCAGCTGGAACCGGGAACACTTCCCATAAATCCTGATGTACTCGTTACATCATAAGAAGAATGGCGTCTACGCTAATATTAGTCTCTCTGTTTATACCGAAGTTTACCGCAGTCCGCCGGATCCAGGCCGTATCCAGATCTGATGAAGGACCTGCGCCTGGACGCAACGACAGCGCAGTCCTGAAATGTCAACTAGTCTCTTCCCTGTGAAGGCCTCCCTTCATTTAGTGAATTGGTAAGTTTCGTCAGGGCGTGAAGAAATATAGAGCTGAGTATCATCAGCATAACAGTGAAAACTAATGCCATACTTCCTAGTGATATCTCCCAAGGGTAGCATGTACAATGTGAACAGCAACGGTCCTAGTACTGAGCCTTGTGGTACGCCATACTGAGCTTGTGATCGATGAGACATCTCTTCATTTACTGCTACAAACTGATAACGGTCAGATTAGTATGATTTAAACTAGTGGTTCTCAACAGGGGCGTTCAGAGAACAACGGGGGCGTTGGAAGCAAGATTTTTGAAAGGGGGGCGTTCACGAGTTTAAATATGTAACGCAAATATTTGTTCATTTACTTTTTTTCATTTTAAGCATTTAGTAATTTAGTTGTAATAAACACTTTAAGTGGGCTATTTAACAAGTGTTAGGACTATGTTTTTGTTAAATTATGTTGTAAAAGTAGAGTGTGATATCATATTTTGTGTGCACGCGCGTGTCTATGGTGCGCGTGAAAGAATACCTCAGCAGCGCTCAAAAAAAACATTCGTCCCCACCCGCTTTACTCCTGACCGCAAGTCCACCGTCAGTGTTGTAGGTAGGCACTAGGCAGGTTTTTTGTGTTCATTTCTATTGCATTACGATTGAAAGCAGTATCAATAATGTCAAAAATATGATGTGCAGTCAAGTTCGGGTACGTGTTTGCTGTGAGAGTTCTCACCGCGCGCGCTTGTTGTGATTCGCAGAGTTTTGACGAGTTGTATTTTGACGACTTGATATTATTTCTTATTCAAAAGTTTAGAATGCCTAACATTCTAAAATCTTCCAGTTTAATGCGACATGTAGCCTATCGTTACTTTTGCAACGACTCTATTATTTTTCCAGTCATAGACCAGCGCTCAAGCACTGACTAGAATCCAGCGCTGACAAGAATCAGCATTCACGAGCTCAAAAATGTGTTTCGCGCTCACAACAATCTAGTGGTGCCTAGAATCATGCAGCGGAGGAATGGAAAGTTGACAAGCCATTAAAAAGTATTGACTTAAGAAACACTTATATTTTTTCAAATATTTTCAATAAATCATGTTCCCATTCACTCTGGCAGTGAATTTTAAAATTAATTCAACTAAATTCTATTTATAAGGTAAAACTTTTACATTTTTAGGCATTAAATAATTCCAATCCCTAATGCCAAAATGTTTTCTTTGTTCACCAAGTAGGGTAATAGCTCGCAAGACAGTAAGGAAAAAATTACAATTTGATGGATAATTTAAATATATTCTGCGATCACATTTTGGTAATGTGTTCATTCCGCCATCACATCTGAGCGCGAAACGCTGCTTGGGTAGTTTCAAGATATAAAAATAATTAATAATAAAATAATAATTTAATTGTTAATATGTGTTTAATCTTGTTAGAAGATTTTTTTTTTTTTACTGATTATGAACACAAATTAATCACAACAAACCAAATTAATTGTAATTGTATTAATTATACCATTGATGAAAACAAGCTGATACCAAGGTATTTTAGGCCTACAATTCTAACATAATTTTTCATAAAAAATCATGATTGTATTTCTTTATTTTTCGAAAGTAAGGTTAATGTAAGCAGCTTCTTGCAATACTCTCCTAAATGCGTAATAAAACCTAAGTGCAAACATTATCGCTTTAATCACCATCCTTTATTTTTCAGTGCATTTGTTTTACAATATATGGCTAATACTGTCATGGGATTAATATTATAACTATTATTATGTAGTAGTGTAATGTAGACAGACACAACTAAAAGAGGTTTGAATTTTTCTTTGTTTAATTTGCACACTGAATATGGGTTGGCACTTTTAATTTTGAACTCTCAAAGTGCACCAGATTGATGAATTTAATATTAAAATGCACAAAATTTTATTACGGGGGGGCATGCCCCCGAACACCCCTAGAAGGCCTGAGGTCCACCCACCACAGATTTACCAAAATCCTGTGACAGTCACTGGGATTGCTATGCCAGTGCAGTTTATAACTTGTTTTTTGGATGAATCACTGTGGAGTATAGTTCAGTTGTATTAATAAAAGACAATTTTGCATTTATTTCATCTATTAACTCTCACTCGTTCCTGGTCACTCATTAATTTGGGGGTGGGGGCGTTCAGGGATTTGGATATTGGATAGGGGGCGCTGGCCCAAAAAAGGTTGAGAACCACTGATTTAAACCATGCTAATGCAATTCCACTAATGCCAACATAATTTTTGAGTCTATTTAAAAGAATGTTGTGGTCAATAGTATCAAATGCAGCACTAAGATCGAGTAACACTAATAGAGAGATACAACCACGATCGGATAAGATCAAATCATTTGTAACGTTCCCAGTTACTTGACTGTAACCCTGTTCCCTGAAAAAGCGGAACGAGATGCTGCGCTGCTCAGCGCATTGGGAACGTCTTTAATCGTGACCAGCTGTGAATATTGTGTGTAACACGTCAATAGAATTGACCTGAAGGTAATATAGCCTCAGTCGATGACGTCATCGGCGCGCACCCGCGACACGAGGCTATAAATAGATGAGCCACAGGTGCATTGTCAGGATATTTTGTTTGAAGAGCAGTCCCGGGACATCTTCAGCACGGCAATGCAGCGCAGCATCTCGTTCTGCTTTTTCAGGGAACAGGGTTACAGTCAAGTAACCAGGAAAGTCCCCTTTCGAAAGCTACAGTCGATGCTGCGCTGCTTACCGCATTGGGAACGAGAATACCCACGCCGCCGTGCTTGAAGGTGTCTGGACCGCTTGCGGTTGTGTAGGTGTAGCCCTTAGAACCCGTTGGCGAAACTTGACTGCGCGCCTCATAGGCAAGAGAAATGTGGCCCTTGGTAACGGCCCCCATAACAGACGAACAATTGCTCTGACTTACGCCACTGGCTGGTGCGGTGGTCTGAAGAGCACGGACTGGACACAGTCTGTGAGATCTCTCCTGCTCCGGCGTCGTGAACGGCGGAGGGCAAAAGACCTCAAGAGTGACCAGATGTACAGTCGAGAAAGGAACCTTAGGCAGGTATTCAGGATGAGGATGCAAAATCACTTTCACCATTCCTGGGGCAAAGTCTAAGCAGGATGACGAAAATGACAGAGCCTGCATGTCACCGATTATTTTTAAAGAAATTTATAGCCATAAGAAAAAACATCTTTAGGGTCAGAAGTTTGTCAGACACTGACTCTAGAGGTTCAAAGGGGGTCTCAACCAGACCCCCGAGGACTATAGCAAAGCCCCATTAAGGGATCTTGGTTCTTACAGGCAGCCTGAGTCGTCTGGCCCCACAAATGAAGCAAGCGAAAGCAGAGGATATCTCCCGAGTGGCACCCCGTCAACAAAGGCATGGCAAGCCGAAAGAGTGGCCACATAAACCTTGAGAGTGGAGGGGCATGTGCCTGTTGACAACTTTTCCTGCAGGAAGTCCTGAACTGAAGCAATCTGGCAGTTGACCGGATCTGCATTATGTGCCATGCACCACCTTTCAAAGACACCCCATTTACTGGCATAATTCTTACTAGCCACAGGTCGGGCCTGGGATGGAATATCGTGCCCTCTGCCTGAGACAGAAGGTCCCTCCTCTCCGGAATCGCCCATGGCGAGCCGTCAAGGAGAGAAATTATCTCCGAGAACCAGAGACGAGACAATCGAGATGATGCTTCCCCAGATCCCTTGGGCTGGACGACCACTTAAGACCACGTATTCTTGCCTTTACTTGCCCGTGACAGGAATTTCTCCTGGGCCCAGGGAAAAATCTGCCTCGCTATTCTGTTCAGATTGCGTGAGTGCAGACCTCCCTGGTGATTTATATAAGAGACTGCCGCTGTGTTGTCCCCCCGCACTAGGACATGACAGCCTCTCAACTGAGGGAGAAAGTATTTCAGGGCCAGAAATACATATTCCATCAACTTGAGGCAATTGATTTGCCAATCGAGATGATGCCTCCCCAGATCCCTTGGGCTGGACGACCACTTAAGGCCGCTACCCAGCCCGACAGGGAGGCGTCTGTCGTTAGCATTCTGCGACGGCAAGACGCACCTAGAGTGGGACCCAAGGTGAGGAACCGGGGTCTGAAACACGTAGAAAGGGAACAAAGCCACAGCGTGTAAACCCTTACCGTAAACATGGATTTTAGAAAGTACACAAAGCGTTCAGCACGTGACTTACCATAAACATGGATTTTTAGAAAGGACACGAAGCACTCAGCGTGTGCTCTTGCCTTTATTTGCCCTTGGGGATTTTATAGCGATTTTGAGCCACAACCGAAAGTGGTCTCATGTGCAAAAGGCCCAGATGGATCACTGTGGACGCAGCTGCCATGAGACCTTTGTAATGTCCTGACCTAGCCAGATGTTGCTTTAGGATGTTTAAAATGGTCTTGACACGAGCGGGGGACAGTTGTGACCCCTGATGGTGACAGAGTCCCATTTAACACCCAAGCATGTTACCCTCTGGGGAAGAGAGAGTACGCTTTTCTTGGCGTTGCAACTCAGTCCCATAGAGAGAAGATGAGCAGGGATCGATCTCGATGTCAAAGCGCAAGCTCTTAAGACTGGGCCAGTATCAGCCAATCGTCTATGTAACATGGCTAGGTCGAATGGAAGGACCCGATATTGGTAAGCTTCACCCACAAAAGTAAACCTCGGGAACTTCCTGTGTTGTGGCAATATTTCTATGTGAAAATATGCGTCTTTAAAAGGCATATTGCAGGTTAGAAGACCCAACGAGTCAATGTATAGAAAAATAATGTAGGAACTAGATTTTCTTTAAAAAAAAACGTATAAATAGGCTACAGAGGCTTCTGGAGTCGTTTTTGTGGGAAAATTTTACTTCCGCATCTGAAAATGGGCGTGACGTAGCGACGTATGACGTATGAGGGAGAGCGGTCGATTCAAACAACAGGGAAAAAATGGATCGCAATGATGTTTCGGACGCTGAGGAAATTGTTCATACTTTTGATGTGTTCACACCAAACGCAAATAGAGCGTCAAATTTGCGTCTATCGCGTCTAGTTAGACGCTTAAACATTTTGAATCCATTTGCGCGTCCGCGTCACTTGCAAATAAAAACATCCCGCGAAAAGAAGTGTGTCATCAACAAAAACAACACAATTTCTTTCTGCCATATGTTTCCGTCATGTCTGAAATAAAAGATATTGCTGCTCTGTACTTGTTGTGGAAGTCCCGACTCCCAAATACGGAGGAAAGCCAAACGCCGACGTGTCTGGGTTCACAGCACCATCCAGAGGTGCACTCAACTCTGTGAATTTCACTGTCTTCTCCAGGAACTACGCCTGGAAGACAGCCGCTTCCAGCACTATTTGAGAATGACGGGTGCCCAGTTTGATAACCTGCTAGCTAAGGTCGCTGACAGGATTTCTCGGATGGACACCAACTACAGGCGATCCGTCTCAGCTGCGGAACGCCTGTCCATCTGTCTCAGGTCAGGGGCAGTTTCATAAAATAACCTCAATACCAATAAATATACAGCATATCTATCGTTTTTGCTGTGATTTAATTCCAATAAATGTATGAAAAACATGCCGAAACAAATGAATTATGTTGATTTGTATAGACTCTGAATTTTAGTAAGTCTGTTTTGTCAGGCCTGTCCATAAAATGATAAGGGGAAAAAGATGTTTACAATGCTGATTTTCTGAATGGAGTTTGGATCGATCAGCACTGTAGCTGCTCAATATACCTAGTAAAAATATATATAGAAAAATACAAAAACTACTGAAAACACACTGACTCACGACCGCTCTTACTGAATACCAACATACTCTGCACTGAGCTGCGGCAGAGCACAGCACACATATCTCCCTCTTGTGATGTAAAATGACGCGGTGTTGAAAAAAAGCGTTTTTTACGAGCAGTCAAAGAAACGCTAACTTTATCTACTAAATTGGTGTCCTTATGTCGATTTAAAACATTTTAAATCCTGCATTATCTTTTCATATGGTATTTTCATATACGGTTATATATTCATTGTTATGTGGTTGTAGGAGAGATACAGATACAGATACAGATACAGATACAGATACAGATAGCTTTATTAATCCCCTAAGGGCAATTCAGTTTCTACAGTACACCGTCTAGACATACAACCATTCACACAGCCATAGCATGTAGTATATAACAAGGGTAACATGATAGGGTCCGGGTCCAAGGACAGTTTATAAATAAAAAGACATCAAAAGTAGAATAAAAAAAAAAAAAAAAAAAAAAAGAGAGAAAGAATAAATAAATAAAAAATATACAGTAAGAAGTAAATAGAAAATGAATTGCACATATCCGTAGCTCCTAAAGTGCATAGTGCCAAGAACAGATCAGTCCATAATTATTTCCTCAGCTCAATGTTTAACAACATAATTGCTGAAGGAATAAATGATCTTCCATAACGGTTTGTCTTTCTAGGGGGCTGCAAGTATCGCCGACCTGATGGCATAAGAACAAATTCATCTCCCAGAATATGATGTTGGTTCATCAGACTATTTACTTTTTGAAGAACACGTTTCTCCCAAAGAGAATTTAGGTCACACATTTGGATTCCAATAATTTTGGAGCAGACTTTCACAATATTATTTAAACAGTTTCGGTCCTTCACTGAAATGTTACCAAACCAACAAATGAAAGAAAAAGTAAGAAGGCTCTCAATATAAGACAAATACACAGTGCACAGTATAGATTTAGAAACCCCGAAGGAATTTATCCTACGCAATAAATGTACTCTCTGCTGGGCCCGTTTGACCACTGATTCAGAGTTCCTTTCAAACTTCAGTTGAGAATCAAAAACCGTACCCAGATATTTATAATAATTTACGATCTCCACATCCTCACCATGAATCCTGTATACTGAGGTATTTGTCCCTTTTTTTCTAAAATCGATAATGAGTTCTTTAGTTTTAAGAACATTAAGATCGAGAAGGCTGTCATCACACCACTTTACAAAATCAGGAAGTGCACGTCCGTGATCTGACTCTGCGCCATGGAGGAGTGACCACAGAGCAGTATCATCAGAAAATTTAACAAGAAAACGGTCCTCTTTAAGAGACCTACAACTATCCGTGTATAAAATGAACAGTAGCGGGGAAAGTACACAGCCTTGTGGGGAACCTGTATTTGAGACTTGGGTTTTTGAAGTAACCCCATTTACTAAAACCCTCTGTGTCCTATCAGTCAAAAAGTTTAAGAACAAAGCTAAAAGCTGGTCGGGCAGATTAAAATAAGAAGCAAGCCTCTCAATCAAAATGTGAGGCTGCATTTTGTTAAAAGCTGATGAGAAGTCAGCAAATAAAAGCCTGGCATGAGATTTGGGTTTCTCCAGATGCTTATAAAGTGTGTCCAAAATAAAAAGCTTAGCATCATCCACACCTTTATTCCTCTGATAGGCAAATTGAAGAGAATCAAGTTTGCCCTCGACCAAGATGAGAACCTCTTCTTTTAGGATTTTCTCTAGGTTTTTTACTACAAGAGAAGTAAGCGCCACAGGTCTGAAATCTTGTAATTCCCTAGATCTATTGATTTTGGGGATAGGAATAACAATGGAAGATTTCCAAATAGTTGGGAGCTTACAGTTATCAACACACATTTGAAAAAGATGGGAAAAAACACCACTGAGTTGTCCAGCACAGTGGTGTAATGTGTGACCACAGATAAGGTCCGGGCCTGAGGCTTTCCTCTTTTTTGTTTTCTTAAATAGAACCTCAACTTGTTCTTGAGATATTTTAATATCACTACATGGTGTCAAGGAGTTTTTCAACCTGGAGACATCATGCATGAAATCAGACGTTTCAAAATCGTAAAAAAAAAGTATTAAAAGCATCAGGCAAACAGTCATCCTGAACACTGTTTAGGCTGATCTGCTGCTTGGGTTCATTACCATACTGATTAATTGTAGCCATAGATTTAATCCCACGCCATGCTGACCCAAGGTCGCCATTTACATATTGTTTTTCTATTTTTTCCCTATACTTACGTTTGGCTTTTACTATTTCAGCCCTAACCTCTCTGGATACAGACTTTCTCTCCAATGAGTCACCAGTAAAAAATATCTTTTTTTTCTTATTAATCACTGTTTTTAGATCTTTGGTAACCCATGGTTTATTGTTGGGGAAGGTGATAACGGTTTTGACTGGGATAACAGTGTCCACACAAAAGGTGACATAGGACGAAACAGTGTCCGAAAGTTCATCAATATTGTCCCCACAACCATCGAAAAAACATTTCCAGTCCGTACACTCAAAACAAGCCTGGAGGGAGGATATACTGTCCTCTGTCCAGAGCTTAACAGTTTTTGATTCTCCCTCCCGACGTCTAATACAAGGTTCATACATTGGCACAAGGAAGATGCTGTTGTGGTATGAAACCCCCAACCCTGGCATGAGAAGAGACTTATATCCTTCCTTTACATTTCCAAAACACAAGTCCAGTGTGGTATTTCTTTGCGTGGTTATACAAGTCACATATTGGTCATATGTCCGCAAGACCTTGTCCAAACGAACATGGTTCATATCCCCCATGTAAAATTTGGGAGCATCACTGCAAATAGTATCCAACCGCTGAGATAAATCCACAATCACTTGTGTGGCTGCAGTAGCGTTAGCACGGGGATGACAGTACATCAGTGTAAAAAACAGCTGAGGGAACTCACGTGGTAAATAGAAGGGTCGTAAGGAGAGGGTGAGTAACTCAATATCAGGAGTACAGATTTTTTCCCCTCACATGAATAACTTTACAGTACTTCTGATTTACATAGAAGCAGACGCCTCCTCCACGGCTCTTTCCTGTCGTCTCCCTGGAGCGGTCCAGTCTGATGGGACAGCCGAAACCAGTGAGCGCCATCTCGTTATCCAGGTTGCTCTCATTTAGCCAAGTCTCAGTGATCCCCAGCAAGCAGCACTCTTTAATCTCTTGTCTTAATTTTACCAGGCTCTCCAGCTCGTCAATATTGCGCCTCAAAGACTGCGCGTTAGATAAAAAGACCGAGGGCAGAGGGGGCAGCCGGCGTCGGTCATCAAGACAGAACTTATTAACTCTACGCTTGATGCCTCCCCTCCTACCTCTTTTCCTCCGTGGTGGCCGCCTTGGGGGATTCCGGTCAATATGGAGAGGCACAAAAATCTCTGCCGGTATTGTGATCGGTATCTCACCCTCCGTTGAAGAACGTAGTGACAGGAGAAGCTCTCTGGTAAACACAAGACGGTATCCATGCTGCTGAACAGCCGTCGCCCCTCGACAGGTGCAGCAAACCAGCGTAATGATAAAAACAAGTAAAAAAAATGCGAAGACGACCCCAAGTTCCCAAAGAACACAAACGCAGAGGATATGCAGACACTCAAGGTTTATTTCGACACAAAACAGAAAACAAAACCCACGAGGGGGCAAAACAGGACTGAGGAGAGGTCACTTTGACTAAGACAAGATAATAAACAAAGACTAGACTTAGACTTGACGATGACAGGAAACAAACTCACAATTCTGATTAAACAGGTTTCTGACAAAGTACTCACAGCGTTTATCATGCAATGTATCACAATGTACCGACACAGGACAGAAAACACGAGAGGATTAAATAGGGAGCAAACTAATCAGGAACACAGGTGAAAGCAACGATCTAATGATTACAAGATGAGATAACAAGGGGGCGGGGTGAGGTGACAAGACAACGCAAGCACACAGCCCAAACAAATGGCCATGTGCTTACACATAAAACATGGGTCTGTCATGATCCTGCCTCAAGACCAGGGAAAATCAAAGACTAGAAGGCAGAATCATGACATTTATTTAGATTTTTTTTTAACCTACAATATGCTCTTTAAGATCGACCGTGAAGAACCAGTCGCGATGTTGAATTTGCAACACGATCTTCTTGATAGTTAGTATCTTGAACTTGAGCGTTCTGACGGAACAGTTCAAGCCTCAAAGATCTAAAAACGGACGCAGTCCACCATTTCTTTCTTTCTTAAAACAGCAGTTGTGCCTACTCCTGTTTCACGGTAGTGGGAACCACACCTTTAAAACAAAGAGGGCAACGTATTCCTTTTTACTGTCTTTAGGACACAAAAAGAGATACCTGGCAGTAGCTTTCACTCTGCCAAAATCTCTTTAATACTTCCTGTTAGGGGAATGTTAAATGTTCTGTGTCCTTGGTTATAACAGGAAACAATGGAACTTTCAACATTTTGCTGGAATCCGCTGCCCCCCGAATCACCAGAGGTGGCAAGGATGTTACAGTGGTTTCGTGAGGGTGTCAGGTAGGAGCTGATTGATGTATTTTACATTCCCCATCCCCCCCTGACTGATCTTACTCACCTAAGTTGTTTGATGGACTCGTAAAAGGCACGAGAGAAAAATAAAGAGTGCGCACTGACAGGCTAGCGAATTACTAGCGTATTGTGCTAGCAATAACGATTTAATAATTCGTTACATTTATAAAGCGCTTTTCATGGAAGGGGGAATCTCCTCAACCACCACCAATGTGCAGCAGCGTATTGTGCTAGCAATAACGATTTAGATTGAAGCTAGTGATGTCAGGTTAATGTGTGATGTTGAGTAAGTTATATTTAGTAGTATAAATAACAAGGAATGATAGTAAATAATGATTCAAAACAGAAAGATAAACAAAGCTTTCAGACGCACACCAACGCAATAGCTGCAGCAGGAGCAACAAGGCAGTCCAATATGAGCATCGAAGAACTTCAAAATGAGTTTTAAATTCATGAGATTTTTATTAATTTAGCCTAATGTGTTAATTCTAGATGTTTATTTATGTAAATGCGCTTGACTGACTATACGGGCGTGCGTGTTGAACATTTGAGTAGCTTTCAAACCCTGGAGCGGCGCAGAGTTGCCATGGAAACTGTTTTATGGTGTGTCCTTTAATCTATACACCTTTTACCTATTTATTTATTATTCTCAGGTAGGTATGGAAAGTCGAATCTGGACAAAACTATAAGCATTCAAACAGTACTTACAATTTGCTCAGCAGACTTCCCTGTGGTCAGTTCTTGCTTAAGGCTCTTAAATTACTACTCTGGTAGACAATAACTTGCCAATAATATAATAAGTTTTATTAAAGTTAACAAAAGTTATATAAAAGTACAATAGTAAAGTTACAAAAATAAGTTTCAATCAAGGTATAATCAGCTGGTTTCAGGCGTCGAGGGACACTGCGCTATTCAGCATCCGTCCGTTCAGTCTCTCTCTCAATCTTTTATATGTAGACGGTCAATCGCTGGTGCTAAACTCTCTTCTGATGTCATCACATGGAGTGCTGCCAAATCCTCCGCCAATGCCTTCAGTTCTTTACGGTGCATTCCTTTCCAGTGTCTTCGAGCCCGTTTTCTCTTCTTTCTTCTCCTCTTCGTCTGTAGGATTGTGACACTGTCACACATGACACATGTTTTAACCACTCTGTATATTATAATGATTTTATGTATATTAGAGTTTTAATAGGTTTACATGTTGTCTTAGTCATTTTAGTCCATTTTATTCCTCTTATCTGTTTTTATGTGTGTATGTCTTTAAATGATTATGGTCTGCCTGTCATGTGAGCAATCACATGACAGGAAACAGGAAATAGCCAGCATAAAGGAAGCAGCATGGCAAACAAACATGGTCTCTGTCAAGAGGACCAAAGCTGGATCGAGGAGTTGCTTTTAAGGACTTACCATTCCAGCAAACCACATCACTTTCATTGGATTATCACTACAGTTGGATTGTATATACACCGGTGGTCACTTACACATTGGGACTTACAGCACACAAGGACTCTTAAGGACTGTTTTATGGTATGGAACCAATGGACTATGCTTTTAACAGCCTCCTGGTAGAAACTGTAAATACACTTCATTTATTCACTTTATTTCTGTTGTCATCTCATCTTTTAAAACACTTCAAAAACTCACACAGTTTAATCTGACCCCATTTTTAGCTCATGTAACTCTACCGATTAGGCAGATTGTTACATATGGTGGCCCGTACGGGGACGTTTAAAGATTTTTAACGCTGTGTTGAGAAGAGTGTTTTAAGATGACGACTAGTCAAGATAGTGCTGCTTCTTTTAATACATCAGCTGGTTTTAATGATGAACAGTTTTTACATCATTGTGAGTGTGTACAGCTTCATGCTGAGGTGATTGCTCTTAAAAACATTGTTTTAAAATTGGAGAAGAATTTTAAAGACTCTGTTGAAAGTAATCTTAATCGTGAAGTGTATTTTAGAAAGGCTGTGGATTTAAAATTGTGTAAAATGGAGGAATCTATAAAGGATGCCGTGGGAACACTGGAGAGAGAGGTCATCGAGTGTTTCAAGAGGAGAGACAAGAAATGGGCGAAACAACTGGAGCAAAGGAAGGATCCAGAAGCCATTATCTTCTCTCCCACTGCGACGACCAGCCCGGTTTCGCCCATGTCAACCCCTGGCTTTCCTCCGGCCAACAATCCCACTACCTCAACCACTTCACGACCACTCAACAGAGCAACTGATGGAGAATTCTGTGCCACAATACCAGCTGGGCCAGACTTGGACATCATAATCTCCATCCTTCCCTTCTCCAGAGACCAACTTGCCAGCGCACAGGGTGATGACGACACTCTCCAGGGACTTTCCAGCTCTTCCTCCACTCCACCGACCGACAGGATCGAAGTGCGGAAACACCAGGGCTTGCTGTATCGGCGGATCCAGAAGGGGGATGATAATGGCAAGATCCAAGTCATCGTCCCTAACAACCTGATCCAGCAGACGATACAGCACTTCCATCTAAAGACCGAGGAGAAACATCATGGACGGCTAAAGAGCCTCCTGCAGATCTTGGAAGTTGCCTGGTGGCCCACGATCCGCAGCGACGTCTGGAGATTTGTCGCCGATTGCAAGTTGTGTGGTGTGGAGACCAAGGAGGGTGCAGTCATCAATCCTAACAAGAAACCACTTCACCATCAACATCATCACCGTTCATCATCACCGAAAGAGACCCTTAAAGGTGCCCTAGAATGTGAAATTGAATTTATCTTGGCATAGTTAAATAACAAGAGTTCAGTACATGGACATGACATACAGTGAGTCTCAAACACCATAGTTTTCTCTTTCTTATTTAAATCTCGTTTTTGAAAAACACCCCTGAAAAACAGGCGAATCTCGACATAACACCAACTGTGACGCAACAGTTGGGATCATTAATATGTACGCCTCTAAAAATTTGCATAAGCCAGCCCATGCTCAGTGCCAGGCGAAACTGCACAGTCGAATCATCGGAAGTTCTCAGGGTGAAGAAACAAGCGAGGATCATAGAGAAAATGGCAGATCTATCTATAATCTATCTATCTATAATCGGATACCGCTACAGTTTAATTCGAAGTTGTTAGTTGCTCTGCCCATTTCACCGCGGACTGTTTTTCTAACCTGGAACAATATCAAGCAGCCAGGCTTCTCTCGGCGTCTCAAACGGACGAAGGGGGCAATTTCAACTAACGTTATATTCCCGCAAGCGGTAAGTAGTGATTTTATTAACGATAATTTACACTGTGTTATCTAGATCCAGCGCGATATTGTTTTTTCCTCGAGAGACATCGTGGCTTGCAGACGAGCGAACGAAGCATGGCAGTTGTTCAGTGTTTGGATGTAACTACAAATGAACACAAAAAATATTTTTTTAGCTCCTTCATCCGAGCCTCTGGAGAACCAGTGGGTTATGTGAATTTCTGATGTGTAATTGTTCAAGTCCAGACAGATAATCTTTCTCTCAAAGTCGTTCAACTCTGTTTATGCATCAGTAAATCGCGTTGCAGTGATAAGATCTTCATTCACGCGATCGACAGGCTGTCATCTGCTCAATGCTGGAATAGATCTAAATACTTAAAAAACTTATCATGATTCGTTAATCCCGATAGCTGTAATAGTAAAAACGTATAATCGCTGTAATAGTAAATGTTTTCCAGATAGCTCTACATGTAATGCCAGATATTTGATATGCAAGCATGTCAGCCAATCACAGCAGTGGGCGTTTACACTGAAGTCTCACAGCAGACACGCCCCTTCAAACAGAGTGTCCAGATCAGGGTATGAAATCAGGCTAGGAAATATGCCTTTTATTTCTAAATTATAACAAATTTTGATCTAATAAACATACTAACATTATAAGGGCACCCCAGGAAACATTATAAAATAATAAAATAATCCATTCTACGGCACCTTTAATAAAAGTACTACTGCTGCATTTGGATCCTGCTTACTTCTATGTTCCAGCCTGCCACGTTACACTGTTAGCATCTCACCCGTTTTCAGAAGAGGTAACGTTAACTGTTAGGCTAACCTAAACTCTTGTTTATACAAGTTTGGGCTTTTATTTAATCAAGTCTTTATGTGTAGTAGTGCTGTAGCGGTGCGTCGATGACGGCGATCATATTTTTGCGTCGACACTTCTTTATTTATTTCTTTATTTATTTTTTGCACCATTCACAGAGGTACAGCTCGCCTCACACACCGCCCGCCGTGTTATTCTGTCATGTTTTCTCCCTTTCTTTCCAAACCGCGACAAACGCCAGTCTCCTTTCTCTGCAGAATGCAATAAATCCGCTCAACCAATCACAGCGCACCATTACATGCATTGTAAACAGTAACGGTGGCGCTTTGAATACACCCGGCATCCTAGTTTTCCTTATCTACTTTGCACTTTTTGATCAACAAACAAACAAAAAAATGAATACATTTGACGGCATTGATGAACCTGTGGTGGTTTCTGCCGTATGGAAGAAACGTACGCCATCGAAATCGAGTCATTTACGTGAGGAGATTAAGAAGATGAGGCACGCGGGAGGAATAGAAATGCCGACTGTTGCTCGTTCTCACATGACAGCATCAAACTTCTGTCGAATGCTGACACGTTAACCCCAGGGGATCTTTTAAAAAACTGTACTCAAAGTCAACGAAAACCGGGCAGGACCAAGCCATTTTACAGCTGATCGCCGTCAAAAAAGTTAAAGAGGTATTTCTTAGCAATGGCTGATTGAATGTATGTTTAGTCCAGTACGTGCCTGTATATAAGATTAGTATTGACTGAGTTCAGAGGCTGTCATATGTGGATCAACTTACTTTGTTGTGTATTTTCAACATTTCAATATGAAAAATAACCTTTATATTGATTCAATGGATTAATTGCATTTTTTTTTAAAAAGTGTCATGAATTTATTGCATTTTTTGGGAAAAATAATCCGTTTTTATAATAAATCTTTGAAAATCTAAATCTGGATTTGATTTTTTTAGGTTATTATAACCTAAAGATGCTATGTGAAAGTTTGAAACAGAAAATAGTGGTTCTCTTACGAGAGATACTCTCGTACTGCATAGAATACGCTAGGGGAAAATCCTTTTCCACGAGAATACTGAAGCCAAAAAATTATCCTTTAATTTTGTATTAATGTAAAACGCGTTGCTGCAGCATACAGGCATAGGCGGGACAGCTCGTGCACCTATTGGCTGGTCTGCTGGCAACTGCTTGAGCCTATCGAGCGAGACCTAGCTTCGCTTCGCGCCCTCTGCGTCACGTCCCGCCGAAACGGGCGTTAGGTCTATAAATCCCGCTCGCGGGCTCATATCTCTGATTTTTAATCCTTCAGCGAAGCAACTCACATCGCTGGATCCGAGAAGAAGCCGCGCTGTTTGAAGAAGCATCTCAGCGGGACGAGTCGAGAAGCTGCTGGCCGCGCCGCCTTCATCGCCTTCCTGCTGCGCTATCCAGCGCCCATATCCTTTTTCTCTGCACTGTGTGTGTGTTCGCCGGCGCGACACACACTGACTAAAAGAGCTTGCGTCTTTTTAAAGATGCCTTCCTGCGGCTCGTGCAGAGCCACACTCAGCGACGGGGACCGCCATGTCATCTGCATTTCCTGCCTGGGTGAAGAACACGCAGCTCTCGCGCTTGCTGACGGCGGCTGCCCTCATTGCGAGCTGTTGCCCATAGCGACTCTGAGGACTCGCTTGGCATTCTTCAGCGAGACTGCGCCCACACCTGCTGTAGTGCCGCGCCGTAAAAAGCGCCGCGCTCAGCGAATCCCGGAACCTTCTCCCAGCCGCCAAAGCTCGCCGGTACGCCCGCCTGCTTCACCGGCTTCATCTGTGTCGCTTCCTGATGGACAACGGCCGCGGTCTGCCGCCGCTTACGTCTACGACGCGGATGAGATCGACGCGATGCTGCGAGAAGGGGATTCCTGCTCTCTCCTGGCATCGGGCAGTGAAGGCTGGGTGAGCTCTGAGGATCTCGCGCCCCCTGCCCGTGCTTCGACGGGAAAGAGAGCGAACATTGAGGCGGAGCTCTTACGCGTGCTCACTCAGGCCACGGCGAGCCTCGGCCTCGATTGGGGCACGCCTGAGCAGCCCGCTCACAACCGGCTGGACGGCTACTTCCTGCCCGGGGAGCGCACTTCGCCTGCATCCAAGCCTGCGCCCTTCCTTCCTGAGCTTCACGAAGAGGTCGCTAAGTCTTGGGGCTCCCCTTTTTCGGCCACGACACGTTCTTCTGTTTCTCTGGCGTTCTCCGCTGTCGATGACGCCAAGAACAGAGGATACCACTCCCTGCCGCAGGTCGAAGAGGCTATTGCAGCTTTACCGCGCTCTCGCTCTTCCGGCCGCCACCCCGTCCCGCGTGGCCCGCGGCCGAAGATTGCGTTGAAGCCAGAGGCCCCGAAGTCGTCCTAGCATGCCTAGGAAAGCGACGGTGTCCCAGTCCCGCTGCGGCCGGACTTCCACCAAAGCTTGCCGCTTGTCCAGTTCCAAGAAATGTGACTGGTCCAGCGTATTTAGCAGCCAACAAGCCGTTTCTGTCGCCCGCTTGCCTGCACACAAAAGCCGTTTTTACGGCTACCCAGATAAATCCATTAAAGAGTGTATTTTCTGGTGTCCCGGCCACGGCCGATGGTGTTTCATGTGTAGAAAAAATGGCCACTACTCAGTGCCCATTCCTACACACAAGCACAGCCACTCACACAGGGCTCGCGTAAACATAAAATCGACTCAGATCGATTGCGCATTAAACGTAGCAAACGTGCCCACGACCCAGTGCCCACTAATGCTACCCCCTACATGTCTCACGGTTTCTGTAAAAACTAAACCAGCATGCAGGCGCTCTGCTCAGGCGAGCGATGCTATAAAAGTGGTAAATGTGCCCGCTACCCTGCGCCCACATCCACACACAGACATGACAGTTCCAATGGAACTCGCCCAGCCCTCCCCCTCTCGGTTAACCACACAGAGGTGTCGAGCGCAGGCATTCTGCCCGCTGTTATCAGCGCGCCCCCTGCCTCAGATGTCATGAGCGCGACGCTTATGTCACAGCTCACCGAAGCCGCTGTATCGCGAGCCGGTCAGAGCGCGCTTCGCACTCAGCCCCTAGCTACCTGTGCACACGCGTGGGCGAAGCTTCCCGGGGTTTCAAAATGGGTGCTAAACATCATAAAAGAAGGCTATTCGCTTCAGTTTCGCCGATGCCCTCGCCGCCAAATGGCGCACATCGAGACCATGGTAGAATCGAAATTCTGAAACTACTGAGCAAAGGGGCTATAGAACCCTTATCTCAAGCTCAAAGCGAAGGGGGGCTTTACAGCAGATACTTCCTGTTTACCCAAGAAAGACGGGGGTCTCAGACCCATACTAGATCTGCGGCAACTGAACAGAGCGCTTATGAAACGCCAGTTCAGGATGCTCACGACCAGAAAAATCCTCGCGCAGATTCGCCGAGGGGACTGGTTTGTGTCAATAGATCTAAAGGACGCGTATTTTCAAATACAGATAGCGTCACGTCACAGGCGATTTTTGAGATTCGTCTTCGAGGGCCAGGCATATCAGTACACAGTCCTGCCTTTCGGCTTGTCCCTGGCACCCCGTACATTTACGAAGTGCATGGACGCAGCGCTCGTACCCCTCAAACTCCAGGGCATACGAGTGCTGAACTATTTGGACGACTGGCTGATTCTAGCCCAATCTCACTCAGAGATCGTGGAGCACAGAACCATTTTACTCGATCACCTCGAGAATCTCGGTCTCACAGTAAACTGGGAAAAGAGTTCGCTATTCCCCAGACAGATTATATCTTTTCTGGGAATAGAACTGAACTCGCTGTCAATGACAGTACGCCTGTCATCTCAGCGCACACTGGACATTCAGCGAGCAGTCGACTCTTTTCGCTGCGGCGCTGTAGTCCCTCTCAAGAAATTTCAAAGGATGCTAGGTCTGATGGCCTCAGCATCATCAGTTCTCCAGTTGGGCCTGCTGCGCATGCGCCCACTGCAGTTCTGGCTCAGAGAGAGAGTGCCGCACAGAGCGTGGGCCTCCGGTCGGCTTCGCCTCAAGGTCAATCAAGCGTGCATTGCAGCTTTGAAACCTTGGGGGGCAAAAGACTGGTACCATTCAGGTGTAAGCCTGGGGACTTCCTCGAGACTGATGGTGGTGTCCACGGACGCATCCGCCTCAGGATGGGGAGCGCTGCTCGAGGGCAGACCGCTCTTTGGCCAATGGTCAAAACGGGAAAAGCTCCTTCATATAAATTGCCTCGAGATGTTAGCAGTGAGTAAAGCGCTCACGCGCTTTCGTCCCCTGATAAAGGGGTACCACGTCCTAGTACGTTCAGACAACGTGTCGGTGGTATCCTACATAAATCGCCAGGGTGGCCTCAGGTCCCTGACCCTGTACAGGCTAACCAGACGCCTCCTGATATGGGCTCGCAGCAACCTGCTCTCGCTGAAAGCAGCGCACGTGCCAGGGCTCCTGAATACAGGACCAGACAGACTGTCCAGGAACCACGTTCCGACAGGAGAATGGTCTTTGCACCCACAGACAGTACAGCTGCTGTGGAAGAAATTCGGCAGAGCGGAAATAGACCTGTTCGCGTCTCAGGAAAACGCTCACTGTCCAGAATTTTTCTCGAAAAGCAAGAGCGCGCTGACCCACATGTGGCCTTCGCCGTCCTCTCTACGCTTTTCCCCCTGTCTCTCTCCTGACCCAGGTGGTAGAACGGATCAGGGAAGAAGGATGTTCAGTGCTGCTTGTAGCACCGCTCTGGACGAACCAACCTTGGTTCCCAGTTGTGATGCAGTTAGCAAGCACCGCCCCGTGGCCAGTGCCTCTGAGGAAGGATCTAAATATAAAAAAGAGGGCTAAATTGCAATGGGTTACGCAAATGTGGGCTTGATGCAAAAAGACCGACAGAGACTTTGACTATTAATCAATTGGAAGAGTATTAGTGCCGATGGAAATGCTTGTT
>NC_140233.1:30485054-30540054 GCF_951802725.1 Rutilus rutilus
CTTCTCTCTCTCTCCTCCTCTCTCTCCACTGCTTCTCTCTCTCTCTCTCCTCTTCTCTCTCCACTGCTTCTCTCTCTCTCCTCTTCTCTCTCCACTGCTTCTCTCTCTCTCTCCTCTTCTCTCTCCACTGCTTCTCTCTCTCTCCTCTTCTCTCTCCACTGCTTCTCTCTCTCTCTCCTCCTCTCTCTCCACTGCTTCTCTCTCTCTCTCCTCTTCTCTCTCCACTGCTTCTCTCTCTCTCCTCTTCTCTCTCCACTGCTTCTCTCTCTCCTCTTCTCTCTCCACTGCTTCTCTCTCTCTCCTCTTCTCTCTCCACTGCTTCTCTCTCTCTCTCCTCCTCTCTCTCCACTGCTTCTCTCTCTCTCTCCTCTTCTCTCTCCACTGCTTCTCTCTCTCCTCTTCTCTCTCCACTGCTTCTCTCTCTCTCCTCTTCTCTCTCCACTGCTTCTCTCTCTCTCTCCTCTTCTCTCTCCACCTTCTCTCTCTCTCTCCTCTTCTCTCTCCCTCTCCTCCTCTCTCTCCACTGCTTCTCTCTCTCTCTCCTCTTCTCTCTCCACTGCTTCTCTCTCTCTCCTCCTCTCTCTCCACTGCTTCTCTCTCTCTCTCCTCTTCTCTCTCCACTGCTTCTCTCTCTCTCCTCTTCTCTCTCCACTGCTTCTCTCTCTCTCTCCTCCTCTCTCTCCACTGCTTCTCTCTCTCTCCTCCTCTCTCTCCACTGCTTCTCTCTCTCCTCTTCTCTCTCCACTGCTTCTCTCTCTCTCTCCTCTTCTCTCTCCACTGCTTCTCTCTCCTCTTCTCTCTCCACTGCTTCTCTCTCTCTCCTCTTCTCTCTCCACTGCTTCTCTCTCTCTCTCCTCCTCTCTCTCCACTGCTTCTCTCTCTCTCCTCTTCTCTCTCTCTCCTCCTCTCTCTCCACTGCTTCTCTCTCTCTCTCCTCTTCTCTCTCCACTGCTTCTCTCTCTCTCCTCTCTCTCTCCACTGCTTCTCTCTCTCTCTCCTCTTCTCTCTCCACTGCTTCTCTCTCTCTCCTCTTCTCTCTCCACTGCTTCTCTCTCTCTCTCCTCCTCTCTCTCCACTGCTTCTCTCTCTCTCCTCCTCTCTCTCCACTGCTTCTCTCTCTCTCCTCTTCTCTCTCCACTGCTTCTCTCTCTCTCTCCTCTTCTCTCTCCACTGCTTCTCTCTCTCTCCTCTCTCTCTCCACTGCTTCTCTCTCTCTCTCCTCCTCTCTCTCCACTGCTTCTCTCTCTCTCTCCTCTTCTCTCTCCACTGCTTCTCTCTCTCTCCTCTTCTCTCTCCACTGCTTCTCTCTCTCTCTCCTCCTCTCTCTCCACTGCTTCTCTCTCTCTCTCCTCTCTCTCTCCACTGCTTCTCTCTCTCTCCTCTTCTCTCTCCACTGCTTCTCTCTCTCTCTCCTCTTCTCTCTCCACTGCTTCTCTCTCTCTCTCCTCTCTCTCTCCACTGCTTCTCTCTCTCTCCTCTTCTCTCTCCACTGCTTCTCTCTCTCCTCTTCTCTCTCCACTGCTTCTCTCTCTCTCTCTCCTCCTCTCTCTCCACTGCTTCTCTCTCTCTCTCCTCTCTCTCTCCACTGCTTCTCTCTCTCTCCTCTTCTCTCTCCACTGCTTCTCTCTCTCTCCTCTCTCTCTCCACTGCTTCTCTCTCTCTCCTCTCTCTCTCCACTGCTTCTCTCTCTCTCTCCTCTTCTCTCTCCACTGCTTCTCTCTCTCTCCTCTTCTCTCTCCACTGCTTCTCTCTCTCTCTCCTCTCTCTCTCCACTGCTTCTCTCTCTCTCTCCTCTTCTCTCTCCACTGCTTCTCTCTCTCTCTCCTCTCTCTCTCCACTGCTTCTCTCTCTCTCTCCTCCTCTCTCTCCACTGCTTCTCTCTCTCTCTCCTCTTCTCTCTCCACTGCTTCTCTCTCTCTCCTCTTCTCTCTCCACTGCTTCTCTCTCTCTCTCCTCTCTCTCTCCACTGCTTCTCTCTCTCTCTCTCCTCTCTCTCTGCTCTCTCTCTCTCTCCTCTCTCTCCACTGCTTCTCTCTCTCTCCTCTTCTCTCTCCACTGCTTCTCTCTCTCTCCTCTTCTCTCTCCACTGCTTCTCTCTCTCTCTCCTCTCTCTCTCCACTGCTTCTCTCTCTCTCTCCTCTTCTCTCTCCACTGCTTCTCTCTCTCTCCTCTTCTCTCTCCACTGCTTCTCTCTCTCTCTCCTCTTCTCTCTCCACTGCTTCTCTCTCTCTCTCTCTCTCTCCACTGCTTCTCTCTCTCTCTCCTCTTCTCTCTCCACTGCTTCTCTCTCTCTCCTCTTCTCTCTCCACTGCTTCTCTCTCTCTCTCCTCCTCTCTCTCCACTGCTTCTCTCTCTCTCTCCTCTTCTCTCTCCACTGCTTCTCTCTCTCTCTCCTCCTCTCTCTCCACTGCTTCTCTCTCTCTCTCCTCCTCTCTCTCCACTGCTTCTCTCTCTCTCCTCTTCTCTCTCCACTGCTTCTCTCTCTCTCTCCTCTTCTCTCTCCACTGCTTCTCTCTCTCTCTCTCCTCTTCTCTCTCCACTGCTTCTCTCTCTCTCTCTCCTCTTCTCTCTCCACTGCTTCTCTCTCTCTCTCCTCCTCTCTCTCCACTGCTTCTCTCTCTCTCTCCTCTTCTCTCTCCACTGCTTCTCTCTCTCTCCTCTTCTCTCTCCACTGCTTCTCTCTCTCTCTCCTCTTCTCTCTCCACTGCTCTCTCTCTCTCCTCTTCTCTCTCCACTGCTTCTCTCTCTCTCTCCTCTTCTCTCTCCACTGCTTCTCTCTCTCTCTCCTCCTCTCTCTCCACTGCTTCTCTCTCTCTCTCCTCTTCTCTCTCCACTGCTTCTCTCTCTCTCTCCTCTTCTCTCTCCACTGCTTCTCTCTCTCTCTCCTCTTCTCTCTCCACTGCTTCTCTCTCTCTCTCCTCTTCTCTCTCCACTGCTTCTCTCTCTCTCTCCTCCTCTCTCTCCACTGCTTCTCTCTCTCTCCTCTTCTCTCTCCACTGCTTCTCTCTCTCTCTCCTCTTCTCTCTCCACTGCTTCTCTCTCTCTCTCCTCTTCTCTCTCCACTGCTTCTCTCTCCCTCTCCTCTTCTCTCTCCACTGCTTCTCTCTCTCTCTCCTCTTCTCTCTCCACTGCTTCTCTCTCTCTCTCCTCTTCTCTCTCCACTGCTTCTCTCTCTCTCTCCTCTCCTCTCTCCACTGCTTCTCTCTCTCTCTCTCCTCTTCTCTCTCCACTGCTTCTCTCTCTCTCCTCTTCTCTCTCCACTGCTTCTCTCTCTCCCCCTCTCCTCTCTCCACTGCTTCTCTCTCTCTCTCTCTCCTCTTCTCTCTCTCTCTCCTCTTCTCTCTCCACTGCTTCTCTCTCTCTCTCCTCTTCTCTCTCCACTGCTTCTCTCTCTCTCTCCTCTTCTCTCTCCACTGCTTCTCTCTCTCCTCTTCTCTCTCCACTGCTTCTCTCTCTCTCTCCTCTTCTCTCTCCACTGCTTCTCTCTCTCTCTCCTCCTCTCTCTCCACTGCTTCTCTCTCTCTCTCCTCTTCTCTCTCCACTGCTTCTCTCTCTCTCCTCTTCTCTCTCCACTGCTTCTCTCTCTCTCTCCTCTTCTCTCTCCACTGCTTCTCTCTCTCTCCTCTTCTCTCTCCACTGCTTCTCTCTCTCTCTCCTCTTCTCTCTCCACTGCTTCTCTCTCTCTCTCCTCTTCTCTCTCCACTGCTTCTCTCTCTCCTCTTCTCTCTCCACTGCTTCTCTCTCTCTCTCCTCTTCTCTCTCCACTGCTTCTCTCTCTCTCTCCTCCTCTCTCTCCACTGCTTCTCTCTCTCTCTCCTCTTCTCTCTCCACTGCTTCTCTCTCTCTCTCCTCCTCTCTCTCCACTGCTTCTCTCTCTCTCTCCTCTTCTCTCTCCACTGCTTCTCTCTCTCTCTCCTCTTCTCTCTCCACTGCTTCTCTCTCTCTCTCCTCTTCTCTCTCCACTGCTTCTCTCTCTCTCTCCTCTTCTCTCTCCACTGCTTCTCTCTCTCTCTCTCCTCTTCTCTCTCCACTGCTTCTCTCTCTCTCCTCCTCTCTCTCCACTGCTTCTCTCTCTCTCTCCTCTTCTCTCTCCACTGCTTCTCTCTCTCTCCTCTTCTCTCTCCACTGCTTCTCTCTCTCTCCTCTTCTCTCTCCACTGCTTCTCTCTCTCTCCTCCTCTCTCTCCACTGCTTCTCTCTCTCTCTCCTCCTCTCTCTCCACTGCTTCTCTCTCTCTCTCCTCTTCTCTCTCCACTGCTTCTCTCTCTCTCCTCTTCTCTCTCCACTGCTTCTCTCTCTCTCTCCTCTTCTCTCTCCACTGCTTCTCTCTCTCTCCTCTTCTCTCTCCACTGCTTCTCTCTCTCTCTCCTCTTCTCTCGCCACTGCTTCTCTCTCCTCCTCTTCTCTCTCTCTCTCTCCTCTTCTCTCGCCACTGCTTTTCTCTCTCTCCTCTTGAAAGTTGATAATTCCGCGAATAACTACAATTGCAGATTTCTAACAGAGATGGCGACAAAGAGGAAAAAATACGGACTGCAGCTTTAAGTCGTGAAATAAAGAAATTCGCAATTAAAGCTGTGTCCAAACTGTGCATGTTTGTTATATGCGTCACATGTAGGCTACGTCTCTCTAACGTATGGACTAAAATATTCTGCTTTGTGAGATCACAATACATCAGTGGGGATTTCTTTAAGACTGCAAGGGAAGCTCGGCTTCCCCTATAATGTCAAAAAATTAATGGTCAAATATGCACTATAGGGCTTATTCGCAAACACCGGAAGTAGCTTGCCGCGGCCATATTGTTGACATGACATCTGACTCCTGCCGCTAGCCGCACGCAGATTTGAGTTGAGGAGAGCAGTAGCAGCTAGCCTAATGGCTTCATCTCGTCGATATAAAGATAAGATCAGCTTGATTGGTCTGGACCCATATCAAATAGACCCAATAGCTTTAAGTAAAGATCCGTCCTTATTGCCATCCGTAACTTATCCGGATATTTATAACTATCTCGTGCATACAGTATCCGCATACACTTCACAGGAGCTGAAAGCCTTCAAGTCACTCGAATCATACAACTACTTCATCTCTGGCAAAGTCGGCAACCTACTTACTTTTGTTTCACCAACGACAACGTCAACCATTGTCGTGATCGCAGAGGTATGTAAATGTTTATTTTTATGTGATGCTTAACGTTAACTTACTTGCATAAGTTAACCTGATGGTGATTTATAGCTAACGTTAGCATACCAGCACGGGGTTGCATCAGCTGTGTGTGATTTCTATCTTAACAGTTAACTAACTTACTACTTAGTTTGTAACTACATTAGCAACTATAAATATTTATTTACTACAGTAAATGTGGTCTCTACTGGATTGCTGACGTGCAAAACAACATGCAGTGAATAAAAAAGTCTGTTTAAGATTAGTGAGTATAATTCTATGATGTACACAGACAGACCATATTTGTTACTCAGAGTAATGTTGTAACTTATCTCCGTGGTGCAACATTCTATTTTAGTAAAGCATAAATCACAACTTGGTAATCATTTACGTTGTAATTAAGCTACCTTTGAACCTACACACAGCTGGTGCAACAGGCTGCAGAATAACATTTGAAGCTATTGTGTTTGTTGTCATTATACTTTCTTTCTGTTCCTTGTTCAGAATCAGATATTATACCACAATATCTGAAAACCTTTTGAAACTGTGTTTTGTGAAAATAATAACCTAGGCATGTGAATGTTTGAAACTTTGAACTCCCAATTTGCCATTAAATAAGAATAAAAGCTGTCATATACACAATTACAAAATTAATGTCATGCATGTAACTTGTCTGAAATCTTGAATGCAATTCTGTGTTTTTGTGTTTTCATAGGTTCAACACAGTCAGAAGTTATCTGCCCCACCTCTGCGCCCATGGGTTACTGCCCAGAAGGATGGCATTATCTTGGCTGCACACTGCACCTGCATGGCGGGATTAGGTGAGACATGTAGCCACGTTGGAGCGGTTCTTTTTGCTATCAAGGCAGCGGTTTTGCTTCGTGAGTCCCAAACTGTGACAGAAAAACCTGCATATTGGTTACTTCCAGGCGGACAACAAAAGGAAAAGTACCTTGAAGTAGAAAACATTGACTTTCACTCAAAAGCTACAATCAAACACAGACTGGACACAACACTTTCAGAAGGGAAACCATTACAATACAAGGACAAACAGAAACTACCTGATGTGTCAGAGCCAACAGATGCTGAGGTTGCTACTTTCCTGGGAGAGCTGCATGCTTCAGGTGATAAACCAGTCTTGCTGTCTGTCATAAAAGACTATGCCGAGTTTTATGCTCCAGTGTCGAACACCGATACTGGCCAACCCCTGACTGAGCTATTCGATGAACAGTGCATTTCTATGACAAGCAAACAGTTAGCCTTACACTGTAGTACCATTGCAGTTGACATTTCTCAAAGGCAAGCTGACGCAATAGAACAGCAGACAAGAGAACAGTCTAAAAGTAAAGCCTGGTATAGATTTAGGGCTGGCAGAATTACAGCCTCACGCATGAAAGCTGCTTGTTCCACACCACCTGAGAATCCATCAAAAAGCCTGATCAAAAATATTTGTTACCCTCTAAGCACAGGCTTTACAAGTAAAGCAACAACTTGGGGGTGTGATCATGAGCAACAGGCACTAACTTGTTATCGTCAGCAAATGCATTCACACACCAATTTCCGATGTGACACCTCTGGTTTTGTAATAAATCCAGAACTGCCTCACATAGGTGCTACACCAGATGGCATAGTACATTGCGACTGCTGTGGTGATGGTGTAGTGGAGGTTAAATGTCCATTTTGTGCACACGATAGCGTAAGCCTCAAAGAATGTGTTGATAGTAGATTCTGTTTGGAGGAATCTAATGGAAAATTACAGCTCAAACATTCACATTCCTACTATTTTCAGGTCCAGACACAAATGCTTGTATGCAATAAGGAGTTTGCTGATTTTGTTGTATGGTCAGAAAATGATGTACACATAGAGAGGATAGAACCAGATATTGAACTCTGGGAAGTAATCAAGTCGAAATCTATGGATCTTTTTTCCAAAGCCCTTCTCCCAGAGCTTGTGGGCAAACTTTTCTCAAGGCCATGTCCATCAGCAATGCCGACTGACACAGCTAATGTGACTGAAGTGAATCCCTCTGAAAGCAGAGAAAAACCTATCCCATTAGACATCATCTGTGTGTGCAAGCAACCATACAAAGTTCGTGACCGTGTGGTGCGTTGTCACAGTGAGGACTGCCTTCATGTATGGTTCCATCTCTCATGTATGAACATGAAACGTATGCCTAATAAGGGGAGCGAATGGTACTGTTTGGTGTGTAGAGCTGGAGTGTGATGGTAAAGTATTACATATGAAATGAGAATACTGATGTAACAAGTTTTTATTTGTATTTACAGTTCATTGTGTTTTGTCATTCTATACAGAATATGAAATTTATAATGTACCATTTATAATGACTGCCTTAAATGTAAAATGTAAACTATTTAAATAGCTTTGTCTTTGTTAAATCCTGAACCTGACTTTTGTGATTTAAGATGTTCATGTAACATGTTTTTATTATAATTTGTATTTACAGATTGTGTTTTGTCATTCTATACAGAATGCCCAAATGAAAGATTAACTATTAAAATAACTTTGTCTTATTCCATACTGAACCTGACTTTTGTGATTTTAAGGTAACTAGTTTTTATTATAATTAGTATTTACAGATTGTGTTTTGTCATTCTATACAAAATATGAAATTCAGTACCATTTCTAATGATAACTTTGTCTTATTTCATACTGAACCTGACTTTTGTGATTAAGATGTTAACACTATACATGGTGTATTAAAGGAATAGTTTAAAATTCGGTCATCATATACTCACACTCAAGTTGTTTCAAACCAGTATGAATTTCTTTCTTCTGCTGAACACAAAGGACGATATTCATACAGGTTTGAAACAACTTGAGGGTGAGTATATGATGACAGAATTTTAAAGTGAACTATCCATTTAACAACCCGTTTTACTCCACACATCTAATCAAAGGGTACAACTGAGGAGCACATGTTGGTAAGGCAACAACACACTGTAGTTATCTTATCAATAACTGCTATCTCAGATCCTGATGTCACCAGATAGGAGATGGGTATCTTCTCTGACAGTATCCCATACTTATTGCGCAACAATCCTATCACTCTTTCTACATGTATGCGGACATGTGCAATTTTGCGGGTGGCCTCAACTTCAAGAGCAGACAACTGTAGCTTTCCTCGAGTATAACTTGGTGTTACAACTTTTGCACATTTTAACCCTACACACTCTTGTATATTAAAACCTCTGTCTGCCAATATGAAATCACCGGGGTTAAGTAGCTCGAGTAAGCCTGAGTTTTCTGTGACGTGTTTATCTGTAGTACGCCCCCCCCCCCCCATGCCTTAGAGAGGAAAGAGATGGATCCCTGAGGTGTAATGCCTATAAGGTATTTGATAGTATTATGGTGTTTTTATGAAGACCAAGTGAGACTGCGTGCTGTCAAACTTGAAGGCCTCTCTATAAAAATTTCAAAACAATCAATTATCACCGTCACTCTTGACCCAAAATGTTGTTGGAAGGTTATTGGCATAGACTTAAAAAGCTCATCTCTCCTCGGCCAAAAGATAAACTTCTTAAGTTTTACATACAAAACATGTATGACAGAAACAAAGGTTTTGGACACGGTAGACTGTGAAATGCCAAATCTGTAAGCAAGATCCTGTTCTGGGAAGTTGTGGCGGAGTCTCATCAGTACCAACACAAGTTTTTGAAACTTGGTTAGTGACGTTTTAATGCTGTCAGTAAGGGAGCCTTCAATGAAATTAAAGAGAACCATTAATGTAGCAAAACTGGGTAAACCTGTATAAAATCTGACTTTTTTCTCATCATCTCTGAGTGTGTCGATGCTTATTTTTTCTGTAGCTAGCTGACATTTCAAAGTAATATTATCAGTAAGCAATCTCTGGTGATCAGCTTTTATTTTGGAGCACACTTCAGATGTGCACGTATCTTCCTCAACAGTCTATAAATCCTCTACAACCTCACTGTAAGCCTCTGTAGTGTTCATCCCTGGGCTTTCTTGTTCCTGTGCAACACTCCCTGAACTTGATGCCTGTGTTCTTCGCTGCTGCACCCTATTGTACCTGGCCATTAGACATTCTTTTCTGGGTCTCTTTTCTGGGATGTCTGTTGCTCTCTCAGCCTTTCCTGTCTGACCTGTCTCTCCTGCCAGCTTCAAGGATGGGGCCCAATCAGGATGAGTGCTGTCATGAAGATATGATGGCTTTCCTAAATGAAATACAAGTCAGGGCTCCAGGGTAACTTTTACTAGGAGCACTGTAACAAAATAACACTGTATCATACAAGCACTAATTCCCTACCAAGTATCAATGCCAGACCTATATGTTCATAGCAGGTGACCTACACTAACTGCAAATTACTGCATGATACTGATGTCTGGTCATGCCTGGAAACTCTCAGTGTAGCTGCTATATAATGTTAGCTGCTAAACTGTTTTGGGGATCTAGCTAACTTAAGCCCACGAAGGACATCATATTAATACAAATTTATTAATTTATTAATAATAATATATCTGTATTTAATACTAATTAATACTAGTATTATTAATACCAATATATCTGTATATAATGTATTTGTACTAATTTAATAATCATCTCAATTTATGGCAGCTTCCTCTATTTGAAAGATCAGTTTCAGCCACTGTTTACACTCACAGCTTACACTTACAGCTGTGACAAATTGATGGGAACAACAGACTTTGCTGTAAGGCATATATCCCTAACATTACCTGTGGCAAAATGATGAGAACAGACTTTGCTGTGGGCAGTTGGCTGAAAGTTTAGCCTATTTATTCTAGCTAGCCACAAGTCTCTCCTGCGCTGGCTCAACTCCTCTGTCTCCTTCCCTTCAAATTTTCTTACAGTTGGAATTGCATGAAAACTCACTCCTGGGTTCTTATTACTGCTGTTAGAACAGCCGTGTATTACACAACACACCATCGCGCCGGTAAAAAATAAATAAATACAGCGATAATACCGACGACGCTTTGCTTCTCAATTGACAGACTGACAGTTGCCGTGGTTACTGTGTCAACAAAATGGCCGCCGCGAACATTCATGACGTAGATCGAATAAGCCCTATAGTGTTAACATTTTATTGACTAAAAATGCGTTAGAAGAAAACGTTCATCTCAAAGACGAGTTGGTTCAGAATCAGTTATATAGCAGGTCGGCTGACTCTATCTCCTTCTCATTCCTGTAGCGTCACAGTGCCTTTCCCTGTTGAAGCCCAGCGTCAGTGATTTTCAGTGGAGCTGCTCTGAACTGTTTTTTTCAGTGCTTCGAAAGTAGACGGTCATTGGACAAACGCTGTGATTATGTCCCGCTCGCGGACGCTCAGTGTCTCTGGGGTGAATGAGGAGTGGGCTGGCCTGGACTCCGGCTTCTGCGTGATGATTGGAGGGTCTGTCGAAAGGCTGCGTCTCCTTTTGATTGACAGCGATTTCATACAATAAAAAGATGATGCTGAAGCTGTTCGAGCTCGGTCCCATCGCGGACTTCTCAAGTGTAGTCGAAAGACAAACTGCTGCAACCTTTCTTGGTATTTTGAAAGACCAGCAGCCGCCACTGCAATAGAAGGCACGAGCAGATACGTCATTTTTTAATACACAAATAAATTTGAGCGCTGAGCATTAGTACTAGAAGACAGGTGCTAATTTTGCATTAATCTGTAAAGTACAAACAAAAATATTTAAATGCATAAAAAAACTAATTTTACATTCTGGCATTCATGTGCTGTTGACTTCCGCCCTTATTAACATTCTTGCACATGGGGATTCGTAAGAAAACAAAAAATGTCCCCCTTTATACTGAGTTTAATTCAGGTATGATCGAACTGTTGCAGTTCATTTATTTTGACAGCTAGGCTAATAGAAAGTTAAACATTCAGTGTTTACTCTTCCGGTTGCAAGTTTTTAAAACGGACATTAGGCCTATACAGTCTAACTCAGAGCTGTTGAAGATATATGTAGTGCATGCAGTGATATTAGTATAGGCCTATATATTATTTATATGACAGAGCTATAGGTTTGGATGTTTAGTTAGTGGTATTTATTTCTGCAAAATAAAAGGCTGATAACTTTCACTTTGAGATTAAGAAGATTGAGTGAATGTATGTAATAGTTCTGGTGGATGAAGGGCTCCTCAAGAGGTTATATATAGTCTTATAGTCCCTTATAGTCTTGATGCGGCCCTGACTGTGTTAGACAACTGGGAACTGTCACGGCACTTGCATATTATGGTCCTACTGTTTCACTGCTTCTGTTGCTCTCCTCATTTGTAAGTTGCTTTGAATAAAAGCGTCTGATAAATGATTAAATGTAAATTTACTCAGGATAATTTCTATAGTTTCAGGATAAGTTCTCAGGATAATTCTCATGTTGTTAAATATGCAAATGAGACAGTCCTTCTCTCCCTGCTATCGAATTCGGAGTATGATGATGATAGTTTTGCACTTTATGAATTTATTATGTTGTGTAATGGAGTTACAACTAATTATCTCTAAAACAAAAGAGATGGAATTGACTTTAGGGGAAAAGTGCTGCAAGGTTGTAACCCGTGTTCATTCATGACAAGGCAGTTGATGGAGTAGAGGAGGACGGCATGCCTCTGCGGTTTAGCTGAGTTTTATGAGCAGCAAGTGATAAGGAAAGCCAGGAGTGTTATGGGCATTAGCATACACCACCTGAGATAATGCCTTTATCTCAACTAGGCAGTTCAGAAGTTTTGAGTGTATGACCAACCACTACAAGTTCACTTTTATGACAGAGCCCATCGGTCCTGGTATTTTAAAAATGTTTAAGGATTCTTAATGCGTTATTTTGGTATTTAATAACTTGGGATGTGATGAGGCTCTTATCTCACGAGACGAGACACGAGATTGGGTTCACAAGAACTAGACGAGATATTTGCACAATATTTAATAGAAATCCTCAATGACAAAATTCACGACTGGAAAATAGTCTTCAGGTGCATTTTGAAATGTTTTAACTAATAATCTTGTAATGAATGTAATTTCAGTTCTACTTTATAAGTATGAATTATCAAATGTATTGAAAGACTACAATATACAAGCACTGTAAAAGGTTTTGCCACAAACTCAACTGACTGGCTTCTCTCCTGCATTATTCCACATGAGTCTCTTCAGACCTTACTGTTCATGAATTATGAGCTTCCAGAACTTCTGATTGAGGCTGTGTGTGTGTGTGTGTGTGTGTGTGTGTGTGTGTGTGTGTGTGTGTGTGTGTGTGTGTGTGTGTGTGTGTGTGTGTGTGTGTGAGACCTCATAATTTACCTTTACACAAATTGAACAGAAATAAAAACAGTATTTAATAACAAAAATGAATAACAGTTTTCTCTTAGTCTTATTAAGTGCAAACAATAAGTGCAAGTGCAACCATAATCAAAGTACTGTAGCGCACAGACTCTTTATAATTGTTGTGAAATTGCTGTTTTATTTTGCACCGGCAGTTATAAGGTTAATACAACGTCTAAAAAACTGGACGTTTTGAACGTTCCTAGAACATTCAGAAATAACGTTTTTATAACTTAATGGGAACGTTATTGAAACGTTATTATAACCTAAAATAGTTAGCTGGGATGTTAAATGTAGCATCACCGACTGGCTTAAACCACCATGATGGCACAGCATGCATTCACAGAACAATGCAATAATAAAACAATGCATTTTTGATATGTTAGTACTTTTACTTCATTAAAAATCTGTCTTTACAACTTTCACTTGCAACAGAGTAATACTTGACCAGTAGTGTCTACACCTCCACTCAAGTAATAGTGTTTGATATTGATATTGCTAGGGGCGCCACTAGGCTGAAGCCCTCCTATAAATGTGTGATTAAGTGTGGAGGCTACACAAATGCATGTTCACTTCAGCCTCGTTATAATCAGCGTTCTTCATCTTCAATGCTCAGCAAGATGAAGAACGCGCTGAATCTGATTATAACACGTCAGAAACAGAGAACAGGGTGTGTGTGTGTGTGTGTGTGTGTGTGTGTGTGTGTGTGTTCATCTGAGCCTCATTGGTCTGTCACTGCTTGTCAATGTCAGAATATTTGAAATGACCAATCAAATCAAAGTAGGCGGGATTTATGTTCACAGAAGCTGAGCGCGAATTTGAGCAGAGCGACTCAACGCTTCAGTTTATGCTCAAGTGCGAGATAAGATGTAAGTAGCTAGACTAAACATTTCATATTTGACAGTTTTTTTTAGATCATAAATGTTAAACAAATGACAAAAATAATCAGGCAAACTAATAAACTTTTGTCTATTTTCGTCATTTTGAACTGAACACAGGCCTATGACTCATAGGCTAATGTAATAATTAGTTTACTGTCATTGTGAGGGGACAAGAAACATTAACAAAGCCGTTTTCATCATGTTAGGCACAAGATTAATAATGAATGTGTACATATTGAGAATTAATATAATACAATTTGTAGCCTTCAGTAGATTAAAAAAGCTCAGCTTTAGGAAGGGAAGAGACAGGGCAAGATGAGGAGACTGAGAGAAAAAGAAAGGGTGATGGAGATGAGGAGAGAGCAGCTATTGACAAATAATCTACTGCCCGCTGACATGGGTTAAAGCTATTTCTGATCCTTTTATTTTGACATTCAAACGTCTTGAAATGCACATATCAGAGAAATAAAAATTTGAACCCCCCTTACAACCTCAAATGTAGGAGCTCAGTAGCCGTGTTTGCACTGTCACTTCCGGGGCTTGAAGTGAAATGAGCCCCCCTTCCTCGGGGCCAACGGCAGGATGTTCCAGCCCACTGAATACATCAGGCTAAAGCGGGCCAGCTCGGGCTGGAGAGTGGTTACGAACAGAGGTTTACCTGAGTCTGGAGACGCCAGCACTGGATGATTCTGTCAGCATTAAAGACTTTTAAAATAATTTACCTCAAAACTCACTTTCATGTTTGAATGCCTTCTGTTTATGATCCGATGTGGATTCTGATCAAATATTTATACGCGATGCAAAAGACTATGCATGCTAACCATTACCATAGTAAACATGGTAAATATGAACGCTTGAAGAAATCACAATCACATGTCTTTATTTTATCTGTCAGTAGCCTACGTCAGGGGTTTTCAAAGTGGGGGCCGCCAGGGGGCGCCAGGGGGGCCGCAGCAAGTTGGGGAAAAAAAGCGGAAAAAAGTAAAAATATATAGGCCTATATAAAATATAAAATATTTGCTAATATGAGTATTGTTATGAAATAACATTATAATAATTTGTTGCATAGCCTATCTTAACATTATACTTTTAATGTTAATATTTTAGAGATGAACTGATTGATCGGCTAGTGACAAGAATTGGCCGATTTTCACGTGATTTTCAGTCTGACATATGCCGATTCAAATGCACTCGGGCGCCGCATGAATAACATGATCGCGCAACATCAGCATCACACATGCACACAGAACGCACATGTAGGAAACATTGTGAATTACGGCCGTTTCAGACCGCGAGCAGCGCGATTTTTTTCCGGCGTGCATGTTCAGTGAGTGCATTCACACCGCGAGCAGGAGCCGCGCGTGAGCGTCAAGCAGGAGCGTCGCGTGAGCTGCAGTGAAGCGGAGGGTTTCGGCGCCGAGTCTATTTTTGCTGCGCTGCTCACGCTCAATTAAAGTGAAGGCACACTTTTGATGGACAAAATAAATATGATTTCACACAAAAAGTACCTAAAATGCACATATTGCATGTATAGTGTGTTTGAACAAGAACTGGAGTAGGATTTTTGCCTTCATTTTCTTTTCTGACATAGCCTACTAAAGAAAATGAAGACAAAAATATTTATAGAAAATGTATTAATTTAAACTTGTTTTTATTAATCAGTTTGGGTAAAAGTGGTGTTTTATTATATATATAGGCTATATTAGGGCTGGAGGAATTAACGCGTTAATCTTTGCGATTAATTTGAAATGTTTAACGCGTTAAAAAATAACGCATTTAACGCAGCACTTTTTTTTTTTTTGCCTCGTTTTAATGATTTCCTGTTGCGGCTGCTATTAAAAAGCCGAAAATATGTGGATCGGGTTTCATTCTCGAGCAGCTTTAATGAGCGGGTCTTTTCCGCTCCGTGTGCGCCGCCGCACTCTCCGTTCCGTGTGTGTGTGTGTGTGTGTGTGTGTGTGTGTGTGTGTGTGTCGGCGCGCTGCGCGTTCTGCTCTGTCGTTCACGGCCCAAACGCTCCAATCATGTACCGATCACGCACTGGAAAAGCAAGTCCGCTCAAATAAGGTGAAATTTCTCTCTAGACTTCTGTTTGCTGCGCTGTTATTCATGCTGGGCAACAATGTTAAAGGGATAGCTCACCCAAAAATGAAAATTCTGTCATTTACTCTCCCTCAAGTTGTTCCAAACCTGTATGATTTCCTTTCTTCTGCTAAACACAAAAGAAGATATTTTAAAGAAGGTTTGTAACTAAACAGTTGCTGGTCCCCATTGACCATAGTATTTTATTTTTCCTATATGGAAGTCAATGGGGTCCATCAGTCGTTTGGTTACCGACTTTCTTCAAAATATCTTCTTTTGTGTTCAGCAGAAGAAAGAAAGTCATAAAGGTTTGGAACAACTTGAGGAAGAGTAAATGAGGACAGAATTTTTAATTTTTGGGTGAACTATTCCTTTAAAATGACCTGCTCTGATCACATGCTCTGTGTAATAATAGCTTTTTTAGGACTATAGTTTATTTTTATAATTAGTAAAAAAAAAAAATTTGAAAAAAAAAATCTTAAATTGATTATGTTGATTGGTTATTGAAAAAGAATAATACATTGATATATTGATGTTTAATATTATTTTAATATAGGGCTATTTTCTGTTCCTTTTTTCTGGTGATTCTAAGTTTTAATTATTGATGATTACAAGCTTGGAGGAAATGCAATTAATTGCAATTAATTACAGCAAATTGTGCAAGTAATTAGTTAATTTTTTCTAATCGATTCCCAGCCCTAATATATATATATATATATATATATATATATATATATATATATATATATATATATATATATATATATATATATATAATATTTGTGTGTGCTGTAAAGTGGTAAGGAAAAATTAAATCAGAATCGGCTAAAATCTGTATCGGCAGGTTAAACTCAATGAAAAATCGGAATCTGCCTTGAAAATTGTAATCGGTGCATAATCTTTCTGGTATCAAACACCATCACATAATCTGATGTTCACCTAGATGTTTTATTTATTTATTTCTACACGTGCCGTAGTATTGTCGATGGGTTCAATAACACATCCTGCAAAAGGGGGGCCTTGGCCAGAACCTAGTGGTATTTGGGGGGCCTTGGCATGGACAAGTTTGGGAACCCCTGGCCTACGTCTCGTCTATCATAAAATAAAGCAACTTTTTTTACAGGAGCTTTCTCTGTTTCTCTGAATGAAAATATAACTGTACTGGGAGAGGTGCTAAAGCTCCTCAGGTCGTATTTTTGGTGGCATGTATTTGTAGAAATGATAATTCTTTCTAAATGTGATGTAAATATGTCCTGTAACTATCAAACTGAAACAGCCTCGACTGAATAAGTAGCCTAAGTGTGTCTTCTTTCTTTTGTGATAGACCCAACGGAAATTTATTTCTGTGTGACTAATGTGCAATTTTGACAAATTAATTCATTATGATCAATGTATCACTTTTTATTGTAAACCTGTGGTAAAACATCGATTCTTGGGTTTTAAATATTCAAGTAAACAACAAAAATGCCAGCAAACGGCCGCTTTTATCATGTTTCATTCCTGTTAACACTGGGATTTGATTCTACTGGTCATGTGAATCACACCAAACACTGATCCCGAAACCTACGTCATTGTAACCTTAACCAATGAGATCAGCTCCAGGGCGGGGCTTCCGCTTAACTGGTTTGCGCCCAGTGGGATTTTTATATTTTTTTTTATATAGAAAGATTAAAAATATGGGAGAAATACGGGAAAATATTTTAATGGAATGATAGCGGGATAGCAAGGTAAAATACAGGAGAATCCCGGGAAAAACAGGGAGGTTGACCGGTGTGATGTTTGTTTTGCGATCACGCTGTTTCCAGTGATTTCTTTCTGAAAATGAGTTAGTAATTACTAATTAGTAAATTAGTTTTCTGATAAAACTTTCATTTGTTGGTGAAATGATGTGTGTGTGCCGTTGTTCCAGAGAGGCGTGTTACGGGTGTGTGTTAGTGAAGCGCTGTAGAGCTTCTGGCCCGTCAGTGAAACGCAGTGTGTTTTGGGCACGGTGCTCCAGGCCCGAGGCTATTAGCCCGTTTAAAGCCCTGACTCGCACTGGCCAGGGGAAGAGACAGAGCAAGAGAAAAACAAAGAGGAAAAGAGTGTGATGCTGATGAGGAGAGAAAAGTAATCACTGACATGGGTTTAAAGCTATTGTTATCCACATTTTTTGGCCTTCAAAACATCTTAAAATGCACATATGTAGATCAGAGAAATCAAATTTTCTCGGGGGAGTCCTGAACCCCCCCTAACTAGCCTACCTCACATTCGGGACCTCAGTGATGATAAAACCCTGCCATCTGCATGTTAATGAAACTAGTTAATAGTGAGCATTAGACCCTAAACTAGACCCTTTATTAAATCATACTCTCATTGGAGGCTGAGCCCCCCTAAAATTAAAATCCTAGAATCACCCCTGCGTATATACCCGTTTAATTTATTTATTATTATTTTTTTGCTTGCTTTTAGGTTAATGCAATACATGCTTAAATATAAAGATGCTTGAATGCGATGTGATTGTAAAGTACCTGAAAGTGATTGCTTGTATCCAAACACAAAGGTAGTGAGAGAGCGCACAGGGGTGAAGAGATGGTGTTAAACCCACAAGCGGAGATAAGAATGATGAAGACTACAGTAATGGAGAAGTGTGTAAGAAAAATGAAAAGAATAATGTAGTGGAAGGACATCCATCTATCCTGTATAACGAAGCATTAAGTGAGTAGGAAAGCTGAACCCTATCCAGGGACGCTTGATGCATACTTGACTTGATGCATGCTTGACTATAGAGACCTTAGCTCAGCTGATTTTAAGTTTTTCAAGTGCTTTGTATTGTAACCAATAAAATAAGTGTTTTCATTATTACGATTGCCTCCTGTGAGACTTCTATTATAACTACAAACTGAGCCTCAAAAAAGCAGAAGGGAGTCTTCTCCATCACTCCAGAAGGACTCTAGCCTGCGGGCGGGGGGGTAGCTCATGGTTTAGGCTAGATTTGACTATCCTTACCCTAGCTGATAATCATATGCTTAAACGTGTAAGATTAACATGATGGAGTTGTGTATTTTGTCCATGTCTACAGACGTGTGTTTCTATCTCCTCCCCTTGTGTGTTAAACTCTATAAAGAGAGAGAACATCTACATTCTCCACTCTCGCCTCTTCTGACACAGAGAAATCCACAGATTCAGTTTCTGCTCTCACAGTTTGAGTTCATCATGAAACTGCTCGTTCTTCTTCTGTTGCCTTGCCTCTCTTTGAGTGAGGTTGTGAAGGGTTTTGGTGAATGCAGAAAGTTCTTTTTGAAGAATAAACCTCCTGAATACACAGTACCAGCGAGCATCAAAGTGATCCCAGTCAAGGAGATCTGCCAGTGTGTTCAGGACAAGAACGGTGACCTAAACTATTTTTATGCAACTTTGTACAACACAGACTGGAAGATCCCCATCTACTCTGCGTATGAGTTTAAGAAGAGGATCGAAAGTGTTGAGAGGAAAGATCGTTGGTACATCGAACCTCAGGTAATTATTATTCAACTGTATATTATTATAATACTGTATATTGGTCAGACTTTATATTAGGTGTCTTTAACTACTATGTACTTACTTTAAAAAATAAGTACATTATAGGCTTATAGTGTTGATGTTGTCCTGTAAACACTTGTGCTGTTTGAGGAGGATACGGGTAATATTAGCACAGGTTTACTGGTTTAAGGTGGCCTGGGTTTCCCCATGCTAGGCAGCCTGGACACCATGGACCAATCACAGAACGGGGAGGGAAGAGCAAGACGATGGCGACGTCTATGCGACACACCGAAGCAGTTTGTTTATATCTATGGATCCAACATGGCATCAGACGCGCAGTTACAGTACCTTTCGATGCAGCCTTAGACAGTGTTCGAAGTAGTTTAGAACACAAGTTTATTTCGTCTTCTTCCTCGTCGAGTTTCTGTCGCTCTGCATACGTCATCTGGTGTAACTGAAGCGATTGACTATGAGCTACAGGCGCATTAGAGACGAGCATTCTCAAAGAGACGAGGTCTGACGTTAGCCAGGCTGGGTTTAAGGGGTTAACAGTTAACATGATTATAGATGTAATTACATGCAGGTCATGTTTAAATACAAGTATAAAATATAAAAACAAGTATGTACACAATAAGTGCCAGGCCCGGTTCTAGCACCAAATCACTGAGGGTGCTTCTGAATATAGTGAGGGTGCTGCTTACATAATCGTAGGAAATAGCTCAGTCATCAGTCTGACATATAGTATCTCAAAATTGGGGATGTTGTATACAACAATACTACTATACTTGATGTTATGTTAAACAATATACGATCTAACAGTAAATTATAGAATAGCATGTAAACAAGTAGCAATCTACATTATTCAAAACATTAAAACACGTCACACATCGCCTACTTACACGGCGGTGATATCCTTATTGTAACTGGCTTCAACTTCAATTGAACATTTTAAGAATGGCCAAAAGTCACTGCCTTACACACGTCTCTCCATGACGGTGAGAGATACATTTTTACATAACAAGGCAGAAAATGTACCAAGAACATCCAACCTAACTTGAACATAAACACACGTAACTTTACTAACACAAACCCCAACCATATTGCTGTAATAACGCATAAATCAACTCCCAACAAACAATTACCCATAATGCACTAGCGCTGACTGCCGGGTCTGTACAATATGACAACCGTTATGCATAAACATATTGATAAAGCACTGCTGCAGTAACGTTATTACACCAAGGTATTGCTGCTATATTCTTTATGACAACTCCAATAACAACAACAAGCAGTTCAAAACAATTGACAGCAAAAGACCAAGAAGCTGCGCTAGGTATTTTGAATGTTTTTACGTTTTCCCTGGTGTCTGCGCAGTGCGCGCGCAATAAGTGGGCGGGGCAGATAATTTGTCGTCACGCCGAAAAGACTCGTTGGAATAAAATCTCACTAAAATGACTCAGAGTCGACTCTTACTTTTGAGAGACAATACATTTTTATACGGTGAACTTTCGTATTTAAAACTTTGCAGGATGTTTTTGTTCTCTTAGATCTATGTTGCACACTACATGAAATGTAATTTTCTAAATTCCATAAAAGGTGTCATTTAAGAAATTTTAAGAGGGCTTTTTCCCCAAATATCAGCAATATTGCAAATGTGTGAAGGATTGAAACTGATTTTATTCTGTAGTTGAATTAAGTAATTTACATTTTACAGTTCATATTTAAAGACTCAATGACTCAAGACAAATATTAACAAAATTTAGGAAGAGGAAAGTCAAGAACGTAAACTTAAAAAGAGGAGACATAAAATGTGTAGAGTAAGAGTTCATGGGAAAGTTGAAGAATGAGTTCTGTGGAAGAACGCATGGCTGTTAACAGGAGTCAGGACCAATGATTTGAGGACACAGCACCTAAACTGAAGAAACAAAGATTCAAATTTAGTCAAAGTTATTAACTTTAAGAGTAGAGAATCAGGTATGATTTAATAGTAAATAAAATAGTAATTAATACTATTTAAATAAAATGGTAATTCTCCAATAAATATAATTTCATGTTACATATGAAATTGTTCAAACTATAAAATATTTTATTATTAAAAATATACATAATTAAAATTATTAATTTATAATCATGTTAGAACAATAAACAATAGTCATATATGTCATGTGCAAAAAAGTTCTTACCCTCATTCAGAACAGCTGCAGTCTCCTAGATGCAGTGCTGAATCTTCTCAGTAGTTTCTCCTTCCATTCTCCAGTGAATTTACATGTGAGGTCCCTCTCAACTGCAAGTTGAATCAGATGTGCTTTTCTTTTGTGAAGCATACTCCTGCGGTGGTCGCTGAACACATTCTTAAGTGTTGAAAATGAACTCTCACATGTGGCTGTTGATGCTCCAAAGGTTAATCCTATCTTCAGTGTTTGCAGCACGGTAGGCATAGCTGATAGAGCATCATTGTACCTTTGCAAAATGCTAGCAGTTGTAAAGTTATCATCTGTTTTGGCAATTTCCTCTTGCAAAAACCGCTGTGCCACAGAAAACTCTGCTTCCTTAAACTCCATCCCTGTTAAGTCCAACAGTGGTTTCACTTTGTCTGGATCCATAAAAAATTCACTCCTTGGATGTAGAGCACTCAGGGCCTGTATAAACTTGCCATTTCGCTCACAGAATCTGGTGGACATTTCACCAACTACTGCATCCAGGATACTAAAGTACAGTCTTTTACATTCTGTCTTTTCTCCTTCCATTCTGGTTTGACCAAGTGTTGTATCCACCACATAGTCTTTCCACTGCGTGCTCACTTCTCTTCGACGTTTCTGTCCAGGAACTGCAGGGAGTTCTGCGTCCTCTCTCTTTTTGTTAAATTCCTCCCAAAGCATTTCAAACTGATTCTCACATCTCAGTTCCACAACACACTTGAGGGCACTCTGTATCACACTGACACCAGTGAATAGGTTGGTGGTGTGTGCTTGAAGAAGGGTGTTGGGGGGGTCCAGCAAACTCAACACTTTATGTATCATACAGGATATAAAGTGGAAACTAGGCTGTGTGATGGCCTTCAGAAGTCCTGTGGCCTCAAGTTTCACGTCTGTGCTGCTGGTTTGGTTGTCTTCCATTTGCTGTAGCAGGGAAAGAATGCTGTTAAAGGACTTCATGATGACCGTGACTGTTGCCAGGTGTCCAGTCCAGCGTTGTTCTAGCAAACGCTTCAACTTTTGTCCATTGTACACTCTGGCCACTGTAGGTTTTCTGAAATACTTATAAAGAGAGCTGCATACATCAAAAAAATTTGCCAGTGCACTTTCAGAAGACATGGCATGCACGATAACCAGGTGGAGTTGGTGGTTAAAACAATGCACATATGGCACTTCTCTCTGTATTTCCTCTTGCAAGAGTTTCTGTACCCCACCTTGTGTTCCTGACATGACACTTGCCCCATCATAGCACTGGCTTAGAATTTTGTCAGTGCTCAATCCATTATCTTTAAGTTGTGATAAGACCAACTTGGTCAGAGACATGGCATCAAAGTGCTCAGACGTTGCCATCGAAACAAGCCTCTCTTTCACAGAGTTAGTCTTGTCTACATAACGCAGCACAATCGAAATGTTTTCACATCCAGTGGGATCTTTTGTGCCATCCACTTTTAATGTGTACCACTCATCTCCGATTTCTTTCACTATTTCTTCTTTTACAATTTCGCTCATGTTTTCAATAATTTCATTCTGGATATTATTTGAGGTGTATGTGGCATTGGATGGTATTGTGCTGAAAATCTTCGCAAGCTCTTTATCCTTTTTAAGAGTGTAGTCCATCAAAGCTAAAAAAATTCCACAGCCTTCCTCACCCCTTGCATCCACTGCATCTACAGATCCACGAAAAGGCAGCTGGTTCACAGCTATGAATTCAATTATGTCCACAATAGCAGAAAGATAAGCACGGTTCCTTTCAAGCTGATGTGAATTAACAAGAGATGAAATCTCAGTACCTTTCTTCACTCTAGAAAGCCTCTCCTTCCACAGGACCACTGCTGACATGTGTTCTTTACTGGATTCATGTCTTTTTAGTCCCTTGTTTTGAACGAGTGCATGGCGCCAATTGTTGTAACCAGTGACGGTGAAGGCATCATCTGTCCCAGCTGAGCCAAATTTACGGCACGCATAACAAAATGCAGCATCGCGTTCAACTGAATATTCGAGCCAATCTCTCTTTTTGTACCAAGAGCTGGTAAATGAGCGACTATTTCCACCACCACTAAAAGATCTACTGGGGTACAAGCATTTCACCTGTAAGGGCTCTTCATCACCTAGGTCACTAGGCGCTATCATAATCGGCCGCGCCCGCTGCACTTGCTGTGATTTATCATGGGCGACATGCGGTGAAAGTGAAGTTGTAGGGTGGGGTTCGCTGCTGTCACCGGCAGTGGCAGGTGGTGTTATTTCGTCCGTGTCGTTTTGTTGTTGTTGCGATGTAGATGTTTGTGCGTTCTTGAGCCATTTTCTTGTCCATGATGATTAAAATTTTTTACGTTACCTAAAGCCCCGTCTCAGAAAGTCAGCTAACAAAATTTCTGAGCGGGAAGCACGCACGCAAGCAAAGACAAAGTGGGCAATTATTAAAGAGACAGCTTCACCTTTTGCGTATCGCGATCACGAAAGGACAACTACAATGCATTAAACATGAAAGCATAACGAAATAATTTATTTAATATATATATATATATATTTGTTTAATTTTATTAATTTATTTATTTTGTGTAGGCTATCCTATTATAGGCAAGAGTGTGAATGAAATCCGTCTGTGTTTTATTTTCGGCAAAATCTCGTTTATGTGTGCTATTAATAATTTTTCATCTGAGGGTGCTTTCACTTTTATTTGAGGGTGCTTAGCACCCTCAAGCACCCCCGTAGAACCGGGCCTGATAAGTGCACTGTATCAAATGATTTATTAAAATGTTAGAACATAGCGTTACACTTTATTTTAAGGTGTCATTGTTACAGTGTAATTATATATTTAAGTACTGAGTAATATTAATTAACTACATGTACTTACTATAGGGTTAGGGTTTGGTTGAGGGTTAGTTGCATGTAATGATGCATAATTTACTGTTATTACTATGGTAAGTAGATGTAACAAGCACAGCAAAATATCCAGTGTAGTTTAGAGTTGTTTTTATGGTGTTAATTTTTCAGAGTTAAAAAGTGTTGATTCTGGTGTTGATTTGAATGGCATCAACACTTGCAGAGTAAATCAGTGGTCAGAGTCAGCGTCATTACAGCGAGTTGACATAATTTACACTGGTGATGAGTTGATCCAATTTCCGGTCCTTGCACATTATTTCCTTTTTGTTTAATGGCGGACGACCACGAGGAGAGGAGCGTTCAAACAGGTATAATAGTTTATAACCAGTTTATTTTTTTACCAATTTTCATGTTTAGTTTACATTTCTCACCATTCAGAATAATATTACGTTTTTCAACATTGCCTGAGTAACGTTATTTCCTTTCAGATAACACGACAGACCACCGATTGGATCTCGAGGCCGTTTTGATTGTTCGTTGGCAAACTGAGGTAAGAGTTGCATAGTTTATGTTAGTTAGCTGTTTTAAGGTTAAGTTTTCTTATATTTTAGAGTCAGGGAAAGATAACGGTTATTTCTGTGATTTTGCTTAACTGTTAAATTAACACAAATGTACGTAACGTTAGCCCTGTACGAGTCCACATTCCCCTTCTTAGGGCTCACGTTATTTGTGCTGCCAAATAAGGCACTGTAATGCGTTTTTATCTCCAATATTATTATCGTATAACTGTGTATTGTTCCAAATAATCTCTGACTGACGCGCGAATCTTTATTTATTTTTTAAAAAAAAATGTACGTTGACCTTGAACGCGCAGCTTCGAATGTTATAGGAAGTATAGCGATTAGCTACTCTTGTCTGCGAGGTAAAATGCAACGGTAAATGATCAGATAAGCAAGAAGCATTTTGCTCAACTTTCTGCCAGCATATATGACTGTTTGCTCTGCATGTGTGTTTGACGTGCACGCTTAATCTGTAATCGTATACAGTTACATGATAGTATGAATTAATTTGCCGCGATTTCCCTTTAGTGTAACATTTGTAGGGTGACAACAGTGGCTCGCTTGAACTGCTTTAATATTAACAATGTCATAATCTGCATCTTTCTTGACCAACAGCTTTCATCATGCTGGTAAAAGCTCAGTACCATCAAGGAGTAAAGAATTTTGTGAAATTGCTCAGTGATTGTACATTACAAGATTTTCTCAATGAAGGTAAGTTAAGAAGCTTGTGCTACTTAGAAATGTACTTAGTCATATAGAAATATGCTTGAGGTATATTAACACTTTACAACAAGGTCTCATTTGTTAACATTAATGTGTTAACTAACATTAATTAACTTTAGTATTAGTTAATAAAAGTAGAACTGTTTGTTTGTTCATTTTAGTTCATAGTGCATTCATGTTAACAGATACAATTTTTGATTTTTATAATGTATTAGCAAATGTTGAGATTAAAATTAACAAATGCTGTAGAAGTATTGTTCATTCTTAGTGCGTTATTTTTTTCATGCTATTGTTAAAATTACTTTTCAGTTAAGAGCATGAGAATGAGAACTTACAAGGGTGTATAGTTATTTTTACTATTTTATTTTAAAGTGTTAGTTCACCCAAAAAATGAAAATGTCAGTAATTACTCACCCTCATGTCGTTCCAAACCCGTAAGACCTTCGTTAATCTTCAGAACACAAATGAAGACATTTTTGATGAAATCCAAGAGCTTTCTGAACCATCCATGGGCAGCAATGTAATTACCACCAAGGCCCAGATAGTAAAGTCGCTATCCACATAGTAAAGGACAGCGCAGCACTAGGCCTTGAAGTTGCAGTGATGTTGCTGCCTATGAATGGTTCAGAAAGCTCTGATTTCATCAAGATATCTCAATCTGTCTTTATGGGTTTGGAAGTAATGAGGGTGATTAATGACATCATTTTTAGTTTTGTTAAACTAACCCTTTAATTTGATTTGTGATGGAAAATTCTTGCTTTAGAAGTAAAAAACATTTAGACAAAGCCGTGTTTGATTGAATACCTTCAGAGAAAACATTAAAATGGTGTTTTGCTTTTCTCTGTCAAGAGTTTTCACCCATAAGATCCTCAACTCCCAGCACATGCACTGACACTCTTTCACACTCTTCAACTGACCATGAAGAGTCAGAGAGAGCAGTGCAAAATCAAACAGCAATGGTCAGCAACAGTTTTAACATGGACGCTGTAAAAGCAAAACGGGTATGTATGCATGTTTTTCATTATGGTTAACTTGTCCATATAATAATTTTCACCATTTAAGTAGTCTTCATGTGTTCACCTGTATTGTGGTCATGTTTAATCAGACTGTCCAAGATGCACTGGGAAAAAAATCTGGTGGTGAGGAAGTGCTTGACGAATACCAGACAACTAAACCTTTAAAGCATCGCACCAGACGTCAGCTTGTTACAATTGTTGATTGTCACATGACAGAGATTCATGGGTAAGACTTCAATGCACAGATGCAAGAAATACACACAGATGTGTCAATTGATGTAGACAAAGTTAAGTTACCATTAACCATATATATTTTTTTTATATTGCAGGAGGATCCCCACCCGTAAACAGTGGGAAACTTATGCTTTGGGCATTATTTCTCTCTTCCCTAACCAGAGAGACCCGTTTTCAACAAAGGGCTATGTAAGAATCTTTTGTATAGGTGTATTTGAAACAATCATGAAGTTATATACTCCTTTTTTGTGGCATGTAATAACAGTTTCTATTATCTATTTATGTAATGACTATTCAGATTTTGCAAAAAGTGTTCTCGTCTTTTTCACAGGAGCATTTCTACGATCCGGAAAAGGGACCAGGGTTCATCTCCTGGTGCCTTAACTTGTTCGAGGAAGATCCCAAAACGTGTTTGCTTGGAGTCGCTGTCCCATTTCACTCATCTGTCCTGCTGCTGTTGCATCTCCTGCCGCCGCCTCCAGAGAGGAAGACGACTAAGATCAGTCCAACAGAGGCTATTGACAGATTTGTGCATTTCCATAAGGTAAAACTCACATTACTGTTGCAAAGTCATTGTTAATATTTAAATTAAGATTTGGGTTATAAACCCTAAAATGCAGTGGTTTTCATTCATGGTCATTGGGACTGAACCCTCTGCACATTTTGTCTCTCTGACCTGACACACTTAAGGATAGTTTGCTCAAAAAATTCTCCCCTCGCTTTGTACTGCTGAACACAAAGGAAGGTATTTTAAAGAAAGTTTGTAAATGGGCCGCTTTGGGCAGCCATTGACTCTAATAGTATTTTTTTTTTTCCCTACTATGGAAGTCAATGGCTGCCCAAAGCGGCCCATTTATACAGGTTTGGTACAACCTGAGTGTGTGTAAATTGACCCTTTAGTTTAGTTAATGGAGCTCTTACATAATGAGGTGAAGATCTAAAACAGGTTTGTTGAATAAGGGATTACTTTTTATGACATAACCTTTCACTGTAATACACAAAGCATGATACCAACTGGTTTTGTCAGGCACATATTAGGTTAAGGTTTGTCATATAGTTTTTTTTTTTGTTTTTAATTGATTTTAATTCTATTATTTGTTCATTTGAATGTGATCAAGTTAAGAGCACCAGGTTTAATGCATTTATCATTTCACCTTGTAATTCGTTTTTTTTCTTGTTTAATATTTTTTTTCAGTCCTGCACCAGTATTGAAGGCCATCTCAGTGTGAGGGAGGGCCACCAGCCATTTCTACTTGGATCAGGAAGGATCAAAGGGCAGGATCAACTACTTTTACGCCATTGTGGACAAGTGCCTTATCCCTTGCTGTGAAACCAACTTCTTGAGTGCCTTTGAACTTTTGAAAGTTCACTGTCTTCACCTTGTCCTACGCGGAAGCCCTGGTCAACTTTACCTTCCTGCAGACCACACATTATGGTGCATTATCCAGCCTGTGTTCGCAAAATTGAACCGTAAGTGCAAGTTTCGAGCGAGTTTTTAAGAATACACTGACAGATTTGGGAATGTTTTTGAAATTCTTTAGTCATCAGTTGTCAATCTTTGGGAAACAACACCATTGAGTCAAGTTGAGTGTGGACCAATGAAAACATTTGTTGGAATGCAGTTGACAATGGTGAAAAGTTGGCAGGAACAGAATCCCAAACAGACAAGCATTCATTTCATGGACTGGGTCCAAATAGATGGGACAGAATATAGTCAAGACCTCATTGTAAGCAATGTGAGGATGAAATTCCTGTTTTCAGTCAGATTCTGAAGTTACTTTTCATTGACAGCACTGTGTATTTTATTGTCGATAAACTTTTCACAGAACATTTTTCAGAACGTCATGCATTTAAAGTACAGAGATATTGTGAGTTGGGTGAACTTGTAAAAGCCAACAGCTTGAAGTTCTACAGGCCTTTTGATCTGCATGGGTCAGATGATGGTGAAAATGTTGTTCTTTTGTGTTGGTATAATTGTTACATCTGTGTTGAAAATAAAATTTCAAACTGATACAGCCTGTTGACTCATTTAATTGAAGGCACAGATTTTTAGTGAAATTGAATGACCTTAATCAGGGTTTTGAATGAACACTGTATTAGTGTGGAAATAAATCTATTGGTGTTAAGATATTGAGACACCTAGTGTAGTTTCAACACTATCTTGGTGTAAATGAGGTAGGGGAACACTAATGGTGTTAACGGTGAACACTTACAGTGTTGTTTTTACACTAAGCAAGTGTAAAAAAAGTAACACTATTTAAAGTGTTAGTTTAACTCTATTTAGTGTGGACCTATATAAACCCCGAAAAAGTGTTAATTTTCTCACTATGAGTGTTAAACACTTTCAAATTTGCTGTGAGGACACTGTAAAATAAAGTGTTACCGAACATAGTAGTTAAACACACCTAAAGTGGGACCAGTTTATTTATTTGAAATTATAATAATTCATGTGAATTTTGACTGAAACAGTTTGAGTTGTTTTCTCTCTCTCATGTCCTCTAGCTGGATGATGCTAAAGCTGATCCATGTATGGCAAAAGGTGGCAAAAACAGTAATAATCAGGCTGTGAATGATGACTATGTAGGCTCTATGGACCATGGCATTGGCTATCAGAAAGGTCACCTCTACCCAGTTCACCACACAGACAATCGTCTCTCCATGCTGGCCACCTCCACCCTGACCAACGCCGCTCCACAGGACAAAGGTTTCAATCGGGGTAAATGGAGCAAACATGAGGACAAAGTTATTACTGATCTGGGGTCCTGTGATAAGGCTTATGTGGTGACTGGTGTAGTTCCTGATCACAACATAAAACTGAATAATAGAGTTACAGTCTCAAAGTATTACTGGAGAGCCACCTGTTGTAAGAAGAAGAAAGATGTGTACACAGGGCAGGGTTACTTTGGACCTGTTGGCACTGACAAGATAGTGACACCATTATCAATTACAGAACTACAGACACAGCTGGCCACAGAATACAGAGTGAATAATATTGTAATTTTCCCAGGTGTACCGGGTGGTTGTAACTAGTTTAGTCTTTAGCCTATGAGCTAAAGTGTATGATCTGGCATCTGCATCTCTGACTGGAGTTGGTAATATCTGGAATCAGATCTTCATACTCTAGATCATGACTTCATAATCCTGTCCTGCCTTTCTGTTATTTTAATGAAGATCTCCAGCCATCTTTGTCCACTTCACTGTTTCACTGTCACTGGATTAACACAAGGGCGTAACTTTGGGTCTACCATTGGGGGGGTTAAACTCGCTGCATATTTATTAATTTATTTATTGAATAATTTTCTTGTGTAAAAGGTAATTTGCCGTTCCTGTTTTAGAAATACATTGTGATACTTTTACTGATTTAGGCTACTTAACGTAAATGCAGTTGTTCACTTGACTATTTATGCCATAATGACACAGTGTTTAAGCACTAGCCAGCAGTGGCAGCTTCCAATTAATTGATTTTTTGTGTGTTCAATATCTTATAAAAAAAAAAACTAAAAAAAAAAAAAAACTTAAAGATTAATCAATTGCATCACTGTATTGGCACCTACATGCAGCAAATGTATTATGCACAATTCAACTCTCAATATTACACAATATAGGGTGGCACACTGGAGTGCAGCTTGCACCTTTATTCTGAACAGATTTCACATATTGGTGGGCATCACCAAAACTCACCATCCACTAACAAAATCTTTAAGTTTATCTGTTAAAATGTATTTTATTAACATCGCATTTTAAAAACTTAACATCAAATAACAGCATTAAAAACTTTCAAAGAGAGAAAATGAAAGTGCAATTATATTATCACTTTGCATGAAATAAGACTCAAAAGTAGATAAAAAAAAATTGTGTTTGCATTTAGCCTCTGATAACATCAAATTCAGAAACTGGGAAAGTGTGGACTAGTTGTGCTTTGATTCATTTTGTCACTTTGCAAACTGCAAAAAGAACAAAAAAATTATAAAAAAATACAAATTATGATAATAATCTCAAATTGAGCCTGAGGTGGTAAATTCCTAATAATTTACGTATTTTTGTTTTTAGGTATTTTAAGATAACTTACCTAAAATACGTTGCGCATACAACTAACGCGATCGTTATAAAGGTGTTTAAACAACAAAACACATCCACTTGCACATATTTGACAATCGGAATATCAGATATATCCTGCTATAGCTAACAAATTTGTGAAATTTTGAATAAAAAGAAATAAAAGCAGATCATCAGTCATTCATTCAGCGCTATTGTGGCTGCGGTGTGACAAGCAATGAATGACGCGTCTCCATGGGAACCATAAAGTGATAGCCTAGCTACTACTTTTACACTTACGTGTAAAAAGGTTCAGCAAGGCTTACATTTAAATGTGTCTTTGTTTTGTTTTGAGTGTATGGTCAATAAATAAAGGAATTAAAAAGATGGGCACAAAACCTGTTTGTCGCGCCCCATTTGTCATGTCTCTATTCCCCCCCAGCAGTGGGCCGCGCACGCGCCCGCGCCTCACACTTTGAGAAACGCACCTCCGTTTGGTCAGGATTTTTCCTCTTTTTGGCTGGTGTCGACCATAGACTGTAAAAAATGGTGTCGACCAACAATGAAAAATCGTTGTCTGGCTGCCTTTCAGTGTCCTTTTTCATCTTTCCATCCGTTAGCATGCACCGTCAGCTTTCTCCAACCATTCATCCCAGCGACTGCGCAATATAGTGAACAAACTTGGTAGAGAAAGCGGGTTGGGTAATACCAAGTAGTCGGCGGTGCGGTGGGCGGGGGGTACATTACAGATTATTTAAAATATGATACTATCTTTCTTGCTGGCAAATGAAATAAAGAAAACGAACAAAAGTATTCATTCGGAATATTTCATATTTATTTTAATATGGGGGGGGGGGGGGTTATATTAGCTGGATCAGATTTTTGGGGGGGTCATAACCCCCGTAACCCCCGTGCAAATTACGCGCATGGATTAACATGTGTGTGTAATAAATGCTGGATGTGTAATCAGTTACATTTAATAAAGACTGTGTGCAAATGTGTCTTAATGTGTTTAAACCCTTATTAAAAAGTACACTACAAGTACATTGATAAATATATGCTAAACACAAGCATACTTTAGTGAAGCTTTAGTGTATTTACCGTAAACATGCTCATGTTGCTCTTCAAGCATATTTCATGAGTACTTTGTGTAAGAACAAAATGATTAAGCTTTTAGTGTGTTTAAAATACATGTACTTTATAAATGCTCAGGCCTACAATATGTAAGGGATAATGTATAGTGAGCCGGTTGTTATAGTGAATAACAACCCCGACAGGCTGAACGGGATCCCGACGCGAAGCGGAGCTTGAATCAGCCTGAAGGGCTTGTTATTCACTATAACAACCGGCTCACTATACATTATCCCGCTTATTACATGGCTACCTACAAAATAAATAAATAAATTGACACAAATTATTTATTTAAAAGGAGTTTATTGATTTAAAAACGATTGTATTGCTTCCGCTAAAGAAAATAGTCCGTTCCGCGTCCATAGCAACGCGCTGTTTTGCATGGCAACGGTCTGTTATACTCCGCAGCGGTCTGTTATAAAGAAATAACACACCGCATTCTACATTGGAATTCAGCCAAGCCATGTAATAAATATTTGTAATATATTTTGAAAAACATTTTTTTACATTTGCAGTGTACCAATTTATAATGTATTATAGACATTTGTCAGCTATTATTAATCATTGCAATAAGCATGATGAGTATATTGTTCACTTCTACTTGTTTGCACGTGTAAAGGCTGTTGTGCATTAGTTTGTACCACTGAAGATTTCAACATCACATTATTTGAAAGGCATCATAACATTTTCCAAAGATGTTTAAAAGTTTTTACTTGTTTAAATTGAAACACGCGTGCAACACACACGACTAAAGCTGATTGGTTCTGTTGAACGGCTGTGATTGGTTATGATAATGAGCACCTCAGAGCTTCTGGTCATCAGATGTGTTTGTGTGTGTCATCTCTGCGTGTGTGTGTATGAGTGTGATTAGATTTAGAAATATACATTTAAACCTTTATAATATAGAGCGATTGTGTCTCTTTAGAGGACCCGGGGGAAACCACACGACTCATATGGAGATCAGGTGTTTTAGCAGAGAATTTCTTAAAACATGGACGGTTTTGGAGAATCGATCGGAGGGAATAAATCTCAGGCTTCATTAAAATATCTGTTTTTGTTTCGATGAAGTAAAGTCTCAAATGGTCTGGAACTACTGAAGGGCGAGTGATGTAAGAGTTTAGAGGTTTTCTGGGGGAACTAATTAATAGAAAGCGTAGTCATGTGCTTTATTTTACCCAGCTTCATGTCTGCATGCCGTGAGACTTTTGGAACCTCATTATTTTGAGATTCCAGGTAAGATTTGTACTACATTAACATCACTTGTCTGCGCCAGTCGCATTTTTGACAATTTAAAAGTACATCTTTTTCAGTGCAGCTACATTCAGTTCGACCAATCAGAGCCAAGCTTTAAGTCGCAGCAGACTGGAAGAGATGCAGACCTGCCCTCAGCACTACTGGTGAGTTTTAGCGGTTAGCATGAGTGTCTGAGGTGTAGTTGTGTCCTGTGGATCTGAACCCCTGAGAGCCGTCACAGGAGCTCAGCTCAGCACAGGTGAGGTCAGTGTTAGCGGTTAGCATGAGTGTCTGAGGTGTAGTTGTGTCCTGTGGATCTGAACCCCTGAGAGCCGTCACAGGAGCTCAGCTCAGCACAGGTGAGGTCAGTGTTAGCGGTTAGCATGAGTGTCTGAGGTGTAGTTGTGTCCTGTGGAGAGTCTGCGCTCTAGAGTCGTCACAGGAGCTCAGCTCAGCACAGGTGAGGTCAGTGTTAGCGGTTAGCATGAGTGTCTGAGGTGTAGTTGTGTCCTGTGGATCTGAACCCCTGAGAGCCGTCACAGGAGCTCAGCTCAGCACAGGTGAGGTCAGTGTTAGCGGTTAGCATGAGTGTCTGAGGTGTAGTTGTGTCCTGTGGATCTGAACCCCTGAGAGCCGTCACAGGAGCTCAGCTCAGCACAGGTGAGGTCAGTGTTAGCGGTTAGCATGAGTGTCTGAGGTGTAGTTGTGTCCTGTGGATCTGAACCCCTGAGAGCCGTCACAGGAGCTCAGCTCAGCACAGGTGAGGTCAGTGTTAGCGGTTAGCATGAGTGACTGTGGTGTAGTTGTGTCCTGTGGAGAGTCGGAGCTCTAGAGCCGTCACAGGAGCTCAGCTCTGCACAGGTGGAGGTCAGTGTTAGCGGTTAGCATGAGTGACTGTGGTGTAGTTGTGTCCTGTGGAGAGTCGGAGCTCTAGAGCCGTCACAGGAGCTCAGCTCAGCACAGGTGAGGTCAGTGTTAGCGGTTAGCATGAGTGACTGTGGTGTAGTTGTGTCCTGTGGAGAGTCGGAGCTCTAGAGCCGTCACAGGAGCTCAGCTCAGCACAGGTGAGGTCAGTGTTAGCTGTTAGCATGAGTGTCTGAGGTCAGTGTTAGCTGTTAGCATGAGTGTCTGAGGTCAGTGTTAGCTGTTAGCATGAGTGTCTGAGGTCAGTGTTAGCTGTTAGCATGAGTGTCTGAGGTGTAGTTGTGTCCTGTGGATCTGAACCCCTGAGAGCCGTCACAGGAGCTCAGCTCAGCACAGGTGGAGGTCAGTGTTAGCTGTTAGCATGAGTGGCTGAGGTGTAGTTGTGGAGGTCAGTGATGCGAGACGAAGCAGGAGAGAGAGTTTCATCAGCTTTATTTAAGAAAGGGGTTTATGCGGTCAGCACACACGCTCCTCCGACTCCCTTGATCTTCTCCTCGGCCCGCCGGCTGAAGAACTTGGCCTTCACGATCACCGGCTGCTTCGGCAGCTTGCCTTTGCCCAGCACTTTGAAGTAGCCCTGAAACACACAGGTCAGAGGTCAGAGGAGAGAACCAGACACAGCTCCAGCTCAGCAGGACACACACACTCCTGACGGATCACACTCATGCATCATAACAGAATTTATTATTCGTGTCAAAATGAAAACAGGAAGTCCACTATGTCTCTCTTTACATTTATTTTGTCCCGTTGTCGGCTTCAGCTAAGAAAAGGAATAGCCTTCGGCAGCGAGTGCAGGCTCTGTGGTGGAGCTCTGCTCTGAAGGAAGTTCCAGCGAGACGGATGAATGGACTTGCAGAGTGACATGACATGAATCAGAGGCTCAAAACACTGACAGTGGTGAGCGGTCATTATGCTTACCAATACCCGAACCGTGCTTTGAGCGAGACCCGAAAAAAAAGAACGGATTTGTATGATTTACGAGAGCATTTACAGGTAGCATTTATCCGGAAGAATCACACCCCTGAATAAGGTTTTTAAATATGACCCTGATTAAGACACAGGTGTAGTTGATGAGCACAGATCTGCGGCTGCTCTCTTCATAGAGCACATTACTGCAGCGACAGCGCTTCACAGAGTATGACAGAGGTTTGGGGTCGCTGTAAAGCAGATGCACTGGACTAAACATGTTCTACTTTATCCACAATATATCAGGGTTTCTGCAGGCATCTTCAAATAAAATAAGGCCTTTTTAATCATTTTTTAAAAATATTTTTAATGCCATACACGACCCATGACTAACCACGGATATAATACATATATATTAGTGCTGTCAATCGATTAAAAACATTAACTTGCTTAATTACATTTTTATGGTTTTATATTAGTTTATATATTTTATAATGTAACAATTTCACAATTAATCTACAAATGAATGTAGAGACAACATAAAGGCCAGTCTCACTGATACTAACACAGCTGATGTCAGGATAAAAATGATTTTCCCCCTCTAATGTTAAACATTAATTATAGCCATCCAACATTACAGGGTCACTGAAAGCTATCAAATTAACATTTGGCTTCAGAAATAACTATTAACTATCATGCATCTATGATAGCAACTATCATTAGCAATCATGCAAAAAACAAACCTATAATAAATGTCATATTTACATTTGCCTAACAGGCATGAATTATAAATTAAATAGACTATTCTTTACTAAAGCTACATTAAAACTCGATAGTCCAAGTGACTACAGCGGCTCAACCAAGTTTATCAAGCGACGAGAATACTTTGTGTGCAAAAAACAAAAATAAAGACTTTATTCAACTCTTTTCTTCTGTGTGTCTCTGAGTGAGTTCACGTAGTGTAACAGCGCAGCGCTTCTGTGTACATCAGAACGGAGGCTCACTATTGGCCAGCATCACACACACATGACCAGCGGCCAATAGTGAGCCTCCGTTCTATGTACAACACAGAAGCGCTGCTGTTACACTACCGTCGGACCTCTGAGCGGTGTGTGTGTGTGTGTGAGAGAGAGTGTGTGTGTGTGTGAGAGAGAGTGTGTGTGTGAGTGTGTGTGTGAGAGAGTGTGTGTGTGTGTGTGTGTGTACTCACGGCGCGCACGACGTCGATGATGGGCGCGGGGCCGTCGGGCTTCTTGCCGTAGTTCACTCTCGTCTGCTCGCTGACCAGTGTCCACAGCTTGTCCAGGTTAATGGTGGGGCAGAACACCGTGTTCCTCTTCAGATGGTAGTGCCTCATGCCCACCTTCCCGAAGTACCCCGGGTGACTGACGACACACACACACATCAGCGTCTGGCATCACTGAATCACCACTGATCTGGGGTCAGTTCTGTGTACCGCACTAAACACGCCTGAGATGATCACAGATCTAAACCCTGTAGGAAAGCATCTTTTGCGGCGGCTCGTGTGTTAGCACATCAGTGAACACCTGAGCACTCAGACCTCTCCAAACTTTAATCTTAACCGTTCTACTTCATCAGACACGATCTGAAAACAGGGCTTTAAGTGTAAAATACCGAACTTATCCTTTAACATTATCCCTGTGAAGTAGCTCTGTGCCGGACAGCACTAACGAGAGTCTGACAGCGTAACAGGCTCGTCTACAGTGTAGGGGTCACTGGCTCCCCTCAGGGGGAACAGGGGCCAGATTACAGATGTGTTTAAGAGCCACAGCAGAATAAAGGTGTGTAATGTCGTGTGTGCGTGTGCTAGCGGGTCACAGGCAGTGAGCGGCTCTCCTGAGGTAACCCTCTCAGGCTGGCGTACACTAGCTCTGCCCAGGGCAATCGGTCCGTCACATTACACACAACACCACATGATAAAACTAACAGAACTCAAAGCTGAAGTATTTTCATTGTTTACTAAACTAATAAACATTAAATGTGACCAAGCACAAATCTTCCTGTGATTACAGACGGCTGTGCTACAGATAACCTGCAGTCAGATCTCCAACACTGCAGTCCCTGTGATAACCCTGAGCTGCTCATATCTGAGGTCATCATACTTGAAGTTCATCATCACTGACCCGTGTGTGTGTGTGTGTGTGTGTGTGTGTGTCTACCTCTAAACGCTCAGGCCTGTATAGAGCACTACAGCACCGCTGACTGAACACTTAAGTCATTCAACCCATTCCTGGTCACTTCCAGCGTATAGCTATCAGGGCTGGGGATTGAGACAAATTTCACAGTTCGACTCAGTATTGAATATTGTGGATATCGGGTTCAACACACGGCACATTTCCTCAAGCTAAACATCTCTTCACTAATGCTGTAAACTATGGGAGTCAGTTGTAGCCTATAGCCTTCATTAGCTACTCTAATACTGAAGGTAAACATTAACTGATTTGTACAAACACTTAAAATACACTTATTTATTTTTAAGATAATAAAGTTATGAAATATAAACATTTAAATGGTGGCTGTCATAAAAACCTGCCAGAATTATTCAAACATCCATTAAAACGTGAAGAATATTAAATGATAATGAATATGTAATATGGTGCAAATATTCAGCAGAATGCTCCTCTCTAGAGTTAATCTCTCGCTGACTGACGAGTTTATGGTCACTGGATCTGGTTTTTCTGAGGTATATGTGACGTCACATGACATCCTTTACTGACGTCTTTCCACGGTTGAAACACTGAGCGATGTCACATGATACGAACTTCTTTAAGTTTTTATAAGTGTTTATCTGGCGCTGTAACTGGTGTTATTCAGGCGGAGGAGAAGATCATGTGCTTCTCTAGAGCTGAGCCAGAGCCATCTCACGCCACAGCGACAACACAGTGTTTATGTTTCTGAATTTCATAAGAAAATGGACGTCATTTGAAATCTGAGACTTTGTTTCATATCAATAATAACAAAGCACAAAGATTACTGTGATGTATTGGATGGGATGTGCTACAATGTTGCATTCATTCATCAGCTGAGGACAGGATGACTAGGCCTGTCGCGATAGTCGATAAGTCGATTAATCGCACGATAAAAAAAAACGAGCTCGATAATTTTTCCGGCCGCGATAATTCCATTTGCATGCTTGTTTGTTTTCCTCGTCTCTCTCTCTCTACCAAAGAGACTGGATGACCACTCTCGCTCGGTTCTTTAGCGTATAGGAGGAGTGAACCCTCTTGTTGTCAGTTGCATGGTCTTTGTGTGGGAAGGCGGCTCCGCGGCGCTTGTCAGTCACATGGTCTTTGTGTGGGAAAGCGCCGGCGGGAGTGTTTGCGGCTACTGCCGGGAGAGAGAGAAGACGCTAGTTGTGAGTTGCGACAGCGAGCCCGATCACATGAAAATGCGTATCTATACCACGAATGTTATTTCTCGTGCCATTTATACGCCAAAAATAGTTTTTGCGTGCATATGATACGCTCTTTATGGCGTGTAATACGCACGCACTCCTCACCCCTAATCCTAACCAAGTATTTTCAGTGCGTAGCATGCACGCAATAAAGTGCGTCTCCGTCTTCCCGACAGTACACAATCACTTGACAAAGTAACAGGAGGACAAAGTAACAGGAGTAACAGTGCAAAATTGTGCGATATGGCTTGTTGAGGCTTTTTTTTATTTGTTTACAAAGGTCCTAACTGTCAGTTTTGCCTGTTATGGAATGTATCACTATTTAATAATGTCTAAAGCCTAATGTTTAATATTTTTTGAAGTGCAATTTTGTTTCATTTTATTTATTAACAGACATTTATTTTGTTAACAGACACTAAGAGTCCATTGCTTTCATTGTTTTTGGTTGTTTTGTTCATTTTTTGGGATATTTAAAATGTTTTCCGTTTTCAATGTTTAATATTCTTTAGAAATAAAAGTTTATAGATCGTTGAAAAGGTGTACCTGCATTATTATGCCATTATAATTATATGAAATGAAAATGGTCTCAGAACGACAATATTATCGTTTATCGCGATAATTTCTTGGACAATTTATCGTCCAGCAAAATTTGTTATCGTGACAGGCCTAAGGATGACTAATCGAGTCTTGGGATTTAAGCATCGATATCGGGTCGTAAAACTGAGAATCGATTAAAATGGAGAAACCGACATCTTCTACCCAGCCCTGATCAGTAGAGCACAGAGTATCTGACTATCTCGAGCACTAGTCCTGCTAATCGCCTCTGAGGATGCAGTGCTCGTGTTCCTCATAGGGTGGGGGGGGGAAATCGAATCAATTTCATTGTTACCCATTTAGTGTTTTCTGCATGAGAGCTGCTTCTGTAGTGTTTAGCTTTCTCATCAGTGTGCTGTAAGCCGATCTGCTATCCGGCCCTCCGCAGGCTCAGTGTGTGTCAGTGCAGTGCCAGACACTAAAGCTACACTGATCTCTGCTGATGTTCACTCACTCTTAAAGCTGTGTCTGATTGTGGTATACAGCAAACCATTTAAGTCATTTTATTATTTAGTTGTGTATAAGAGTGGCTTTGTATGTTACTAATTATTCAGAATATGCGTAAGTCCACAACATGAGAGCTGCTGGTACATCAGTCTATACTCCTGAACGAACACTGTTTGTGAATTTGCTATGGCAAAATGTTTTTTTGTCTGAAGGATTATATTGGTCATTGCACATAACAGGAGGATGTGGGTTAGAAGTCTATTATTAAATGCTAGAGGTTCAGAATATGCTGAAGTTTGTATACAAGTACAGTCAGGTCCATAAATATTGGGACATCGACACAGTTCTAATCTTTTTGGCTCTATACACCACCACAACGGATTAGAAATTGGACTGCGCTTCACAGTGCAGATGGACAATGACCCGAAGCATACTGCGAAAGCAACCAGAGAGTTGTTTAAGGGAAAGAAGTGGAATGTTACGCAATGGCCAAGTCAATCCCCTGACCTGAATCCGATTGAGCATGCATTTCACTTGCTGAAGACAAAACTGAAGGGAGAATGCCCCAAGAACAAGCAGGAACTGAAGACCGCTGCAGTAGAGGCCTGCAGAGCATCACCAGGGATGAAGCCCAGCATCTAGTGATGTCTATGCGCTCCAGACTTCAGGCTGTAATTGACTGCAAAGGATTTGCAACCAAGTATTAAAAAGTGAAAGTTTGATTTATGATTGTTAATCTGTCCCATTACTTTTGGTTAGGGCTGGGCGATATGGCCTAAAAAAAAAAATCCCCGATTTTTTTCACAAAAAAAAATCCGATTTACGATTTAAACCGTTTTTTTTTTTTCTTAAAATCAATCTGCAGATGACAAAGAAATTGTTCAAAACAATTTTTAACTTTATTTTGTTTTGATTTTCCCTTCTGGGATTTGATTTGGATTTTCCCCTTGGGGTTAAAGTGCAATCAGAAACAACAAGCCAGAAAGACAAGATGGCAGGCCTTGCCTTTGTAAACAGTGAAAATGTAACAGAACAGAACAGAACAGAACAGAACAGAACAGAACAGGGGGCTGTTCCATAAAAGCCGCTTAGAAAAGCGGGGATTAAACTCCAAAACCGGACTTGAATGAGCCTAACAAATGAGTTGGGGCTAAAGTGGTTCCATAAAAGGTAATTGAAGCTCACGCAATCTCACTAATTTGATCCAGGTTTATCTAGTCTAGATAATTGCGTGTGCACGCGTTTCTGAAGCAGCCCTAGAGGTCGATCACAGATCAAATCGATCCACCATCAAACAGCGTATATTTTGTGCTGTTTATGCGTTTGTAACATGTTTTTTCCCCCTCAGTGCAAAACTTACATTTTACAGTTATATTCTCCATCTGTAAATGTTCGAAAGTCATGCAAATGTATCCATTTTGCTGCTAATTTTCATATTGAACAAGCGCTGCTGCGCGCATGCGCTCCAAATAGCAGCGCAATAATTCTGACTAAAATATACATTTTGCTTGGAAAATTAATATGCGATATTTTATAACACCAGAAATATCTTCTAATTATAATAATTTATCTTTAGGATGTTGGATAAGTTGCAGTGAACTCATTACACTCATATTTTATACTTCTAATAACATTTTTTTTAACAGAAGTAGCCTAATTCAGGGAAGATTTTTTTAAGAAACTAAATATATAAAGATAAAAAATATAGTTTTGGGTATAGGTCCTATGCTACTTAATAAAGATGATGTATACTTATTTATAATGCGGAGAATTACAGCTTTTAATGCAGTATTTTTTTGGAGAAAGCAAGAATCCCCAGTTTTAAATGAGTAGATTTAGTTTCTAAAGTACATTATGGAGAGGATAACATTAAATTAAGAGCAAGTGTATACAATTTGAAAAGATATGTGCAACTCTAAAATCAAAGAATATTCCATAAAATAAAGGAATATATATTAGCCTACATTAACTACATTTTTATATAACCCTCCCTCCCTTTTATTTCTAGTTATTTGTTATTTTATTTATTTACTTATTTAATATTGAATATTTGATATTCAAATAACATTACTTGAATAACTATTAGGAATTATGTGTCATTATAAGAGTTTGATATAAATATGTTAATGTTAAATTTTTATTACTATTTATTTATATATTTTTTGTCTTTTCCCCCTTAAATCATATGTAAAAGTGTCTAACTATGTACTTTTTGGTTATTGTTCTATTCATGTGTGTTTTTAGGCTATGTGTTGGTGGGTATTATCACAAAAGAAAAAAAGTAGAAGGAAAAATAAGGAATATTTATTGGGGGAAAATATGATGTCTTTAAAGGAACTGTAAATTTGTATAATTGTGTTAAATGTGTTTGAATTGAAAGACAAAGTACATTTTATATATATATATATATATATATATATCGTCGCTGTCCGATGAAAACCGCGTATGTCCATTTTGCCGATTTTGAGATTTTTCGACGGATAGAATGTCCAGGTTCATTTCCGTATACAGTATGCTTCACATATCTAAATGACCTATGAAAAGTTGTGAAATCATGTCATCTGATTTTCACGTATATCCATTTGGTGTCAAAGCTGTCAATCACGCCGCGTATCTCCCGCTCTGTGGAGGCATCTCGCGGTCTAAGCGTCTCTGGAAGCTCAGCATTGGATAGCCGAATAACTCTGTGAGGTAAAGTATCAGCAAACGTTTGTTTTTGACAACTGTTCAAGTTTATTATATATTCGCAATATATTCACAACTGTTATTTACCAGTAAATGGTCTAGACGAAGTAATTGTCACTGTTTATTGTGGAGATGTTAACGCACGGGCCTGTTAACTTAAGCAATACTTTTAAGGTAGTCTAATATTTTTCTGACTAATAAATTACTGACACAGTAAAGGGTAGATTTAAATAAAGAAAAACAAAATTTAAATAAAGAAAAAAACTAAATTTAAAAAAAGAAAAATTCAATTTAAATACAGAAAAAACTAAATTTAAATAAAGAAAATGACATTTAAATAAAGAAAAAACGAAAATTAAATAAAGAAAAAACCGAAATTTAAATAAAGAACAACGAAATTTAAATAAAGAAAAACGAAATTAAGTTAAATTAAAAACGAGATTAATTTAGATTGATAACGGGTAAAAAGGCTAATAGCCTACATGTTGGGTCCGTATACTTTTTCGTCCATTCATTATTCTATTTCGGAATGAAAGATGAAATGTAAAAAAAAAGGTGTAGCTTTTTTTCCTTTTTTTTGTTTAAAAGAAAAAAACAGAAATGGCTGTATTTTTTTTGTACATAGCATAGCCTACTTTGTTATGAGTTTAGTATCATAATGATTAATAAATGCACGCACAATTATCCGTGAACTTGATTTGAAGCCTTTCAACAAAATTCAGAATTAAATGAATGTGCAGTTTGTACAAATAGAGTCTGTAGGTCTACAATGCTGTTGAAAGTATGAAAAGTGAACAGCACGAGTAATAGGATGCACAATTTGAGACGGGTCAGACATGATTTTGACCACTTCATTAAGTTTTGTTTTGTAGAAAACCTTTCTTTAAAGTGAATTTAGTTTTGTATAAATTGTATCTTAATTTTAATCAATTTTTCATCAACCATGGATTTAATAAATAAGCAAAAACCGGTATATAGCAGACAATATAATCATGGAGGCGCCATCGCGTTCACTTGCATTGCACGTTAACTGGAGCGCATCTCATTAACGAAACTCAGTGTATGCCTCACACAGACATGAGAAAGACATCAAATACACAAAGCTTGAAAAGTCTTTAAACGAAATAATTCAAAACGAAAAGAAAAAGGCAACTCTCTGATTATGTATGCCCTTACAAAAGTGCCGCTCTAGGCAATTGCCTAGTTATATGGACGCGCCGGCCCTGGGGTCAGCAATGAGTGTATTGATTCATTGTCCCTTCATAGTTTGCAAGAGACATTTAATAAACTGAGCGTATTTAATAAACGGAGACGTAGGCTATTTAATAAACTGAGCATATTCATCTGTCAATATGAAACGCGACTTGGCCATTCTAATTAATGATCGGAAAAACGCGTATCGACCACCGTTACTGTAAAATATGCGCGTATGTCCATTTAAACTCGATTTTGGTCAAATGTGGATTATATCATTACACTGGCAAGAATATGGCTACATTTAAAGATGCCATACCAAGTATGACAACGCTATGTTCATATGCTTTTAAATTACGGTGTTTTTTTCACTTCCTGAAAAGTAACCGTTTTGGACATACGTGATTTTCATCGGGCAGCGACGATATATATATATATATATATATATATATATATATATATATATATATATATATATATATATATATATATATGTTATTTGGACATTAGATGTGCCTTATTTAGAATTTTAAACCTGTGTGTATATTTTTATGATAGCAATAACTGTAAAGGGACTATTGTAATGGGGTAAATCAAATGTAGGTTAATATACTGTCAATTACTAAGCTCAGATTCATCTCACCAGTTAAAATGTATACTCTGCTTTTGTAATTATTTATTTTTAATTTTGTGATTTTAACTTCTGCTTTACAAAGCTTGTTTTTAGATTGTGTTCTAATGTTCTTCTAATCATAAACATGTACAACAGCTGCCAAACAAAACCAGAGAGAAATGTATTCATAAATCTTTAAAACAATCTAATTCAATCTTGGGCACAAAACATTCAGCCAGTAAAAAAATAAAACCTGTAGCATATATATTGTATTTAGGCCTATCTATCTATCTATCTATCTATCTATCTATCTATATATATATCTCTATCTCTATCTATCTATCTATCTATCTATCTATCTATCTATCTATCTATCTATCTATCTATCTATCTATCTATCTATCTATCTATATCTATCTATCTATCTATCTATCTATCTATCTATCTATCTATCTATCTATCTATATCTATCTATCTATATCTATATCTATCTATCTATCTATCTATCTATCTATCTATCTATATCTATCTATCTATCTATCTATCTATCTATATCTATCTATCTATATCTATCTATCTATATCTATCTATCTATCTATCTATATCTATCTATATCTATCTATCTATCTATCTATCTATCTATGTCTATATATGTCTAATTTATCATTGTAGCCTTAAGTTGATTTTCTGTATACTGTGTATTTATTTTTGGACTAATAGTGGTTAATAAAGTCCAATAATGGTATGAGAGAGTGTCAGTGGTAATATCATTGTGTTCCTATCGGTCAGTGTTAGAGGATCTGTGTAACAGCTGGGGCTTAGCCTGACAGTTAGCCTGCCCTGGACCAGGCTAGTTTCCCAGCATAAGTTGCCAGGGTAACTGAGTTTGAACTATTTTAAGTTTGCTTTATGAAACAGAATCCACCGACAATAAGCCTGACTAACCGAAATAAGCCTGGCTTATACTCTAATCTTGTTTTATGGAACAGCCCCCAGAACAGAACAGAACAGAACAGAACATGAAATGGGTGGATTGGGATTGGTGGGGAACGTGGAAAAAAAAAAAGTACATCACAATAAAGTGTATTGTGATTGTCAAAACATTTGGTAACTAAACAGAATTATTAAGTTTAGTGACAACACAATGTTTACATGGTACAATGACTGGTATGCTACTGTTTTTATTATTGCTTTCACAATTTCAATTCTTGTGATTTGATCCTGATCTTGATTCAATATCGATTCCTTTGGATAAATACTAGGTACAGTAGATACATGTTAATTTAAAGCCCTGTCAGCTGGTATTATTATTAAAGGTTAAAAATAACATCTCAAATTAAATATGCGTTTTTTTACACATTATAATATTTTAATGATATAGGTAAAAATATAATAAATATGTAATATAGTTATCATATTTAGCAAAATACTACTCTCTACAGCAATTATTTTAAAGTCCAACTAACGTGCTATGGTCATTAATGGGCTTTCCAGAGGTAAAAGTAACTTTACGTGACGTATTGTCCTCTAGCTGTTATTATAGACCTCTTTCCGCAGTTGAAAAACACAGATGATCGATTTTATTTTATTTCGGTAAGTTGAACTGTATCTTTCAAATTACCTATTGATCATTCGTGTTTATTTAGCCTACTAGTAGTAGTAAAGAGTAATGATCTGTTCACGTGCCGCTTGAACTCTGTCAGCGATCTGTCAAGCGCCAAAACGGTGTTTATCGTTTGAATTTCGTAATTAAATCGACAGAATCTGAGAGCTGAGAATTTGTTTCATAGCAATAGTAACCTTCTCTGTCTTGTCTGTCGGTGTCAGTGTCCTCTTTGCTTCGCGACTTTTCTCTGCGTGAGAAAATGGATGTGTAGCGTGTAAAAAGTGACAATTGCGTGAGTCTCACGGTGAATTCGTGAGAGTTGGCAGCTCTGCGGATTCAGTTTGTAAGACTGTAGATTGTTTTTTGCCGGGTGTGTTTCAGAGCATGTGAGCGGAGTGGAGCGAGCGGGGAGCGGGAGGATCTTGGACAGAGCGGCATTTTTAAAAGGACGGAGCGTCGCCTTATTTCCCGCTCCAATTTCGCTCCGCTCACACCACGAGTCTGAAGCATGCTCAGTCAAGCCTAAACCAGGATCCATCTGTCTTGCACAGTCATCAACAGTAGACTATTTTCAGTCAAAACTCGGCTCAATAATGGAGTTCAAAAAGGCTACTTCAAAAAGGAAAATGAGAAGTCATACAGGTCAGGTGTACTATAACTAAGTAACTAACAATGATAATGTGGTACAAGAAAATGAATGTGGAGACATCGTTTCAGTCAGCAAAGATTCATTTTGGAATTTAAAAGACATCTCTCGAAAACATGAACGTGAGCTACGCGAACACGCTGAGAAGAAAACAAAAGGTTAGCAAATTGAATACGGTAACTTGTAACAAAGTGTAAATTAAATATAGCGTAATATTCAAACAAATTCGTTTTTTCATTCAAGTAGACCTAATGGTTTGTTTTATTTAGCCGAATTTGTGTCGTCCGTAATAATATTTATATTATTAGGCCCATTTATTCGTTTAATTTTACAGCAGTTTGTGTATGGAAGCCAATTTAAATTAATCGTGCGCGTTGCGCAAAAGTTCACATCAAAATTCTGGCCTTATAGTTAATTTACTTTTAAAAAATGTATGTATATTTGTTTATATAATTTTTATTTATATTATTAGGCCCATTTATTCGTTTAATTTTACAGGACTTTTTGTGTAGGCTATATTCCTTCTTATAGGCCTGTAATTTGAAATAAAACATTTCTATTTGAAAACTGTTGTTGTTGCTCATTAGTTCTTTAGGAGGTAAGGCTGTGGTCTAAGCTAAAAGTGATATACATGTAGATTTTTTTCCTTTTTTGGAGCGAGTGGGGGGCGATCTGAGTGGAGCGGGAAGCAAACCTCGTTGAGCGCTGAGCGATAATGAGCGGAGCGGCCGGATGTAGCTTTGAGCGGGGGAGCGGAGGGTGAACAGTTCCGTGAGCGATGATGAGCGGAGATTCTCACCGCCCCACTCCGCTCACATGCTCTGGTGTGTTTGTGCTGCCGCGGTCTTGCCGTGTTGTTTGTGTTTGATTTTCATTCAAACAAATCGACGTAAACAGTCGAATTAATCGATAAAATCGATTTATCGCCCAGCCCTAGTTTTGGTCCCTTAAAAAGTGGGAGGCACATATACAAACTGTTGTAATTCCTACACCGTTCACTTGATTTGGATGTAAATACCCTCAAATTAAAGCTGAACGTCTGCAGTTAAAGCACATCTTGATCGTTGTGGTGGTGTATAGAGCCAAAAAGATTAGAACTGTGTCGATGTCCCGATATTCATGGACCTGACTGTACGCTGCTAGTACAGGCACACGGTTATTTTCCTCTTGGTTCTTGTTGGGTCATATGCTGGCAAACATAACCTTACAGATGACTTGCCAAAGCACTTCCATTTGTTTTATTAATAAAATGAATATAGGAAGTAAATTCTTTATGGGTCATCATAAATACTATGCTTTAAAAGTGCCAAGTAGTCACACACACACACAGATAATCTTTACGCTCTGAATCGTGAGGTAGAGATTCCCAGCCCTAGTTCCTCGTCTGCGAGTAGTTCTGGATAAAACATCTGCTGAATCAGTATGAGTGTGTGTGTGTGTGTGTTCACTAGGCCTGATATGAGCCGTTTCAGCACTGACTGGATGAGCTCTAAACACACTAACACACACTTTACACTGCTCGTGCTGGACACGTGACTGTTGCTGATGGTCTTTACTAAACACACTAACACACACTTTACACTGTTTCACATCTCGAGCTGGACACGTGACTGATGCTGATGCTCTTTACTAAACACACTAACACACTTTACACTGTTTCACGACCGTGACTGTTGCTGATGGTCTTTACTAAACACACTAACACACACTTTACACTTTCACATCTCGAGCTGGACACGTGACTGATGCTGATGCTCTTTACTAAACACACTAACACACACTTTACACTCGGTTATAAGCGCGTTCACATCTCGAGCTGGACACGTGACTGATGCTGATGCTCTTTACTAAACACACTAACACACACTTTACACTCGGTTATAAGCGCGTTCACAGCTCGTGCGGGACACGTGACTGGTGTTGATGGTCTTTACTCACTATTTGTCGAAGTTGATCCTGTGATGATGCATTCCACCGGCGTTACCGCGACCTCCGGGATGCTTTCTGTGCTTGCCTGCACACACACACACACACATTAATGCCACATTAGCCCGCGCTAAACATCTTCGCTGTAACTTATCTCACGAGTGTCGCGCGCTCACTCACCGATGCGCCCGTGCCCGTGGCTGACGTGCCCGCGCAGCTTCCTAGTCTTGGACTTCTTGGTCGGCTGTGAAGAGATGACATGTTTATTACACGAGTATTTCAGTGTAGTGGAAGAGCTTCGGTATGAGACACACTCCAGCTCTGCCAGAGGCCGAGAGCGCGAGCGCCGCTACACCGCAGCAATGCCGCTAAAACACCGCTATATCCAACACACATGCACAATACTGACTGATAATCATACTTAAACACATAAGGAAAACATATCAACAAGTTATAATTATGTTCTGGCTCCATTTAATAAAGGATTAAGAAGGATTGATGCGTTAATGACAGTGGGAGAACTCTTCATGAGCACCTACCATGGCGGCGAGAACGCAAAGAGGAAGTGGCCACTGTGATCTCGCGAGATAATGCGTGTCTGTCGCTCTGCGCGGGATTACGGCGAGAGAGCGCCTCCAGCGGGCGGGAGGATAAACTGCTACTGCAAGACCGAATATTCTATTCTACCCAAACCCTAACCCTAACCCCCATTCTATTTAAAACATTTTAATTACGTGTTTTAGTTAGATTCAGTCTAATACATATATTTCTGAATTGAGCACATCTAATGTTAAAAAAAATTGTAAATAGACGCCGTAGAAGACAGAAAGAAAAAAGAATTTTAATGTAGGCGTTTGTTTGTTGTGTAACTGGTTTCCTCTATTTATCCCTGCAGGCAAAGCTAACACAAGGCAATATAAGTCTCTTGCTGCAGGTCTCACTGAAATATCAAATGACATATGCCTCAATGGAAACACATATTTGCATATGAAATTATTTTCTAATTATTTCAACGACTGGTTCCTGAGTTTAAAAACAAGGGAACATGCCCCAGCAGTATCTATGGGATGATTAAATAAAAACCAGTAAGAAATAATAGTAGATCTTAATCAGCGCTGATGAAAGTACCCGTCCTCACGTGACCCGCAGCGCTTAGCCCCGCCCACTGTGAGGCAGCCGAGGTGGTTTCTATGGCAGCGCTCCGGAAGTGAGGAGGATGCTGTGTCTATGTGGATGTTGAAGCAGGTGCAGTCACTCAGTCAGGAGCCCGACGGGATTAATCATGTCCGTGTCCACTCTGCAGAAGCTGACGGTGGTGTCGTGCGTGGCGCTGTGCGTGGCGCTGCTGCTGCCGAAGATGCTGCTCTCGCGGGGGAAGCGGGACGGGGAAGGTGCTCTTACACACACACACACACACACACACACACGAGCTGTTCGCATCCTCTGCAAATGAGGGTTTTTGCTTTTGATTCATGAAACACGTTGTATTTTCTTCTAGTCCAGTAATGATATTAGCAAACCTAATAAATAAGCATTATTAATGAATAAAGCTCACATACACAGCTCTGCGTGTGGAACACTATAGAGAGGATAGGCGATGATCTGATGAGGCAGCAGTGGCTGAGAACAGGGCTAATGTGAACACTGTGCTAAACAGTGGCGAAGCCACGAGGGGGCCTGGGTGGGCCTAGGCCCCCTCATTTATATGTCCGGCCCCCTCAGATTTCTGATGGCTTAAAATAAAATAATAAAAATAAGAAATTATTGATGTGTTAGTCTAACTGATAGATTGACCGGTCAAAATACTGCGCGGTAAAATGCGGCTGTTTTCAAACTTGATTTGACTTGTGCATAACCTACGCTGTCATCTTCGCGTGAGAGTTCATGCGGTGAATGGCAGCGTTGTGCAAAGTACAATATTACGCACGGAAAGATGAGCGAGAAGGAGAAAAGCTATCTACATCTGAGTTTGCTTCAGCTTACTACAAGACGACAGCGAGTGAAGCGGCTAGGAGACAGAAACGTATATTTCATCACAGGAATAGCGGTGAGACTTCGACTCAGATCGGCACAATGCGCAATGACTTGTTTGCAATTGATGAACCGCCTTCACAACCAGTGATGACCACATTTCCTGTATAGCCTATATCTGTTGTATATGAAGAGTTTGGTTTCAAAACGCGATAAATTCATTATGATTAATTTTGAGTAATAATGTGTTTTCTTTACCAAGAGAGTGGAAAGATTAAAACCACTATTTTTTGTTTCAAACTTTCACATAGCATATTTAGGTTATAATAACATAATTTCAAATCCATATTTTGATTTTCAAATATTTATTATAAAAAAGGATTAGTTTCCCCCCAAAATGCAATAAATTCATGACACTTTTTCCCCAAAATGCAATTAATCCATTGAATCAATATAAAAGTTATTTTTCATATTTTAACTGTTGAAATACACAACAAAGTAAGTTGATCCACATATGACAGCCTCTGAACTTGGTCAATACTAATTATATAACTTACAGGCACTGGACTAAAAATAGCCGACATTAAAATCACCATCGCTAAGAAATACCTCCTGAACTTTTTTTTACGGCGATCAGCTGTAAAATGGCTTGGTCCTGCTCGGTTTTCGTTGACTTTGAGTAAAACAATTGAAAGTTTTTCAAAAGATCCCCTGGGGTTAAAGTGTCAGCGTGACAGAAGTTTGACGCTGTCGTGTGAGAAAAAGCAACAGTCGAGATTTTTCCTCCTCCCTCAGTCATCTTCTTAATCTCCTCAAGTAGCCTAAATGATTAGATTTCAATGGCTTACGTTTCTTCCCCACCACAGGGTCACCAATGCCGTCAAAATGATTATTATTAATATTTTTTATTTTTTTGTGGATCACAAAGTAGAAGGAAAACTGGGATGCCGGGTTTGTTCAAAGCGCCGCCGTTGCGGTTTAGAAAGCGTGGAATGGTGCGCTGACTGCGCGGATAGCATTTTATGTAAAATTAAAAATGGACTTTTCAACACCGACCAGATAGCCTACAATACAGATTTTTGGGGGAACTAAAAAAAAATATATAGCCTACATATTTAACGTTTATCGCGTTTTGGAACCAAACTCTTATTTGCGGAGTAAGATGACATCATTGACACTTTTTATAATCGCCCTTGTAGGCCTACTTCATGTAAAAGATAATAATCGCCGAGCTATGTCGTAGGCTGCTATAGCCTAGGCTATATATATAGGCTATACTGTATATATATACTGTATATTAGTTGCCCCCTCATTTTAAGTTGGGCCCCCCCAAAAATAAAATTCTGGCTACGCCCCTGGTGCTAAAGTGTGTGAATACTCTGTGTGTGTGTGTGTGTGTGTGTGTGTGTGTGTGTGTGTGTGTGTGTACCTGTTTTTCTACACCGGTGGGGACTTCAACCTGAATGCACACAGACTCATGGGGACTCGTGTTACAGTGGGGACCTAAATAGAGGTCCCCATGGGTAAACAAGCTTATAAATCATACAGAATTAGTTTTTTTGAAAATGTAAAAATGCAGAATGTTTTCTGTGATGGGTAGGTTTAGTGGTAGGGTTAGTGTGTGTGTGTGTGTGTGGAACCGGCCCATGGAGTGCAGTAAACTTTATTCTAGGCCTTAACCAGTGGCTCAAGAGCCTGTGCCTCTGCTCCCCTCGCACATCAGATCGCCAAACACAAGCAACTCTTATACTGGATATCATTTGTGTACGATTAACAGAGTCAACAAAAAAAGGAGGAGGAGTTGCTTTATATGTTGATACAGAGTTAAAATGTAGTTTGATTAAAAGTATGTCATGGACTATAGAAAACATTCTGGAGTGCTTAACCATAGAAATCGACATTGAAAGATCCACACATATAATAATTAGTTGTGTGTATAGAACACGGGAACATGTATTGATGCATTTATGAATAGATTAGTAGGTGTGTGAAATAGATGGAATGAGAACAAGTTACAAATTATATGTGGAGATTTTAACATTGATTTGTTGAATCCAAATGGACATAAGAGAACATCTGACTTTATTGATACAGTGTATAGTAAAGGTATATTTCACTAGTAGAATAACATCAGACACTGCTACACTAATTGATAATATATATACAAATGAAATTGGAGGAGGATTATTTATAAATGATATGATCATCTTCCAGTTTTTGCGATCTTCCAAAGATTTTTTACAAACCCAAATGAAAATATGACAAACGATGTTAAAATGCTTGGACAGAAGCCATCGCTGCCCTCGGGAGGACCTAAAGAAACAGAACTGGAGTGAGGTTTATGAACATGAAGATCTAATAGAGCCTGTGATGCTTTTATAACCACACTGATTTAAAAATATGACAAACATTGTTTTTTCAAGAAGTTTGTAAGGAAGTGAAAAAATGTGGACAAACCATGGGTTACAAATGGAGAAGAGAAGGCGTGTAAAAGAAGAATGCTTTATACAGGACATTTATTGCAACAATGACAAAACAAGCTGAAAATAATTATAAAATATATAAAAATAAACTAGTAAGTATTATAAGATTTAGTAAAAAGGACTATTAGCATACATTATTGAACAAGTATAAGAGTAATACTAAAAAAAACATGGGAAGTGCTTAATAGTATAATTAAAACGAATAGAGGAAAAGTAGATTACCCAAATTATTCTGTAAATGAAGACTCAGGAATTATAAATAAAGTGAATGACATTGCCAACACATTTAAGAGTGTTTAGTAACTGTTAGTTATAAGTTCGTGGAGCAGAGGAATGAGGACAGGCCAGAGGAAGTAGATATCTCTAGTAATAACCATTCAGTGTTGATTAGAGGAACTCATGAAAGGGAAATACTTGATACTGTTAATTATTGTAAGAATAAAAATTCAACTGATTGTAATGATATTGACATGTCATTATTAAAAAACATCATAGAATATATAGTGAAACCATTTACACATGTTTGTAATCAATCATTTTTAACAGGTATATTTCCTAATAATATGAAAACAGCTAAAATTATTCCTATTTTTAAAAGCGGTGATAGACATCTTTTTCCAATTACAGACCAATGTCTCCGCTTTCCCAGTTCTCCTAAACTTTGGAGAAGCTACATGTGCGTAGGCTTGATGACTTCACAGACATAAACTATTGAGTGAACATCAGTACAGCTTTAGAGCCGATAGGCCGACCTCAGTGGCAGTGATGGAAACGGCAGAGGAGATTCCCACTTCAGTGGGTAATAGTGAATATACTGTGATGAATATACTGTGATGAATATACTGTGATGAATATACTGTGATGAATATACTGTGATGAATATACTGTGATGAATATACTGTGATGAATATACTGTGGGGGTGTTCCTGGATTTAAAGAAGCTTTTGATACTATTGATCATGGTCTACTAATGAGGAAACTGGAAAGATATGGTATAAGAGGCAAAGCCTATTTCTGGTTAAAAAGTTACCTTGACGACAGAGAAATGATGTTAGATCAGACTTAATGAAAGTTACGTGTGGAGTTCCACAGGGCTCGGTGTTAGGCCCCTTAATGTTTGCACTGTATATAAATGATATTTGTAAAGTGTCAGAAATATTAAAAATGGTTTTGTTTGCTGATGACACTAATTTATATTGTTCAGGGGGAAATTTGGAACAGCTTCTGAATACAGTGGAAATTGAATTGATGATCTTAAAAAAATGGTTGGATGAAAATAGATTGTCATTGAATTTAAGTAAAACAAAGTTCATAATATTTGGTAATCGAAAGAGTATTAATAAAGTTAAAATTAGGATTAACAATGAGGAAATAGATAGAGTAAATGAAACTAAATTTCTAGGCGTAACTTAGATCATAAATTATGCTGGAAACCACATTTTAATCATGTAAAAAGAAAAATGTCACAATCCATTGCAATATTACATAAAACTAAACATATTCTGAACGAAAATTCATTATATATTTTGTATTGTGCGCTCATAGTTCCATACATGACCTATTGTGTGGAGGTTTGGGGACATGCATATAAAACCAATATAAATCCAATATATATGTTATAGGTTATGTTATATATGTGGTAGGATTATAAAACACGTTGACTATCACGAACCAACTAATCAATTGTTTAGTCATTTAAATGCTTTAAAATTTTTTGATTTAGTTCATTTCTGTACTGTACAGACAATGTATAAAGTCTATAATAATTTGCTTCCAAACTGTATCCAGAGGCTGTTTGAAATAAGAGAAGGTCAGTATAAACTAAGAGGAATGCATATGTTTAAAATAATAAGGGCAAGAACTAATACAAAAAATAGATGCATATCTGTCAAAGGGGTTAATCTATGGAATAATTTGCATACGGAATTAAAATTGTGTAATTCACTTTGTAAATTCAAGAAAATGTTTAAAAACAAGGTGGTAAATAATTATTTAATTCAATGTGTATAATTTTTTTTCTTCTTTCTTTTTTCTTTATATACATATGTGTATATATATATTGATGTATGTGTGTCTTGTATTAATCACTCCCAGTGAAAAAGTGCCGCTCATTTGATTGATAATTATGTGTAAAGGGTAGGCTTAATAAGCAGAGGCTTCAGCCTACACCTTTTTCAGTTATTATGTATAACTTTATTTTTATGAGTGATTGTCTGTGAGGACCGGGAAAAAAATAATTAAATGTTCAGAAAAAAATAAAATGTTGATAGAATATTTGTGGGAAACCCCTGTCCAGGCCTATGCAGAGGACGTCCAGGTGTCACCCAGAGACGAGAGAGTGGTTAAACCACGCTCTCCCACACTGATAGATGCATGCGGTGGTCCGGCTAGAGGTGGAAACACCAGCGCTGTGTGTCATGAGAGACGCAGTGGAGAACAGGATGTGTGTGATCGTCTCTGTGCCGGCTGTGGTGCTGCTGGCAGAACGGCTCATGTGCGGATGGAAACCATGTTGCTGAGCTGGACTTTGTTGGCAGTACCTGAAGACGAGCTCTAACTGTGAATCTGTGGATGTCGTCTTGTAGGGCTGTGTTCTTCAGAACTGTGTGTGATGCGTTATGGTCGGCACAGGCCAGTTGTCCCTGTAGGCGTAGGCCTGTCCAGTGCTGTCTCATACGCAGATGAAGTGATCGATTACTGTCCTTCTGATGGTTGAATCCG